>NC_136975.1:21652947-22182947 GCF_032717465.1 Coenobita brevimanus
CCTCATCCTAACTTAATGTTCATGACCGTTTCCTCAAGGAATCAACATTAAGAACACACCGTTACCACACCCATTGGACTGTGTTGCATGTAAGAGATCTCGTGATGTTTCAAGGACTTCCTAGCGAATCGAAGGTTCTCGTGGCGTCTCGTGAGATCTCACTGGGTCTCTTGGGATCCTCTGGAATCTTCCGGAATCTCGTAAGGTCACGCGAAACCTAATGGAATATCGTGGGGTCCTGCAGAATCTTTTTGATGCCTTGGAGATCTTGAGATTCATGACGTCACAGTCTCTCTCTCTCTCTCTCTCTCTTTCCTTCCTTTCCTGCCGCTCACTCCTTTCATTCCCCCCCCCCTTTCTGTCTTTGCCTCTTTTCTCTCCTTCATCACAAAATTTCCCATCCATTCTTCCCCTTCCCTCCAAAATTTCACCTTTTTTCTCCCCTTCCATCTCTTTCTCTCGATTTTTTTTTTCTCCTTCTGAATCCTTGTCCAACGAGGATAATTTCCAGTTAGTGCGAAGTGGTATGAGGGCGACATGGATGCAAAACATTATACAGGCCACCATTTACAACGTATTTCAGATATTAGCTGACACTTACGACGAGACTCATGAGGGTCGACTGGTGGTGGACTCAATCATCGCAGACATCTCGTGGAGTTCTGCGGCAGAGCACCATTAAAAGAAAGCGATATTGCATTCCAGGTGCCAAACTTGATGATATAACTGAGGCCGTGGACATTGTTGTGGAAGGTACAGCTAATGAAAGTCAGAGTACCATTCATGCAGGAACCAATAATGTAATGTGAGCCCAGTCTGGAGAGCACCTGAACGATTTCAAGGTGATGCTTCAGCTTTACAAGGAAAAGAAAGAAACTAATAATATTCTCATTTCAGGTGTTCTCCCCAGGACTGAAGCAACCAACGTCTTTTATTGCAAGGCTATTTGCATGAATAATCATGTTACGTTGCTTTGTTTACAGGAAGGTATTAAGTTCGTAGACACTTGATATCAATTTTCGATAATCAACGGGATCTGTTCACACATGATGGTCTACACTTAAATGCGGTTGGCTCTGCTCGTCTTGGTTATTTAGTGGTTGATGCGGTACATTTTTTCTGGCAAAAAAGTCATCATGCAAGGCCTATAGTCGATTCAATATAAGCATCATGAATAAGAAACAGACTAATGGAGGCAAAGATATTTAGTCTCTTCTTGTGAATGCGCATAGTTTGTGTAATAAATTTTCTGATTTAGAGGCCTATGTTCTTGCTAAAAATTACAGTATATAATTATAACAGGTGTAATAGAATCATGGCTTAACACTGAACGAGATTTTGTTGTGGGGTACAATATACCAGGCTACAATATTTTCAGGAGTGAGAGAAATAACAGAACGGGGGGAAGTGTACTGTTATATATTAAAGTAGGTCTTTATCCAGTCATAATTCCTATGCCCTCTGTTGATAATGTTCATAGTACTTATCCCCATATTAGAACTACATCCCATAGCAAAACAAAACTTCGATTGATTTATCATCTACCGGCAGAGTCCAGTAATACACATGGTGAAATTTTCAACCAATTTGCTGGAATATGTAGCACCCATAATACTGTAATCTGTGGTGATTTTGATTTACCAGTTGCTAAATGAGGAGAGGCTCTGTTGTCACTCACATAGTTGGACCTGCACACTAGCCTGTAAGAAAGTTCATTGCATCAGTTCACAGATTGCCCAATATGAGGAGGTAGCATATTAGAACTGGTTTTGGTCACGTCAGAAAACTTGGTAAATAATGTTATCGTTGGGATGAGTTTAGTACCAGTAACCAGCTGTTGGTCACATTCAACATCAATTTCATTAACCTCCCCCCCGTGTCAGCGACATACATGTATGTTGGCCCCAATATGAGCGGACAGTGCTAGCATCGTACCTGTATGTCGGCAATTTGATATACTTGCCAAAATACAAACATTTAAATTAGGTGCCAAAAAATCAGCTGGGATATTCCTGCGCCTCTCAAGGCCTCACCCGCCAGGTATGAGTCATATACACCTAACAAGTGTTACCTTGGCTCCAATAGCATAGCTACCAATGAAGAAAATGCAGAGTTTCTGATTTCTCTCGCTCTGTGGTGGCAGCGGGCGGTGAAGTCTATGGGCGTTACTCCAAAGTTTTCAGCCGCCTGCTCAGGGAGAGTCAACCCTAAAATCGACCTACATGGCTTCTGTGAATACTTTTATGGTTGTTCACCATGTTTCCTCATCATATCTAATCTATCTAGCAAAAAAACAATAAAAGGCAAAAATTGGCCGGCACCATGGCTTCACGAGGGTCCAAAGTCTGTTGGCAGGGGGTGAGTTAATGACAATGCCAGGGCTACATACTAGAAAGTTCCTGACTACAAGAGAGTGGATTGTCCAAAGTTAAAGGAAATGATTGGTTCTAGTGACTGGATTCCCGTTGTTCAAACGGTAGATATTAACCCCTTAAGTCCTGATCGCATCAATTGATGCAATTTGAGTTTTATGCCAAAATGCCTAATCGCATCAATTGAACGCAGCCTGTAAAAGACTGCGGAGTGCTTGCTCCACCCCGATTATGACGTACATGGCTTCAGGCCAATGAGAACTCGCCCCTAAAGTGGCGTGAGGGGGGATCGAACCAACTCGGGCGGTGGGGGGGCATCCCCCTCTCGGCCGCCTCCATGCCACCCTCTACTCCACTCCCTCGCACCCTCCTTGTCCCCCATCACTCTCCCACCCCTCCACGCAACTGCATTTCTCCTCCCACAACAACCTGCATCCCTTCCCACCCTCTCTTGCCCCTCCTCCCTCCCTGCCACCCTCGTCCCCCCCCCCCAAACCCAACCGCATCTCTCCCTCCTTTTCCCTCACTACCCTTCCAACCCCCAACAGGCCCCCGAATGTCAAGCCAGATCTACGTACCTGTTTCATATTATTTCTACTTCTTCCCAAATTTTTACACCTCACTCTGTTCATTTCTCACGTCGTACCTTCCAGTTTCTGTACGTACATAGATGGAGAATGCTGTATGTTGTACTATATATGACGCATCTTATTATTATTATTTTTTATCCTACCTACCTGCCCAGATTAGCACCTCTGAGTAGTGTCCGTCTGTGTCAGTTTTCGAAAAACTATGAGGCCTTGTAGGGCTATTCCCCACACCTGTTTCATCTCCCCACACATACAAACACACCTGTCTTCATGGCTGGTGTGATCAATTCCAATGATATGGAGAGTTTCCACAAGAGAATTTGGTTGTCGCCGAAACTGTAGTGATAAGTGTGATGAAGTGTAATGATAATGTGATAATTGTAATGGTGTGATAAATGTGTAACGAGAAGTTGGGACAGTAAAATGAGAAATCGGAAACAAATTATTTTTTTTTCCTTTCTTATGCATGCATTTATAGCATTATTCAACTTTATTTTGATGTCCTTGATTGTTATAAACATTTATATGCGTCTGTGTTAGTTTTGGAATCATTATGAGGCCTTGCACGGCTACTCCCCACACCTGTTTTGTCTTCCCACACCTACATACACACCTGTTTTTATGGCTGGTATGACAAATCCCATTGAAATGGAGTGTTTGCACAAGAGAATTTCGTTGTTGCCAAAATTTTTCTCCCCAAGTACCACCAAGGCCTTTTAGGCCTACTCCCCACACTACTTATCTCCCCACACCTACATACACACCTGTTTTCATGGTAGATGTTACAGAACACAATGAAGTGCTTTCTTTTCATGCGACAAGTTGGTTATTTCCAACCCCCGTACCTATAGGCCTACTCTCCACAGCCTACTTTATCTCCCCAGAGTCTAGTAATCTCCCCACACCTACATACACCTGTTTTCATGGCTGGTGTGACAAAACAATTTGAAATGACCTGTTTCAATAAGAAAAATAGGTAGTTGTCAAAATTTTCATGTTTTCGATTGTTTACGAGGGGTAACTATCATAAACTTTTTTTGAACTTTGACACGCGATTGTGCGGTAACCATTAGGATATGGATTAGCTTGTCAGGTGTGTAAATTCTTCTTCTTTAGCGAGAACACAGTCAATTTGCCCTTGGTGAAAGTCGCCAAACCACCCCTGAATTACTGTTGTGTGGGGTACCCTGCCTGAACAAACTGCAGTCTTAAGAGGGAACCCCTTAAGTCCTAATTGCATCAATTGATGCAATTTGAGTTTTATGCCAAAATGCCTAATCGCATCAAGTGAACGCGGCCTGTAAAAAACTGCGGAGCGCTTGCTCCACCCCGATTATGACGTACATGGCTTCAGGCCAATGAGAACTCCCCCCTGATGTGGTGTGAGGGGGGATCGGACAAATCTGGGTGGTGGGGGGGGCACCCCCCTCTCAGCCACCTCCATGCCACCCTCTACTCCACTCCCTCACGCCCTCCTTGTCCCCCATCACTCTCCCACCCCTCCACGCAACTGCATCTCTCCTCCCACAACAACCTGCGTCCCTTCCCACCCTCTCTTGCTCCACTTCCCTCCCTGCTAACCTCGTCCCCCCCCAACCCCACCCCATCTCTCCCTCCTTGTCCCTCGTTACCCTTCCAACCCCCAACAGGCCCCTGAGTGTCAGGCCTGATGTACGTACTATCACGATCCAAAGTTTCTTTACCCCCCTGAGTGGAGGAAGGTCGAAGCCAAGGTTGAAGAAATGACGGGCCACCGAACACAGGCCAGTTCATGATGGAGAGGTTCACTAACCTGAAGCTTAGGATAATAAGAATCACCCGGATGAAACACACGAGCCTATTTATGAATCACGGTATCATGAACCATTATTAGTCTTGTATACTGGCAGTGTCCGATCATCTGGTCTTACTACAACCTTGGCTTCGACCTTCTTCCACTCAGGGGGGTAAAGAAACTTTGGATCGTGATAGTACATGTTTCATATTACTTCTACTTCTTCCCAAATTTTTACACCTCACTCTGTTCATTTCTCACTTCGTACCTTCCAGTTTCTGTACGTACGTAGATGGAGAATGCTGTATGTTGTACTACATACGACGCATCTTATTATTATTATTTTTTCTTCATTCTCCCTACCTGCCCAGATTAGCACCTCTGAGTAGTGTTCGTCTGTGTCAGTTTTTGAAAAACTTTGAGGCCTTGTAGGGCTGCTCCCCACACGTGTTTCATCTCCCCACACATACAAACACACCTGTTTTCATGGCTGGTGTGATAAATTCCAATGATATGGAGAGTTTCCACAAAGGAATTTGGTTGTCGCAGAAAACTGTGATCATAAGTGTGATGAAGTGTAATGATAATGTGATAATTGTAATGGTGTGATAAATGTGTAACGAGAAGTTGGGACAGTAAAAAGAGAAATCGGAAACAATTTTTTTTTCCTTTCTTATGCATGCATTTATAGCATTATTCGACTTTATTTTGATGTCTTTAATGGTTATAAACATTTATATGCGTCTGTGTTAGTTTTGGAATGACTATGAGGCCTTGAAGGGCTACTCCCCACACCTGTTTTATCTCCCTACACCTACATACACACCTGTTTTTATGGCTGGTATGACAAATCCCATTGAAATGGAGTGTTTGCACAAGAGAATTTCGTTGTTGCCAAAATTGTTCTCCCCAAGTACCACCAAGGCCTTTTAGGCCTACTCCCCACACTACTTATCTCCCCACACCTACATACACACTTGTTTTCATGGTAGATGTTACAGAACACAATGAAGTGCTTTCTTTTCATGCGACAAGTTGGTTATTTCCAACCCCCGTACCTATAGGCCTACTCTCCACAGCCTACTTTATCTCCCCAGAGTCTAGTAATCTCCCCACACCTACATACACCTGTTTTCATGGCTGGTGTGACAAAACAATTTGAAATGACCTGTTTCAATAAGAAAAATAGGTAGTTGTCAAAATTTTCATGTTTTCGATTGTTTACGAGGGGTAACTATCATAAACTTTTTTTGAACTTTGACACGCGATTGTGCGGTAACCATTAGGATATGGATTAGTTTGTCAGGTGTGTAAATTCTTCTTCTTTAGCCAGAACACAGTCAATTTGCCCTTGGTGAAAGTCGCCAAACCACCCCTGAATTACTGTTGTGTGGGGTACCCTGCCTGAACAAACTGCAGTCTTAAGAGGGAACCCCTTAAGTCCTAATTGCATCAATTGATGCAATTTGAGTTTTATGCCAAAATGCCTAATCGCATCAAGTGAACGCGGCCTGTAAAAAACTGCGGAGCGCTTGCTCCACCCCGATTATGACGTACATGGCTTCAGGCCAATGAGAACTCCCCCCTGATGTGGTGTGAGGGGGGATCGGACAAACCTGGGTGGTGGGGGGGCACCCCCCTCTCAGCCACCTCCATGCCACCCTCTACTCCACTCCCTCACGCCCTCCTTGTCCCCCATCACTCTCCCACCCCTCCACGCAACTGCATCTCTCCTCCCACAACAACCTGCGTCCCTTCCCACCCTCTCTTGCTCCACTTCCCTCTCTGCTAGCCTCGTCCCCCCCCAACCCCACCCCATCTCTCCCTCCTTGTCCCTCGTTACCCTTCCAACCCCCAACAGGCCCCTGAGTGTCAGGCCTGATGTACGTACTATCACGATCCAAAGTTTCTTTACCCCCCTGAGTGGAGGAAGGTCGAAGCCAAGGTTGAAGAAATGACGGGCCACCGAACACAGGCCAGTTCATGATGGAGAGGTTCACTAACCTGAAGCTTAGGATAATAAGAATCACCCGGATGAAACACACGAGCCTATTTATGAATCACGGTATCATGAACCATTATTAGTCTTGTATACTGGCAGTGTCCGATCATCTGGTCTTGCTACAACCTTGGCTTCGACCTTCTTCCACTCAGGGGGGTAAAGAAACTTTGGATCGTGATAGTACATGTTTCATATTACTTCTACTTCTTCCCAAATTTTTACACCTCACTCTGTTCATTTCTCACTTCGTACCTTCCAGTTTCTGTACGTACGTAGATGGAGAATGCTGTATGTTGTACTACATACGACGCATCTTATTATTATTATTTTTTCTTCATTCTCCCTACCTGCCCAGATTAGCACCTCTGAGTAGTGTTCGTCTGTGTCAGTTTTCGAAAAACTCTGAGGCCTTGTAGGGCTGCTCCCCACACGTGTTTCATCTCCCCACACATACAAACACACCTGTTTTCATGGCTGGTGTGATAAATTCCAATGATATGGAGAGTTTCCACAAAGGAATTTGGTTGTCGCCGAAACTGTGATCATAAGTGTGATGAAGTGTAATGATAATGTGATAATTGTAATGGTGTGATAAATGTGTAACGAGAAGTTGGGACAGTAAAAAGAGAAATCGGAAACAATTTTTGTTTTCCTTTCTTATAGCATTATTCAACTTTATTTTGATGTCTTTAATGGTTATAAACATTTATATGCGTCTGTGTTAGTTTTGTAATGACTATGAGGCCTTGAAGGGCTACTCCCCACACCTGTTTTATCTCCCTACACCTACATACACACCTGTTTTTATGGCTAGTATGATAAATCCCATTGAAATGGAGTGTTTGCACAAGAGAATTTCGTTGTTGCCAAAATTTTTCTCCCCAAGTACCACCAAGGCCTTTTAGGCCTACTCCCCACACTACTCATCTCCCCACACCTACATACACACCTGTTTTCATGGTAGATGTTACAGAACACAATGAAGTGCTTTCTTTTCATGCGACAAGTTGGTTATTTCCAACCCCCGTACCTATAGGCCTACTCTCCACAGCCTACTTTATCTCCCCAGAGTCTAGTAATCTCCCCACACCTACATACACCTGTTTTCATGGCTGGTGTGACAAAACAATTTGAAATGACCTGTTTCAATAAGAAAAATAGATAGTTATCAAAATTTTCATGTTTTCGATTGTTTACGAGGGGTAACTATCATAAACTTTTTTTGAACTGACACGCGATTGTGCGGTAACCATTAGGGTACGGATTAGTTTGTCAGGTGTGTAAATTCTTCTTCTTTAGCCAGAACACAGTCAATTTGCCCTTGGTGAAAGTCGCCAAACCACCCCTGAATTGCGGTTGTGGGAGGTACCCTGCCTGAAACAATTGCGGTCTTAAGAAGTAAAGTCTCATAATTACCGATACCTAACCGTTAGGATCGGTACTTGCAGATAAACAGTTGGAAGTATTGATATTTTGGCTTTGATACGCCCACCAGTACTGCCAACCAACTACGATGACACAGAGGCAGAGGGTGTGGTCACTGTAGATTTCCACTTGGAACGTGAAATGGCAAGAATATACCAATGACAAGCAAATCTCTTATAATATTTAATAATATGCCAAGAAATCACATGCACACACACACACTAGGCACCGAGGAGAGCAGACGCACATCGCCATCACTCCATACCTGGCCAATCAGGCCAGTGGCATTACCTAAATTAGTGTCTTTATATGGATCAAGCTCTGTACCTGGTTAGACTAAATGGTGTTCTAATATAAAAAAGAAGAAGTTTTAAGTAAGATTTGTTCAAACAGAAAAGAAAACAAAGTAGCGCAAGAATGCGCACAATCAGCTGATCGTTTGTTTAGTCTACGACTGCACCAGGGAATGTAAGTAGTATATGTGCTTTTAGTACTGCAAAATGACCACATACTTTAGTAAAGCAAATTTAGAAAAGAAAAGGGATAAAGGCAGAAAGCAGGATGATGATTTCTACCAAGAACTGGTTGAAATGGAGACTCATAATAAGCTGGTGGAACACGTACACGGACTAGAGACGGCTTTTCAGAATAAGATTGATGAAGTTAAGAAATAGATGCACTTGCAAAAGGAAGAAATAGAAAAATTAGGACAAGAAGTCAACAAGAAAGACACAACCATAGATGAGTTAACAGTAGAAGTGGGTACACTTAGGAGGAAAATTAGTGAAATGGCAAGTACAGTAGTCAGCCGCGAGAGTATTATGGAAGAGTTCAAAAATGATACAGAGACAATCAGGGAAGTAAGCAGTCTGATAGACCAGAGCAGTGATATTGAGGAGAAGATAACACAGGTGAATGAAGCTGTGCAAAGCTACAAAAATGATGTGGAAACCACTTATGCTGAAATCGTGAAAGCAAAGGAAAACATAGAAACAAGGGTGGAAGAAAAAAGCATTAACAAGGAAGTGAAAAAAAAAAATCCAAAACAATACTTAGTCAGAGATTCAGTAGATATCAACAAATCTATAGCAATCACTGTTGTAGAAGAGGAAGAAGTAAAATACAAGATCTCAAGAGACACAAAGGAGATGGCAAATGTAATGAGCATATTGAAAAAAGTATCAGAGGAAATCTGTAGTAAAGACACAAAGGAACACAAAAGATTAGGGAAATACGAGAGAAGCAAGTCAAGACCCCTAAAGGTAACCTTCCAGAGTGTAAACACCGTGGAGGAGATACTAAAAAATGCAAAAAAAATCTTATGGAAAAAGAGGGGTTCAAAAATGTATGGATAATAAGATGCCTAACACAAGAGGAACTGTAATTACTGAAAGAGAAGAGAGAGGAAGCAAAAACAAAAAATGAGGGAAGATCAGAGGAGAATTTTTTTTTTTTACAAATTAATTGGATTGCAGGTACGAAAGTGGTACAGGAGGGAATAAAAAGGAGGAAGGTAGTAGAACCAAGTCATGACAAGTATATAAACAAGATGATTAAGTTGATGTACTCAAATGTGGATGGAATGGTATTTAAAGTATTAGAGATGAATGATTTATGTCAGAGAAAATGAACCACATATAATATGCCTAACTGAAACAAAATTAACACCAAGGATATCAAATGACATCCTAAACTTAGAGGAATATAATATATGGAGAAGAGATAGGAACTTAAAAAAAGGAGAAGGAATTATTAACTAAGAAAAATCTAAAAGTCAAAGAAATACTGTAGAACTAGATATACCCTCACAAGTAGAACTGATTGCAGAAGAGATCAATACATCTGAAGGGAAAGTAATTGTAGCAAATTTGTACATGCCACCCAGATCAAACACATGGGAAAGAGGCGAATATGAGGACCTGGCAGAGAGTACAATTCAGGGTTTAAGAGCATTACTACATAAAATGGAAGAGAAATCGGAAAGAATTATACTAACTGGAGACTTCAATATAAATTGAAATACTCTAGGTATAATAACCCAAGAAAGCTGTTGGGACCAAAAGCTCCTGGATCTCGTGCAAGAGTTTTTCCTAACTCAACATGTAAGGGAAAAAGAGGACTCGATGTACCCTCAATGCTAGATTTCATATTTACTAGGCAAGAAAATGATATTGACAATTTAATATATCACCATCCATTCGGCAAAAGCGACCATGCAATACTAAATTGCAGCTTCAGGATTGCATATAACATAGTTAACAGCAATGAACGCTACAAAAAGAGTCTAAGCTATAAGAAGGGAAAGTATCATGACCTAAAGAAGTACTTCTTAGAAATTGATTGGGAAAATGAGCTTAGAGGACAAGATTTAAATGCTATATATATAAAATTCTGTGAACTTTATGAAATAGGAGTCCAGAAGTACATCCCACAGCACAAAGAAGCAGAAAAGAAAATAAAGTAATGGTTCAATACGGAATGTAAAAAATCAAAAGAAAAAAGAGATTTGTTTTGGAATAGATACAGAAGACACAATAGTGAAAGGGCATATAATAAATACAAACAGGCAAGAAACGATTATACAAGAATAAGGAGGGAAGCCCAAAAACAGTTTGGGGAGGATATCATAAATAAAAGTAGTGATCAACCGAAGCTATTTTACAGCTACATCAGAAGCAAAACCAAAGTAAAAGATAAAATACAATCCATTACGGACAAGGGAATCACCTATACACAAGAGAAGGATATTTGTGAAGCCATGTGGAGAGGATGGAGGGTGAAAGACTGACGAAGAGAGTGCATGTGAGTGAGGTGGAGGGGGAAAGAGGGAGGGGGAGGCCGAGGATGAGATGGAGGGATTGGGTGGAGAGGTATATGAGAGAGGGGGGTGTGAGCTGGGAGCAGGGGAGTGAAATGGCGGGGAACAGGGCGACTTGGAGGCGATTTGTTTGTGGCCACCCCAAACGGGAGTGAGGCGTCTGGCAATAGATAGATAGACTAAACAAAAATTTCCAATCAGTCTTTACAGACGAAAAAAAAAAAAAAAATGAGGAATTATGTGGAACATGCATGCCCACACATACTACCAGATATACAAACATTAGAAAAAGTACTACAGGAGGAGTTAAGTAAATTAGACAAAGGAAAAGCAAATGGTCCTGATGAAATTTCATGTTGGGTGCTACGAGAATGTGCAAAGGAATTAAGTAAACCATTATTTTTAATTTTCAAGAAATCCTTGAGACAAGGTAAACTACCTGATATTTGGAAGAAAGCTAACATTGTTTCCTTATTCAAGAAAGGGAACAGACAAAATCCACTCAACTACCGTCCAATATCACTAACCAGTATTGTAAGCAAGGTATTAGAAAAGCTTACAAGAAAAGCTTGGGTAAGTCATCTAGAAGAACACAATATGATAACAGAAAGACAGTTTGGTTTCAGGAAAGGAAAATCATGTGTTACTAATCTGTTGAGCTACTATGACAGAGTGACAGACACATTACAGGAAAGAAAAGGATGGGTGGACAGTATCTATTTAGATTTCAAGAAAGCATTTAACACAGTACCACACAAAAGACTTTTATGGAAACTGTAACATCAAGGAGGAATTCGAGGCAAACTGTACTGTTGGATGCAAAATTTTCTCATAAAAAGAGAAATGAGAACAGTACTAAGGGGAAATTACTCATCATGGAAAGAAGTGACTAGTGGAGTACCACAGAGCTCAGTGCTGGCACCAATCATGTTTTTAATGTATATAAATGATATACATAGTAACACTGGAAATGAAAGCTATCTAAATATGTTTGCTGATGATGCAAAAATACAAAGGAGAATTACTAACACAGACTCTTGTATAGAGCTACAAGAAAAATTAAATAAACTTCATCAATGGAGTAATACATGGCAAATGGAATTCAGTGTGGACAAGTGTCATGTAATCAAGTTTGGTAAAAGTGGAAAAAGACCTGATTGGGATTATACCTTAGGAAATAAAATCCTACACACATCAAAAACGAGAGGAGGACCTAGATGTGATTATCAATAACAGACTATCTCCGGCTGACCACGTCAGTGATAATGTACGGAACATGTATACACTGCTTGCAAATATGAGAATAGCATTCACATACATTAATGAAGACATGCTAAGAAAGATAATAACATCATTCATCAGACCAACCCTGGAGTATGCATCAGTAGTCTGAAGTCCTCATCTCAAAAAACACATAGACAAGATTGAAAAAGTTCAAAGGGCCGCTACAAGATGGGTACCAAGCTTAAGGGATCTAAGCTAAGAAGAAAGACTAAATAAACTGAATCTACAAACACTACAGGAGAGAAGGAACAAAGGTGACATGATTATGCTATATAAATGCATTTCATGGAAGGAGAAAATAGACATAAATGATTACTTAACTTATGGGGAAGCATCAGGAAGAGGACACTGCAAAAAACTGCATAAGAAGAGAGATGATAAAGACGTAAGGAAATTTAGTTTCCCAAATAGAGCAATTGATCAGTGGAATGCACTACCGAATGAAATAGTGTGTGCCAAAACATTTCATAAATTTAAGGATATGTGCGATAAATATGGTTTAAGACATGGGACAGTACGAACTTGACTCATTCCTGTAAAAATACAATTTGGTAAGAACACACACACACACACACACACACACACACACACACACACACACACACACACACTTATCATCATCACAGACAATGTAGACATATAATCAGTTCAAACCCACAGTTATCCTTTGCATAGTCGGAACCACTCTAATATTGTATTCAAGCTAACACCAGACACTTGTATTAAGCTGAATGTGAGTTAGAAGCTTGAGTGTTAACTTAGCATGAATATAGACCTACAGTCTCACTAACTCGAATGCTAGATAATAGCCCTAGTCACGGAGATGTGCTATGGAAACGATCTAAAGCCGAAGCTTTGCATTGGCCCATTATGTCACTGAGCTGAAACATGAACCAACAGTCAAGTATGGTTAAAGTGCTAGTAATACTATCTTATTATGCCACTGAACTGTAACAAGGCATCAAGAGCAAAGTATGGTTCTGGAAGTAAAGTCTTATTCTGTAACTAGGATTAACAGTATTATTCTGGAAGTATTACCTTATTCAACCAGTGAGCTGTAACAAGGGGTCAACAGTATTCTCTAATAGCAATGGCTTATTCTGCTACTGAGCTACGGAAAAAAAAAATGCAAAAGGACGAAAGTCTCCGATAGGTTAAAGTGGACGACCCATTGATGACTGGAAAAAAAAAAAATAGGCCGAACTGACAAAACAGAGGTTTCAATAGAGAGAGAGAGAGAGAGAGAGAGAGAGAGAGAGAGAGAGACGAATATGTTTACTTACATTAGGTTCTCCTCCGGCTTCGTCTCGAAAACCTTACACTGACTCCAATTCTATCCAAGTGAAAGGATATTTTAGCTTTCAGGGTGTATCTCTCAGTGCGTCGATTTTTCTATTTCTTTTTCCTTGCTCTCATCTGCCTTCGGGCCGCGTCAACAGGTATGAAAAAGGAATTCATCTGAGACCAAAATGCTGAGTATCACAATGTGAATCTCCTGGAATGTGCTCGCTTGATGGAGTCCTCCCGGGGAGTATTTTTGATCAGCGCAGAGAACAGTTGATGGCCTGTTTTTGTTGATGGTACTGCGTTTGAGTTGCTGTTGTTGCTGCTGTAGCGGATGTATATCTATGTGTCGCTATGCATTACGTCTGTTTATTTTAAGTATGATGTAACCGTGTTGTTGTTACTGTTGCTGTTTATTAATATTGCTGTTGTGAAAGGTGTATAACTGTTATGATTTATGGTGATGTTCGATATGATGTTGCTGTTTTGTTGTTGTTGCTGTTGTTGTAGTTGTGGAAATATAGTTATGGGGATTGTTGAAAATTTGTTGGTGTTGTAAAGTTGCTAATTTTTCTGGAATACGATATTTACCCTTATCCCTTCCTCTTCCTCATCCTTTACTCCTTTCCTCTTTCCCCCGTAGATTCCTCGCCTTCTCTCTCCCTTCCCCTCTTCCCTGCTCTCGTCTGTATTTCTGCTCTTCCCTTTCCCTTCTCCCTCATCATTGTCCTTTCCTCCTCTCATATCCTTTGCTCCTCCACTTTCCTTCCCTCTTCCCCCCCCACCTTTCCTTCCCCTGCTTTTCTCTTCTCTTCCCGACATTTCCCTTTTCCTCTCCCCTTCTCCCTTCTCCTTCCTTTTTCCCTTTGTTCCCTTTTCTGTCCAGTTCATCCCCCACTCTGGATCTCTCCCCTCCCCTTATTCTCCTTCCACATTTCCTCTCATTTATCATCACTCCGACCTCCGTATCCACTCTTTCTCCCCCCCTCCACCGGCATTTTGCCCTTCCTATTCCCCATTTCCCTTGCTTTATCCTTCCTCACTCATTTCCTTTTTACTCTCCTCTCGTTTTCCTTTTCCATCTCCCACGCATCTCCTATACCTCCGTCCCTTCCCCGTTTACCCTTTCCTTCCTCTCAACTCCTCTAACCTTCATTTTCATTTACCCTCCTTCCCCAGTTTTTGTTATTCAGCCTTTTCTCTAATTCTTCTCTCCTCTTCTTTCTTCTCCCTTCCCCTCGCACTACCTCTCTTCTTCCCCCTATATTCTGCTTCAATGGGCAGTGTATCGGCCGAGAAACAGTGCATGATGCATGGGAGCCTGGCAGACTCAGCCAACAACAGGAAGAGAGAGAGAGAGAGAGGGAGAGACAGACAGACAGACAGACACAGACAGGCAGACAAACAGACAGACACAGACACACAGACAGGCGGTATGAAAAGATATGAATGAGGTGTGTGTGTGTGTGTGTGTGTGTGTGTAACTAGAATACATACTCAGGATTGGTACAAATGACTGGAATGTGTGAGTACATAGATTAATGAGGCTTTGTGAATAGCCTAGTTATGATTCATGATTTGGACGGGATATGACAGTAGATGCTCGGAAGGAGAGAGAGAGAGAGAGAGAGAGAGAGAGAGCGCAGACTGATGTCCTGATGCCATCTGTGTAGATGTTTTGGCCATTTATGCTAACCCAGTATCCAGGCAACTGAAATGATATCTTGAAAGCTCCGACGTGGAGTTTCATGAACTCATCCATACCCCCGGCGGGACTGATCGAGCGAAGGTACAGTCACGGAAAGTTCAGCATTACCCACCTCCCGAAGCACTGGTGTGTGACAGGTGAATGTGAAGCAGCAGCCAGACTTCATATGTCTGGTAACTATGAGTGTGAAGGAGGGGGAGGCGGGGAATTGGGGGCAGAGGAGGGTTTAGTGATAGACTGGGAATCACGTGTAGGTGTGCAATGTTTGACTTGGAAGGTGTGTTTTAATCTCGTAAGGTTAGATGATAATATGATGCTAGCATTTCATTAAAAAAAAACAAAAAAAAAAGTAAATGTCTGTAGTGTTGTCAAGAAAGTTATGGAAGTGTGAAGGGTTCGGACAAAGGTTTGAATGCTTTCATTCCTTCTCGACTTTAACATGAGACGTTTCCCCAGGAGGTATTCATAACGAAATATGTATATATTGTGATGAAAACAAAATCATGATATTATCTACGCTCCCTCTCTCTCTCTCTCTCTCTCTCTCTCTCTGTTGTATGTATGTATTTATGTATATATGTAAATTCGTATAAATTTGTTTATTTATCCTTTGCCGTCTCACTGTAAACATCCGCCTGCAAACATATTCATTGTTATTCTGGTAATTATTCATCTCAAACTTAGAGTCAAGGGTAGTGTGTAACAGTAATAATTAAAAAAAAAAATATTTAATGAACGTTTAACAGGTTTTTCGTTTTCCTACCGACAAAATGACATGGGAAGTCCTAATTATAAGATCAGTCTCTGTAACTATCATTCCTATCGAACATTACAAAACGAAGCCAAAGAAGCATACCTTTGACAGTAAACATGTACTGATACTGTGACATAAGCAACTCTCCAAACCCCCCCACCCCCGGCCACCCTCTTTCCCACTCACAGTTACCAAACAGGTGGGGTTTGGCTGGTGCTTCGTAACTATTCGTTGACCACCAATGCTCCGAACAGTGGGTAATGCAGAACTTTCCCTGACTGTACCTGAATCACTGATTCTGAATATTTAGGCATGATTTTAATACAGGTTAATGACAAACAAAATTTAAAGGTTATCACTTGTCCATGGGAATATGGGCCACACCTAATTTTATCTATTATTTGTCTTTCCTGATGGCAAGATGGAAGATGGATTATACACAGCTGAAATAATAAAAGATAAGCTCGACTGTTTCAGAAATTGGTTGGCTTAATTTAACAAATTATCCCCTTCACAAAAGTTACGTAATTTCAGTGATATTTTTGCTGTTAACTGTGGATTTTCTGAGCCAATTCAGGCAGAGAACGTCATTTTTTACTACCCCTGGTGGTACTACGTGACTGTACGCAACTTTGGAGGGTACTCCAGTAGCAAATTGGTGAAAGTAGGTTACAAATAGCGCATCTCGAAATGAACTCATCATTAATTTCGGTGTTTATAATTAATTTTCTTCTTGGAGCCAACAATTATTTCAGATTTTTAGCTTCTGGTTCCTTCTTCCTTACATTAAAATAAAATCCACTGAATGCCATCCCCACATTAGGAGACAGCGAAAATACGACAGAAATTAAGTCTCGGGTTTTCAGAGAGAAAAGTTGTAAAACTGTTGTGCTTGTCATTGCTGATGACAGTAATGACGGTTTTGATTATGGTGGTGGTGCTCATGACGATTTACTAAATGGTACTAATGCTTCTGCTGGACACAGTGTTCATGGCGAATATAACGTGCATGCATTTTTTGAGATCTTGAATGATTCGGCGCTGTGCTTGTGTGTTTACGATTATTGGTGCACAATGTGTGTGTGTGTGTGTGTGTGTGTGTTCTTACCTAATTGTATCTCTACAGGAATGAGTCAAGCTCGTACTGTCCCATGTCTTAAACCATTTTTATCGAACATATCCTTAAATTTATGAATTGTTTTGGCATATACTATTTCATTCGGTAGTGCATTCCACTGATCAGTTGCCCTATTTGACAAACTAAATTTCCTTACGTCTCTATCGCCCCTCTTTTTATGCAGTTTTTTGCAGTGTCCTCTTGCTGATGCATCCCCATAGGTTATGTAATCATTTACGTCTATTTTCTCCTTCCCTGATATGCATTTATATAGTATAATCATGTCTCTTTTCTTTCTTTCCTGTAGTGTCGGCAGATTCAGTTTATCTAGTCTTTCTTCGTAGCTTCGATCCCTTAAGCTTGGTACCCATCTTGTAGCGGCCCTTTGAACTTTTTCAATCTTATCTACGTTTTTTTTTTTTTTTTTTTTTTTTTTTTTTGATGAGGACTCCAGACTACTGACGCATACTCCAGGGTTAGTCTGATGAATGATGTTATTATCATTCTTAGCATGTCTTCATTTATGTATGTGAATTCTGTTCTCATATTTGAAAGCAGTGTATACATGTTCCGTACCTTCTCATTGATGTGGTCAGCAGGAGTTAGTCTTTTATTGATAATAACACCTATGTCCTTCTCTCTATCTGATGTGTGCAAGGTTTTATTTCCTAACTTACAATCCGAATCATTTTTTTTTTTTTTTTTCACTTTTACCAAACTTGATTGCATGACACTTGTCCACATTGAATTCCATTTGCCATGTATTGCTCCATTCATGAAGTCTGTTTAATTCTTCTTGTAGTTCTTTACAAGAGTCTGTGTTAGTAATTTTCCTTTGTATTTTTGCATCATCAGCAAACATATTTAGATAGCTGTCATTTCCAATGTTACTGTCTTTATCATTTATATACACTAAAAACATGATTGGTGCCAGCACTGAGCCCTGTGGAACTCCACTAGTCACTTCCCTCCATGATGAGTAATTTCCTCTTAGTACTGTTCTCGTCTCTCTCTCTCTCTCTCTCTCTCTAGAAAATCTTGCATCCAACAATACAGTTTGCCTCGGATTCCTCCTTGATGGTACAGTTTCCATAAAAGTCTTTGGTGCAGGACTCTGTCAAATGCTTTCTTAAAATCTAAATAGATACTGTCCACCTCTCCTTCTCTTTTCTGTAAAGTTTCTTTTACTCTGTCATAATAACTCAACAGATTAGTAACACATGATTTTCCCTTTCTGAAACCAAACTGTCATTATGTTATCATACTGTGCTCTTCTAGATGATTTACCCAAACTTTTCTTATCAGCTTTTCTAATATCTTGCTCACAGGAGTGGTTTGTGATACTGGTTGGTAGCTGGGTGGATTTTATCTATTCCCTTCCTTGAATAAGGGAACAATGTTTGCTTTCTTCCAAATATCGGGTAGTTTACCTTGTCTCAAGGATTTTTTTTTAAACAGAGATAATAGTTCACTTAAATCCTTTGCACATTCATGTGGCACCCGACATGAAATTTCATTAGAACCATTTGCTTTTCCTTTTCTAATTTACTTAACTCCTCATGTATTTCTTTTTCTGATATTTGTATGTCTGGTAATATGTGTGGGCATGCATGTTCCAAATAATCCCTCAAAATTATTTTCTTCTGTAAAAACTGATTGAAAGTTCTTATTTAGCATCCCCTCATCCGTAATGGATTGTATTTTATCTTTTACATTGGTTTTGCTTCTAATGTAGCTGTAAAATAGCTTCGGTTGATCACTACTTTTATTTATGATGTCCTCCTCAAACTGTTTTTGGGCTTCCCTCCTTATTCTTGTATAATCGTTTCTTGCCTGTTTGTATTTATTATATGCCCTTTCCCTATTGTGTCTTCTGAATCTATTCCAAAACAAGTTTCTTTTTTCTTTTTTTTTACATTCTGTATTAAACCATTTCTTTATGTTCTTTTCTGCTTCTTTGTGCTGTGGGATGTACTTCTGGACTCCTATTTCATTAAGTTCACAGAATTTTTAATATATAGAGCATTCCAATTTTGTCCTCTTAGCTCCTTTTCCCAATCTATTTCCAAGAAGTATTTCCTTAGGTCATGGTAGTTTCCTTTTTTTAAAATTTAAGCTGTTTTTGTAAATTTCATTGCTGTTAACTATGTCATATGCAATCCTGAAGTTGCAATTTAGTACTGCACTGTCGCTTGTGCCGAATGCAAGGTGATACATGAAATCGTCAATATCGTTTTCATTCCTAGTAAATACAAGATTTAGCACTTAGGGTACATCAAGTCCTCTTTTTCTGGTGCTTTCCCTTACATGCTGCTTTAGGAAAAATTTTTGCACGAGATCCAGGAGCTTTTGGTCCCAACAGCTTTCTTGGCTTATTATATCTAGTGTATTCCGATTTATATTTATATTAAAATCTCCAATTAGTACAATTCTTTCCGATTTCCCTTCCATAATATGCAGTAATGCTCTTAAACTCCGAATTGTACTCTCTTCCAGATCCTCATATTCGCCTCTTTCCCATGAGTTTGATCTGGGTGGCATGTATAAATTTGCTACAATTACTTTCCCTTCAGATGTATTGATCTCTTCTGCAATCAGTTCTACTTGTAAGGGTATATCTAGGTTTATTTCTTTGACTTAGATTTTTCTTTGTTAATATTATAATTCCTTCTCCTTTTCTTAAGTTCCTATCTCTTCTCCATATAATGTATTCCTCAAAGTTTAGGATGTCATTTGATATCCTTGGTGTTAATTTTGTTTCAATTAGGCATATTATTTGTGGTTCATTTTCTCAGATATAATCATTCATCTCTAATAATTTGATACCATTCCATCTACATTAGAGTATATCAGTTCAATAATCTTGTTTATATTCTTGTCATGACTTGGGTCTACAACCTTCCTCCTTTTTATTCTCTCCTGTTTATGTACTTTGTAAAAAAAAAAAAATGTATTCTTCTCCTCCTCTGATCTTCCCTCGTTCTTTGTTTTTGCTTTCTCCCTCTTCTCTTTTAGTAATTCCAGTTCCTCTTGAGTTAGGCATCTTTTTATCCATACATTTTTGAATTCCTCTTTTTCCATGAGTTTCTTTTCATTTTATAGTATCTCCTCCACAGTGTTTACACTCTGGAAGGTTATCTTTAGGGGCCTAGATTTATTTCTCTCATATTTCCCTAACCTTTCGTGTTCCTCTATTTTTTTTTTTATTACATTTTTCCTGTGATACTTCCTTCAATATGCTCTCCTTTTTGTCTCTCGAGATTTTGTTTTTTATTTCTTCCTCTTCTAAAGCAGTGATTACTATAGATTTGTTGACACCTGCTGAATCTGTGACCAATTTAGGATTGTTTTGGATCAATCTTTTCACTTCCTTTTTAATGCTTTTTTCTTCAACCCTTGTTTCTAAGTCTTTCTTTACTTTCACCATTTCAGCATAAGTGATTTCCACATCATTTTTGTAGCTTTGCATCGCTTCATTTACCTGTGTTATTTTCTCCTCAATATCACTGCTCTGATCTATCAGTCTGCTTACCTACCTAATTGTCTCTATCATTTTTTAACTCTTCCATGATACTCTTATTGTTGACTACTGTACTTGCCATTTCACTAATTTTCCTTCTAAGGGAACCCACTTCTACTGTCAGCTCATCTATTGTTGTGTCTTTCTTGTTGACTTCCTTTCCTAGTTTTTCTATTTCTTCCTTCTGCATGTGCAACTGTTTCTTAATTTCATCCATTTCATTCTGAAATGCCATCTCCAATCTCTTTACCCGTTCTACCAGCTTACTGTATGCCTCTGCTTCAACCAGTTCCTGGTAGAAATCATCATCCTGCTTTCTACCTTTATCCCTTTTCTTTTCCACATTCGCTTTATTAAAGTAGATGGACATCATGCAGTACCTAGAGCAGAGATTTTACTTGCATTCCCTGGTACTGAGTCGCAGACAAAACAACTGTTCAGCTGACTGTGCACATTCCTGCACTACTTTATTTTACTATTTGAACAACAGTCTTACTTAAAACTTCCTCTTTTTATATTATGACGCCATTTAGTTTAACCTGGTACAGAGCTTGACTCATATAAAGATACTGATTAAGGTATGGCCACTTGGCTAGGTTTGGCCAGGTACGAAGTGATGTGACGTACGTCTGCTCTGCTCGGTGACTCGTGTGTGTGTGTGTGTTCTTACCTAATTGTATTTTTACAGGAATGAGTCAGGCTCGTACTCTCCCGTGTCTTAAACCTTTTATTTTGTACAGATTCTTAAATTAATGAATTGTTTTGGCAAACACTATTTCATTCGGTTGTGCATTTCACTGATCAGTTGCCCTATATGGGAGATTAATTTTCCTTGCGTCTTTATTGCCTCTCTTTTTGTGCAGTTTTTTGCAGTGTCCTCTTGCTGATGCATTCCTATAGGTTATGTACTAATTTACGTCTATTTTCTCCATTTATATAGCATAATCATGTCTCCCCTTTTCCTTCTCTCCTGTAGTGTAGGTAGATTCAGTTTTTCTATTCTTTCTTCGTAGCTTAGATTCCTTAAGTTTGGTACCCATCTTGGAATGTCCCTTTGAACGTTTTCAATCTTATCTACTGTATGTGTTTTTTAGATGAGGACTCCAGACTACTGCCGCATACTCCAGGGTTGGTCTGATGAATGATGTTATTATCTTTCTTAGCATGTCTTCATTTATGTATGTGAATGTTATTCTCATATTTGCAAGCAGTGAATGCATGTTTCGTATCTTCTCACTGATGTGGTCAGCCGGAGATAGTCTGTTATTGATAATCACACCTAGGTATTTCTCTTTTTCTGATGTGTGTAAGGTTTTACTTTCTAACTTATAATCCCAATCAGGTCTTTTTCCACTTTTACTAAACTTGATTACGTGACGCTTGTCCACATTGAATGCCATTTACCATGTATTGCTTCATTCACGAAGTTTATTTGATTCTTCCTGTAGCCCTTTACAAGAGTCTGTGTTAGTAATTCTCCTTTGTATTTTTGCATCATTAGCAAACATATTTAGACAGCTTTCATTTCCAGTGTTACTGTCTATATCATTTATATACACTAAAAACATAATTGCTGCCAACACTGAGCCCTGTGGAACTCCACTAGTTACTTCCCTCCATCATGCGTGATTTCCCCTTAGTACTGTTCTCATTTCTCTTTTTTTTGAGAAAATCTTGCATCTAACAATAGTGTTTGCCTCGGATTCCTCCTTGATGGTACAGTTTCTATAAAAGTCTTTGGTGCAGTACTCTATGAAATGCTTTCTTGAAATCAAAATAGATACTGTCCACCCATCCTTCTCTGTTTTGTAATGTTTCTGTTACTCTACCATAGTAACTCAACAGATTAGTAACACATGATTATCCCTTTCTGAAACCAAACTGTCTTTCTGTTATCATAATGTGTTCATGTAGATGATTTACCCAAACTTTTCTCATCAGCTTTTCTAATACCTTGCTTACAACACTGCTTAGTGATACTAGTCGGTAGTTGAGTGGATTTTGTCTATTCCCTTTCTTGAATAAGGGAACAATGTTTGCTTTCTTCCAAATATCGGGTAGTTTACCTTGTCCCAAGGATTCCTTGAAAATTAAAGATAATATGTGTGTGTGTGTGTGTGTGTGTGTGTGAGAGAGAGAGAGAGAGAGAGAGAGAGAGAGAGAGAGAGACTATGCTTGTGTATTGTGTACTTGGCCATACGTTTAAGTAGACGGCCTCTGAACCGTGACTCTTTTTCTAATGTTTTGCCTTTGTCTCAGCACATGAAATTGGACCGTGAGAGAGAGAGAGAGAGAGAGACTCTTTAACATCCCACCCAGATCCCACCACTAGGCTAATAGCTTCACCAAATCCTTGTCTTGTTGCATACAGGATATGTCCAAATCTGGAACATCTGATGTGCCTCATCCCTACGGCGGCGCCGGAAGTACTTTACCCTCTTGCTGCCGTGGTGGCTGATGCACTTGCGTTTTTCAGCCTGGCCACCACCGCAAGGTTAGTGGTTAAGTGGAAGAAATCTAGCAGTCAAAAACTTCAATCGGAACCCTCGAGGTTCCAATAAATATGTTACTTGATGTAAATATTTGAGTCAACACTCAATAATTTTATTGGATTTATGCATCTCGGTATGATTCTCTAGCTGTGTTCTGACAGTGGCAACGTGAGCTGCCAGATTATTTTGTGGAGTATATTAGAGGAAACGGATGGCGAATGCCATTGACATTCTTATTTGCCTTCTGTGTGCGTGTGTGTGTGTGTGTGTGTGTGTGTGTGTGTGTGTGCGTTCTTACCTAATTGTTCTTACCTAATTGTATCTTTACAGGAATGAGTCAAGCTCGTACTGTCCCATGTCTTAAACCATATTTATCATACATATCCCTAAATTTGTGAATTGTTTTGGCACACACTATTTCATTCGGTAGTGCATTCCACTGATCAATTGCTCTGTTTGGGAAACTAAATTTCCTTACATCTTTATCACCTTTCTTTTTATGCAGTTTTTTGCAGTGTCCTCTTGCTGATGCTTCCCCATAGGTTATTTAATCATTTATGTCTATTTTCTCCTTCCCTGATATGCATTTATATTGCCTAATCATATCATCTCTTTTCTTTCTTTCCTATAGTGTTGGTAGATTCAGTTTATTTAGTCTTTCTTCGTAGCTTAGATCCCTTAAGCTTGGTACCCATCTTGTAGCGGCCCTTTGAACTTTTTCAATCTTGTCTATGTAATTTTTTAGATGAGGACTCCAGACTACTGATGCATACTCCAGGGTTGGTCTGATGAATGATGTTATTATCTTTCTTAGTATTTCTTCATTTATGTAAGTGAGCGCTATTCTCATATTTGCAAGCAGTTTATACATGTTCCGTACCTTCTCACTGATGTGGTCAGCCGGAGATAGTCTGTTACTGATAATCACACCTAGGTCCTTCTCTCTTTCTGATGTGTGTAGGGTTTTGTTTCCTAACTTAAAATCCCAATCAGATCTTTTTCCACTTTTACCAAATCTGATTACATGACACTTATCCACATTAAATTCCATCTGCCATGTATTACTCCATTCATGAAGTTTATTTAATTCTTTTTGTAGCTCTATACAAGAGTCTGTGTTAGTAATTCTCCTTTGTATTTTTGCATAATCATCAAACATATTTAGATAGCTTTCATTTCCAGTGTTACTGTTTATATCATTTATATACAGTAAAAACATGATTGGTGCCAGCACTAAGCCCTGTGGAACTCCGCTAGTCACTTCTATCCATGATGAGTAATTTCCCCTTAGTACTGTTCTCATTTCTCTTTTAATGAGAAAATCTTGTATCCAACAATACAGTTTGCCTCGAATTCCTCCTTGATGGTACAGTTTCCATAAAAGTCTTTGGTGTGGTACTGTGTCCAATGCTTTCTTGAAATCTAAATAGATACTTTCCACCCATCTTTTTCTTTCCTGTAGTATGTCTATTACTCTGTCATAGTAGCTCAACAGATTAGTAACACTTGATTTTCCTTTTCTGAAACAAAACGGTCTTTCTGTTATCATATTGTGTTCTTGTAGATGATTTACCCAAGCTTTTCTTATAAGCTTTTCTAATACCTTGCTTACAACACTGGTTAGTGATACTGGTCGGTAGTTGAGTGGATTTTGTCTATTCCCTTTCTTGAATAAGGGAACAGTGTTTGCATTCTTCCAGATATCAGATAGTTTACCTTGTCTCAAGGATTTCTTGAAAATTAAAGATAATGGTTTACTTAACTCCTTTGCACATTCATGTAGCACCCAACATGAAATTTCATCAGGACCATTTGCTTTTCCTCTGTCTAATTTACATAACTCCTCCTGTATTACATTTTCTAATATTTGTATATCTCGTAGTATGTGTGGGTATGCATGTTCCACATAGCCCCTCTTAAATTTTTTTTCCTCTGTAAAAACCGATTGGAAATTCTTATTTAATGCTTTACAAATATCTTTCTCTTGTGTATAGATGATTCCCTCGTCCGTAATGGATTGTATTTTATCTTTTACTTTGGTTTTGTTTCTGATGTAGCTGTAAAATAGCTTCGGCTGATCACTGCTTTTATTTATGATATCCTCCTCAAACTGTTTTTGGGCTTCCCTCCTTAATCTTGTGTACTCGTTTCTTGCCTGTTTGTAATTATTATATGTCCTTTCACTATTGTGTCTTCTGTATCTATTCCACAACAAATCTCTTTTTTTCTTTTGATTTTTTACATTCTGTATTGACCCATTTCTTTCTTTTCTTTTCTGCATCTTTGTGCTGTGGGATGTACTATTGCGGACAGGAGTTCTTAACCACCCTCGTCCAGCCAACCTGTGTATGTGGCAGAGTCGCATTCACGAGCACAGAAGTTGCCTTCGATGCATTTCTGTCGAAAAACATTCCTTCAGCTTTGGGCTTGTACTAATGGATAAAGCAATAGTAATATTTACTTTGAAGGTTTGACTCTGATAACACGAATATATCATACTGATTATTTAATAACTTGTTTCTAGTATAGAGCCAAGCAAGTGATAAATATGTATATTTGGTTCCACTCCACGACTTCCTGTAGGTCTGAACCAGCGAACATAGAGTGAACAAGTTCGAAGCATTCATTTGTTAACAGGAGAGAGAGAGAGAGAGAGAGAGAGAGAGAGAGAGAGAGTAGCAGGTGCCCGTGAATTTAAGAGGAATGAGGTGAAGAAATGAGGTGCTCAACACAGTTAAACAAGGATTTTTCCTTTCGTTTCGGTTGGCTTTCTATGCTTAAATGGCTAAATGAAGGTGAATTATGACATATAATAAATGGATGATGAAGTGGTAATAGGGTCTGGCTAATGGTTGTTTGGCGCAAGGTGTGCAGTGTGCAGAGGTAAGCCTAATTCCAGGCAACGGTCGCTGTTAAAAGTTGGATGTTTTAGGTCCCATTTATTTTAAATATTTCCATGTATGTTTACAGTACGTGTATGCCGCTATGGACCTATTTTCACCCCATGAATATTTTTATCAATGGACATTTTCACCACTCGGAGCACAATCCCTCATGGACCTATTTTCCTTAATGACATTTTTTTTTCCCCAAAGACGCCTACTTCCCTACGTAACCTATTTTCCCCCGAACTAATTTTCCCCATTGATGTATTTTCTCCCCACGGACCAATTTTTCCGTCGACCTTGAATCTCTATGAATGCAGGTTTCCTACATGGTCGTATACCCATGGATGTATTTTTCACAATGAACCTATTATCCCCATAAACCTGTTATCCGACGTGGTTATATCACCCACTGATGCGTGCAGTTGTAACACAGACCTCCTAACCAACAGACTTATTGCTCGATGGACCTGTTGTAACTCACTGAATATATATACCTACTTCAGCATGATTCCAGAATAATATCCCCTGTGGACCGATTTTCCCAACTCGGACATTAACTCAATTCACCTAATCCCAGTGGCCTGTTATCCCACAATCCGTCCATCCAGCTACACACCCACCCATCAACGCACACAGAATGTAGGACGACACAAACCCGTCTCTTGCCTTGTCCTACAGGTAGCCCCACCACCCACCTCACTTAAACAATGCACGAACCCCACTCCACCCCACTTAACCAGCCCAACAACCCTTTCCCTCCCTCTCGCCCACCCACTCCACCTAATCCGCCTGTGAAACAACCAGCCTACACTAACAAATCCACCCACCCAGTTACCAACCTACCAACCCTCATACCATGCTCCACAAGTCAGATGACTCTCAATTCAACACACACACACACACACACACACACACACACACACACACACACACACACACACACAGAGGCGGGGTGGATTTCCTTACACGAAATATGTCTCACCGCTTAACTCAGTCTGTCGATAGAAAATAGTACCGGGTACTCTTTACAGGGAGTTTGCCAGGCCATAGATAAGGGGTTTCATTCCGGCTACATACACATGATATTATGCGATATGAGTAAATATGATGCTCAAGCAAAACAGGGAATTTTTCCTTTGGCTGATGACGAAGGAGTTTATTTATCCCAGGATAACGTCTCGTCGGACAAAATGAAAGATGGGTTTAATTTGGATAACGCCAGTTGACTTTGTCAAATAATTTGGCAGGCCGCGTAACTTCTATTAGATGCCTTATGTTCGCATTTTTTTCTCTGGTGGTTGGCACCTGGAGATTTTTGGCGAACTCATAAGTATTTTTCTCATTAACAGGATATTTCTCTCTGGACAGAGGCAAATTACTTTCTTAAGCACAGCTTTTTGTTATATCAACAGCATTTATCTCCTAATTCATTACTCCAACGAAAGCAATCCTAAATATACAGTATTATAT
The DNA here is from genome assembly GCF_032717465.1 of Coenobita brevimanus. Lineage (NCBI taxonomy): Eukaryota > Metazoa > Arthropoda > Malacostraca > Decapoda > Coenobitidae > Coenobita > Coenobita brevimanus. The sequence goes on from NC_136975.1 coordinate 21,680,446, forward strand.
ATATATATATATATATATATATATATATATATATATATATCACAAAACAAGGCAAGTTTTAGTGACTGATGGAAGAAATACTCACACTGTGGCCTGTTTTCAATGGATCACAGGAATCCAGGGTTTCTCATCCCTTGCATTTCCCTGCGCCAGTCTGCCTCCACCTCATTATTCCAAAATTCACAGGCACCCACCATACACGTTCTCTCTCTCTCTCTCTCTCTCTCTCTCTCTCTCTCTCTCTCTCTCTCTCTCTCTCCTGTTAACAAATGAATGCTTCGAACTTGTTAACTCCGTGTTCGCTGGTTCAGACCTACAGGAAGTCGTGGAGTGGAACCAAATATACATAATTATCACTTGCTTGGCTCTATACTAGAAACAAGTTATTAAATAATCAGAATGATATATTCGTGTTATCAGAGTCAAACCTTCAAAGTAAATATTACTATTTGCTTTATCCATTAATACAAGCCCAAAGCTGAAGGAATAATTTTCGACAGAAATGCATCGAAGACAACTTTTGTGCACGTGAATGCGACTCTGCCACATACACAGGTTGGCTGGACGAGGGTGGTTAAGAACTCCTGTCCGCAATAGTACAGTCGGTCAAGGTTCCAGGTACCCCAACCTCGCTCTGGGACTCGTAGTTTTATCTGGTAACACTTGGTGTAGTAAGCAGGGGTTTCTTACAGCGACTGTGATTGGTGGATGTAGTCTCGACTATATCAGTGTTAGCACATATATTAAACAAGGGTAAGGAAGCATATGTGTAATATTAGGTATACATTGCCATATGTGATCATCAAATGTCATTGAAAGTTCGTAGATAGGCGATAATAACTAAGCAAAAATCGATTTATTGGCAACATATATAAAACCTGCTGGCTGCCACAACAAAATTTCCTCGAGTTTCAAAAATATATATTCGTGTATGATCCTGGTTGCGTAATGAAGGTTATATTAACAGTGTAAACGTTACATAATAATATTTTGCCAGAGGACAGACACATGTGACATTAATGGCTAGTGGTATCCCTACAAAGAGGCAAACGACTGGCAAACGAGCGTCTGCACAGTGAAACTCTTGGCTTCCTCTCTCTTCGGTCTTCGCTTTGCTGAACGCGATAAGTGGAAGTAAATAGTAAGGTCCTAATTTTTTTTTTCCATATATACTGCTGATGACAATATTATTATGAGTATTCTAGGCAACCTAAGAAAACTAGAGATGGTGCTATACGTGGAGAAGCATATTTTTAGAATAGGTGTGGGTGAGGGAGATTATTATAATGTGGGAGGCAGAGATGTATCATGATAAAGCAAGTGAAGGGGAGAGGAAAAGACAGAAAAAAAAAGAACCCGAGAGATAGAGAGAGCAAGTGAAGGAGAGAGGAAAAGACTGAGAAAATAAAAGAAGCCGAGAGAGAGAGAGAGAGAGAGAGAGTCGCCTATCATGATAAAGCAAGTGAAAGGAAAAGGAAAAGACTGAGGGAATAAAAGAAGCCAGAGAGAGAGAGAGAGAGAGAGAGAACTGAAACAGTGTGATTTATTTCATCCAGTTTCATCACATTTCTGTTGCATATTAATGTTTATATTTCCGACGTTACCTATATAAATCACATAAGACATGTCGAAATCATATGAAACATTTTGTATATTCCCATCGCTTTTACGAAAACGTTCGAGAAACTTAACTCTACTAAGTACATGTATTAACCTACAGTTTAGGATATATAATAGCCCAATACATGTGATGTCTAATTACAATGATATTTAAGTAAAGAATTAAACAAATATAGTCCTGCATACTGTGAATTAGTGTTAATATGTTAATATACGACTAAGTATATAATATCTCAAGTAATATATGCAAAATATATTTGCTTATATAATAATATGTGGCAGTGTTAAGCATACAGTATGTAACATCGTTTCATCAATTATGGCAAGCAGCAGGTGGCTTTTGTTTAAGCACATTCACCACACCCCTGCTGTTGTGTTCTTTTTGGGCTGTACTGTATATAAATCTCTCTCTCTCTCTCTCTCTCTCTCTCTCTCTCTCTAACACACAAAACCGTCCATCAACCACTTATCGTAACAGTAGGAACAATAGGATACAAAAACCCAAACTGGCAGACGAAAAAAGATGTATTCCAAACAGTATCTTTTTTCGTCTGCCAGTGTGGGTTTTTGTATCCTATTCCATGGTCACGATAGTGTGACTCTTCAGCCGAGTAGGAACATTCATTCTTGACGTGTGATGCATCAGTCTTGTGACAGTCAAAGTGGTTGTCAGGCTTGTGTGGCAGTTAGGCTTCTTTCACGTTGTCAATCAAGTACTGTAGTTTTCTTGTTTATTTAGGGCCTTTAATATATGGTGACTTTCCATGATGGTATGTGAATTGCAAAACTGTCGCGAGTTTGCCCCATGACCTATTATAACGTGGCTATTAGTGGGTCGCAGATTGAAGTTGAAGTATGTGTGTTAAGAATATTATTATAAACGCACAAAGAATAACTCACTATGAATGGCAAAGTTAAAATCACTGTTGCATTTTGGAACTATCTCCGAAAATATGGAGGTAATTCAACATGTTCCACAAATACGAACAAACATTACTAGTAGTAACGCTATCTGACAAACGGGTGTAAGGATCAGTTATCAGTGAGGAAATGGAAGATAAGCGGAAGAAATAATCGCATTACATGCCACAAGGCTCCTAATCCCAAACAGCTTAGGGCCCGGCATATTCCTATCGCTGATACCTACCGCACTACCTTAAAAAACGAAAACATGTATTACCCGGTAATTGTTCATATCTAGTTAACACTGTTTTATATAGTTTCCATGCCGGTTATAATCCGGAGATACTTTCCAAGTGATTCAAGCTCTTGTTCACGGGCCCAGCCACAATGTCTGCCTACCCAAGGTAATGGAAAAGTAACTAAGCTAATAACATGTCTTCACATTTTGTTTTGGTAACGACAATGTTTGCATTGTGATGCTTTTAAAAGATTGTTCGCTTTTTATATATCACTGTCATAAACGGACATTATATTAAACAGATTCTACTCATTACGTATTTTGATGTAATTCCTCCTTGTTATGAAGATACTTGTATTGTTACTTTATTATATATCGCATTATGTTATGGTTATATTTTATGTCAGTTATGTTTTAAAAGGATTAGTTTTACGACTACTTAAACTAGACATAACACACAACTTCAAGGGTGAATAGAGTAAAATCGTCAGGCGTTAGCCATCTTAAAGTCGTCTGGCATCAGCCAAAGTAAAATACTATGTGTATATACGAGGTTGAAAGGGTAAATTTACATGTTATAAAATGCTTTACTGTAACATTTTCCACTTGTTATTTGACACTACGATTATACTGCGGCTACCACCAAAAAATGTAACTCTACCTAAGGGATTACTCTACCTAGAAGGTCTTGCATCATTTTATAATATTAGGCAACTAGATCATTTTACCCATAACGTATAAATATAAATTGCATTTCTATAATTATGTTAGTTATTTTATAACTTTATTCATTGTACATTATTGTAATGCATTACTCAACGTGAACAACATATTTGGCCATGTTTTACAGTTAGTGTGAATTATTTTTGCAACTTCCCTTTCCACGATTCACTACTGTACTACAAGAGCTTGGAGCAATAGTTTGTCTTCAGAAAAATTTACAGCATGTCATCTATACCATAATATCATGGTTTATAAATTTACACATTACAAATCTTTCTATTATTCAGCGCAATGTCTAAGGTATATATTTGATCAAGACGATACTGTGTATTACCATACCATAACCTCAATAATTTAAAACAGTATGTAGTACTGCATTAAGGGCCGAGTAAAAAACAAAGGTACGTGCACCGATTGTTTAATATTCAGTCCATCCACCCTCCTTCTCTATTACAGCTTGTAAACTGTCCTGCATAGAAGAGTATTTCTAACAAGGTCTGGTTTGTTTCTTGCCATCTCCCACTGCCTTGTTATGTGGTCGAGTAACTGTTCCGGGGTCCTTTCGAACTCAGGCTCCCAAGTGTTGACGATATTAGCCCATATGTGTTCGATGAGGTTCATATCGCACCCCTTACTTGGTAATTCCAGAAGCCTGAAGTCTTGCTGCTCGTCAAACCACCTTCGCACCACTCTGGCCGTGTGGATGGGGCATTTGTCGTGAATGAAAGTAATAGGTCCACCAGGGAATGGGAAATTGTGTTCCTGTATTGAAGGGAGAAACTGATTTGTGCAGTATGTCTATGTATATATTTGCTGTAAATCTCCCATCAATACGGAAAAAATCTCCCATACCGTGCATGGATATATAACCACACACGTTCAGAGTCACATGCCTACTTCTAGCGACCTCGATTTTGTGACCTCTGTCATATCTGCACAAAAAGAGAATAAAGATTATGAAATAAATGTTCGTGAAGAACATGGTACATGCTTCATTTGTTATGCATTATTATTCTATATTATTTTCGCGGTTATGCATTTTACTCTTTTCTTTATTTAAGATGTGTAACATTTTCCATGCCGTATTGTCAGTTATTTTACATATTCATGTTTACTCTTATGAAATAATGTTCATATTTACACCAAACAATGACGGTGGCGATTATGTTTTTGCTACGTGTGCTGACCCCCCCTGCCCATCCCCACCTTTTTTTTTTTTTTTTTTTCTAAGTTATGAATTGATAGTAATGAATTTTGCTAGGTACTATTGCGGACAGGAGTTCTTAACCACCCTCGTCCAGCCAACCTGTGTATGTGGCAGAGTCGCATTCACGAGCACAGAAGTTGCCTTCGATGCATTTCTGTCGAAAAACATTCCTTCAGCTTTGGGCTTGTACTAATGGATAAAGCAATAGTAATATTTACTTTGAAGGTTTGACTCTGATAACACGAATATATCATACTGATTATTTAATAACTTGTTTCTAGTATAGAGCCAAGCAAGTGATAAATATGTATATTTGGTTCCACTCCACGACTTCCTGTAGGTCTGAACCAGCGAACATAGAGTGAACAAGTTCGAAGCATTCATTTGTTAACAGGAGAGAGAGAGAGAGAGAGAGAGTAGCGGGTGCCCGTGAATTTAAGAGGAATGAGGTGGAGAAATGAGGTGCTCAACACAGTTAAACAAGGATTTTTCCTTTCGTTTCGGTTGGCTTTCTATGCTTAAATGGCTAAATGAAGGTGAATTATGACATATAATAAATGGATGATGAAGTGGTAATAGGGTCTGGCTAATGGTTGTTTGGCGCAAGGTGTGCAGTGTGCAGAGGTAAGCCTAATTCCAGGCAACGGTCGCTGTTAAAAGTTGGATGTTTTAGGTCCCATTTATTTTAAATATTTCCATGTATGTTTACAGTACGTGTATGCCGCTATGGACCTATTTTCACCCCATGAATATTTTTATCAATGGACATTTTCACCACTCGGAGCACAATCCCTCATGGACCTATTTTCCTTAATGACATTTTTTTTTCCCCAAAGACGCCTACTTCCCTACGTAACCTATTTTCCCCCGAACTAATTTTCCCCATTGATGTATTTTCTCCCCACGGACCAATTTTTCCGTCGACCTTGAATCTCTATGAATGCAGGTTTCCTACATGGTCGTATACCCATGGATGTATTTTTCACAATGAACCTATTATCCCCATAAACCTGTTATCCGACGTGGTTATATCACCCACTGATGCGTGCAGTTGTAACACAGACCTCCTAACCAACAGACTTATTGCTCGATGGACCTGTTGTAACTCACTGAATATATATACCTACTTCAGCATGATTCCAGAATAATATCCCTGTGGACCGATTTTCCCAACTCGGACATTAACTCAATTCACCTAATCCCAGTGGCCTGTTATCCCACAATCCGTCCATCCAGCTACACACCCACCCATCAACGCACACAGAATGTAGGACGACACAAACCCGTCTCTTGCCTTGTCCTACAGGTAGCCCCACCACCCACCTCACTTAAACAATGCACGAACCCCACTCCACCCCACTTAACCAGCCCAACAACCCTTTCCCTCCCTCTCGCCCACCCACTCCACCTAATCCGCCTGTGAAACAACCAGCCTACACTAACAAATCCACCCACCCAGTTACCAACCTACCAACCCTCATACTATGCTCCACAAGTCAGATGACTCTCAATTCAACACACACACACACACACACACACACACACACACACACACACACACACACACACACAGAGGCGGGGTGGATTTCCTTACACGAAATATGTCTCACCGCTTAACTCAGTCTGTCGATAGAAAATAGTACCGGGTACTCTTTACAGGGAGTTTGCCAGGCCATAGATAAGGGGTTTCATTCCGGCTACATACACATGATATTATGCGATATGAGTAAATATGATGCTCAAGCAAAACAGGGAATTTTTCCTTTGGCTGATGACGAAGGAGTTTATCCCAGGATAACGTCTCGTCGGACAAAATGAAAGATGGGTTTAATTTGGGTAACGCCAGTTGACTTTGTCAAATAATTTGGCAGGCCGCGTAACTTCTGTTAGATGCCTTATGTTCGCATTTTTTTTCTCTGGTGGTTGGCACCTGGAGATTTTTGGCGAACTCATAAGTATTTTTCTCATTAACTGGATATTTCTCTCTGGACAGAGAGGCAAATTACTTTCTTAAGCACAGGTTTTTGTTAAATCAACAGCATTTATCTCCTAATTCATTATTCCAACGAAAGCAATCCTAAATATACAGTAATATATATATATATATATATATATATATATATATATATATATATATATATATATATATCACAAAACAAGGCAAGTTTTAGTGACTGATGGAAGAAATACACTGTGGCCTGTTTTCAATGGATCACAGGAATCCAGGGTTTCTCATCCCTTGCATTTCCCTGCGCCAGTCTGCCTCCACCTCATTATTCCAAAATTCACAGGCACCCACCATACACGTTCTCTCTCTCTCTCTCTCTCTCTCTCTCTCTCTCTCTCTCTCTCTCTCTCTCTCTCCTGTTAACAAATGAATGCTTCGAACTTGTTCACTCCGTGTTCGCTGGTTCAGACCTACAGGAAGTCATGGAGTGGAACCAAATATACATATTTATCACTTACTTGGCTCTATACTAGAAACAAGTTATTAAATAATCAGTATGATATATTCGTGTTATCAGAGTCAAACCTTCAAAGTAAATATTACTATTTGCTTTATCCATTAGTACAAGCCCAAAGCTGAAGGAATAATTTTCGACAGAAATGCATCGAAGGCAACTTTTGTGCACGTGAATGCGACTCTGCCACATACACAGGTTGGCTGGACGAGGGTGGTTAAGAACTCCTGTCCGCAATAGTACATAGGATATGCATCGTGGAAGAACCCATTTATTTCAGAGGCGATCGTTTGTGGCCATACCACCATCAGTGTAGGCGTAGGTATGCTCTCTTCCGAGTGCTACTTTCGTTAATTATTGTGTTAATAATTCACCTTTGCCGTATAAAACCTGCACCCGTATATTTCTTGTTACCCAGTTTCGTCACACTACTGACCCCTTGAATTAAAACATTGTGTTTACTTTCCTCGTTCCATTAGGCCGCCACAAATGAATTTCCCGTGATCAGTACTGGCAAATGTCTTCTCATCCGCAAAGACTGCTCCACACCAAAACTCCTGATCTCTGCCTACATACTGCTGGGCAAATTCGAGGCAACCGACACGGTTCTGCTCAGATAGGAATTCTTTCACGGCAGGGACTCTGATGCACGCCGGCTTCTTGCAGGCGTGACCTCACAGTTGCGCTGCAAACGTCTAGCCGTAATTCCTCCCTGATGGCCACGGCATTTGTGAAGGGGTTATTCTGCACTGCTGCTATGATGGCCGCATCCTCCTTCCTAGCTGTTAGCCGTGGCCGTGGTCTTCTCTCTGCATGTATTAAGAAAACTGCTTATGCATGTGTTTTTACCATTATTTACTGTGATTATTCTTGTCATAATTTACGATTACAAATATCAGCATTGCCATAATGATATAACTTACCAATAAAAAAATCATAAGAATAGGACTAATTCTTACATTTTATTACAGCTCTTGTATACGACCTTATTGGAGTTAAAAGTTAATTGTTGAAATTAAGATTCAACAGACAATTGGTAAGTGAGGGAAACAATAGTCTGTTTATCCCATTTACCAACACAGATTCTTCCTACATTGCAAGTAATTTCTACTTCAAATATGAAAGTGATTCAGAAATATCCAAGCATTACGGTATTCATAAATACCTAAATCGGTTAATATTCCTGTTCCACCTTGTCTCCTGATCCATTTCATGACAGTACGGGTGGAAACCCCGAGTCTGATAGCGATGACGGTGACTGATAGGCCCTCTTCTCGGAGAGCTACTATTTGCCCGCGAGTAACTATTCGTCTTCGAGGTCTGTTCATGGCGACCACACTTTTTTTTTTTTTTTTTATGGCCATCACCCTGAAGGGGCATTAGGCCAGCACGAATCGATAATCATGAAAGCCAAAATAATGATATGAAATATTTGCATCTATTTCATACCAATATTAAGTTATTATTCATGATTATGAATACATCACATGTAAACTCATTGCTATGCTACTACAAAATAATCAAATAGTTATCAAATTGATATATTAAAAAAATAAAAAATAATAAAAGAAATAATTACAAATTTACTGGTCCTGAACAAAAGAAAGAAAAAAAAATACACATTTACATAAATGTAACCTCCTCCTGCGGTTCACAAATATATAAAAGTGTATTGATTTATTTACATATGCACAGAAACCATATCCCTATATATATATATATATATATATAAGGAAACCACAACCAAGTTCATAAAAATAAATCATAACTCTCTACGTAATCTTGTCTCTTTCAGGAAAGTCATCAATTTATTAGTCACACCAACGTCCCCATCACCCAAGACAGAATCAAGTGCGAAAGGGAGCGCATTTGTCCTACAGTAGGCAGCCAGAGAGGTACGTTCCCCAGCATACCTACTGCAGTACAAAAGGATGTGACTAATAGATAACACTGCATCACAGGTGGTACAACGCGGTGGAAATTGTCTGTTAATATATGGTAACATATGTGTCAATAGGGTGGAATTCATGCAGAGGCGGGCTAAAACGACCTCCTCCAGTCTGTTTCCTCGGGAGGAACTGGACCAGTCACATATGGTCCTTTTGACAGATGGAATTGCCAGGTCGGTCCACTGACTTTGCCACAGAAGATTAATTAATTTCTTTCCGAAAGAGAGACTAGACTGTAGCTCACGAGGAACGTCCCAAGCCTCCTCGAGTTCTACAGCCGATTTAGCTAGTACGTCAGCCTGCTCATTGCCGTAAATACCGCAATGACCAGGCACCCAGATCAGAGAGAAGGATTTAGCACATGTGTGCAGCTTATTGATAATGCGTCCCAGGACCTCATGTGAATCAGTCCTACATGAATGAATTGCCAGAAAGGCTGACTTAGAGTCCGAAAAAATGACAAAACTGTCTTGCTCTGAATGCAAAGCAAAGTCAATAGCTTGATCTATGGCAAATAATTCGGCAGTGAATACAGACGTATGAGGGGGCAGGCGAAAACGGATGTGGCACTCCATAGATCACACACTCGCACCCACACATTCATCCATCTTAGAGTCATCGGTGTACAAGTGGAATAATGCTAGGTGTCTAATGAGGATCATCTGGAACAACTGTCGTACCTCCACCTCCAGCGGCTTGTACTTTGCAACGGGGAGCCAGTCAGTATTAAATGTGGTAGCAAGATGTTAAAACCTGATCCCCATTAGAAAGGTCGTACCCTAACACCTCACAGAGGAAGTGAAGCCTCACAGCCACCGACTTGAGAGCCGCATACAGCAGGTATTCCCACTGTAGGAGGATCCGACAAGTTGGAAGGCCAAGGGAGCGTTTACGGTGGGTGGTGATACTGTAAGAAAATAGCAGGTGGTCACGTCGTAAACAGAGGGGAGGCACATTAGCCTCCACTTCCAACTGCTCCACACGAGTACATCGAAGGGCTCCGAGACATATACGCAAGAAACGTTCTGAAGCACATCAAGTCTAAGGAGTACAGCATTCGATGCCGACCCATACACTTGTGAGCCATAGTCAAACTGAGAATGGATAAGGGACTTATACACCATCAATAAAGACGTTCTGTCTGCTCTCCACGATTTACCGGAAAGAAACTTGAGGACGTTTACTTTTTTATTACATGAAACAAGCAAATGATTAATATGTGTTCTCCAACTGAGCCTACTGTCAAAATGTAGACCCAGGAATCTTACTGAATTTTGAAAAGGTATCGGTTGGTTGTCTAAAGTCAAATGCAAAGGAGGTACGTTAAGTTTACGAGTAAAAACAACACCAACACACTTAGGGACGGAAAATTTAAATCCCCACTCCAGGGCCCAACACTGAACAGATTCAAGTGCCAGTTGAATCTGCTCTGCCGAGGACTGTGCATTGCAGGAAGAGTGCCACACTACATAGTCATCAGCATAGAGTGAGTATCTAATCATTTTGGATACGGAAGCAGACGACAAAATGTCATTAATGGCAACGCTGAACAAAGTAGGGCTAAGCACACTTCCTTGTGGCACCCGGTTCTCTTGGACAAATACGTCCGAAGGTACATTACAGGGTAACCTGACAGAAAACGTTCTGTCAGTAAGGAAGTTCTGAAGGAAAACGGACAAATTACCTCTTAAACCATAAGCGTAGAGTTTACGTAGTATTCCGTTTCGCCAGGTCATATCATAAGCCTTATGAATATCCAGAAAAATTCCTATCATGAATTTGTGATTGGCAAAAGCCTCGGCTATGCAATGCTCCAGGTGCACTAAATGATCCAAAGTGGACCTGTATTTACGGAATCCACTCTGTTGATCATTTAACACACCCTTCGACTCTAAAACAAAAAGTAACCTTTTATTAACCATACGTTCAAAGACCTTACATAGACAGTCAGTCAGCGCAATAGGTCGAAACGAACTGGGACTCGTAAGGCGACCATCCCGGTGAGGTATCGGTATGATGTGCGCGTAGTGCCATGAGTTTGGGAACGTGCGAGACGCCCAAATCTCATTGTACACTGCTAACAGCTTACTCAGGTTGGCCTGAGTAAGATGCTGAATCATACCGTACGTAATGGTGGATGGACCGGGACTGGAGCCTTTACAGGATTTAAGGGCAAGGAGAAGTTCATCTAATGTAAATTCGGAGTTGTAGCTGGTATCTCCGTCTTCAGTGGCAAAGTCGAAATTTTGCAGCTCAGCCGTATGCTTATGGTGGAGAAAGCGAGGATCATAGTTGTCTGAGCTGCTTACCTGGACAAAATGGTCGCCAACAGTATTGGCAATGTCCACGGGATCGTCAATGACATTCCCGGCCACCTCAAGTGTGGTGATCGGTGACCGAGTGTACTTGTTGTTTAGTACATTTATGGTGGACCAGACCTGACTTAGTGGGGTGGACCGATTCACCGTGGACACAAAACTACGCCAGTTATTCCGTTTTGCTGCTTTAATTGTCCTCCTTGTCTCAGCCTTAGCTGCTTTGTAGGCAATAAAGTTTGATTCTGTTGGCTGTTTCTCAAAAATCCTGCTTTCTTAAAGTTAAATTTAGATGGTGGAGGAGGCCGAGAATCGTCGTGTATATAAGACAGAAAGATTGGAAAATGATCGCTACCCATTGAGTCGTCATACGGGTCCCAAGAGATGTTAGTGTGTATGTCGGGAGATGACAAGGACAGATCTATACATGAATGTTGCCAGTGCGGTCATCTACACAAGTCACTCTACCATTGTTTAGAAGACAGAGGTTTGACTGTAATATTAGGTCGGCTGTTTGCTCCCCCCTACCATCACTCCTCAAGCTTCCCCACTGACAGTGATGGATGTTAAAATCACCTAAAATTAATTTTCGATCCGGAAGTTGATGGGTTAGGGAAGTGAAAGCATCACCATCAATGGGACCACGGGGAGGACAGTAGATAGAACAAATAGACAGATACATGTTATTAAATTTTACTCTGCACGCAACAGCTTCCAAAGTAGAATTTAGAACCACTTCTGTTTGTGGGTGTGATTTGTGTGTATATGGCAACTCCGTGACCATCATATCTTCTATACGAATGGTAGTGTTTGAACTGTGGAGGATCAGGGTGATCCACGAAGCGCATCTCCTGTAAACAAACAACGTCTGGCCTATGTATAGATAGCAAAATTGCTATATTTTGGACTTTATTCCCAAGAGTCCTACAATTCCATTGTAACACAGTGAATGTGGCGGTTTAAGATTTACGAGGGGCCAGTGTGCTTAGCTTTTTTATGCCACCCGCCGCCGGATAAGTGGCTACCGGGGGACCTATCCCGATGCTTACTAACGGAAACCTCCATATGTTGCTCTCCCAGAGCCCCCCGAGGAAGAGCTAACTCTTCTCTCCCTCGCTGGACCAGGAGCAGGAAGGACATGAGGCCGTGGCTGTTTCGTAAGGGTGGTCATACTACTCTTACTAGAGTTGTCAGACTTCTGTTTAGGCTTTACTGACTGAGATGCAGCAGCAGCCTGAGAGTAGCAAGGTGCAACAAGGGTGTCAGTTTGAGAGGTGGATTGGATAGGAGGCTCAGATGGAGAGGTAGAGTGTGTGTCAAGAGGAACAGGTTCAGGGTCAGTCTGTTTCAACAGAACACATCACGGGACGGGACATTACTGCCGAAGCGTAGGACCTATTTGGCGTGGGAGTTGCATGCAACTCCTTCACCTTTTTCCTGGCTTCGTAGTAAGAAATGCCCTCAGTTGCTTTTACTACACAGACCTCCTTCTCCTCCTTCCACTTGGGACAATCCCTAGAGAAAGTGGAGTGTGCGCCCTTGCAGTGAAAACAACGTACCGTCTCCAATGTGCTGTGTTCAGCATCATGTCCCTGTGTTCCACATTTGCCACACACTGACTGGGAAGCCTGACAAGTCTTATTGCCATACCCGTACAATTGACACCTTAGACAACGAAGTGGATTAGGGATATAAGGCATTACTTTAACAATTTCGTATCCAATTTTGACATGGTCTGGGAGTGAAACTTTTCCAAAAGTCAAGACAATAGTGGCAGTCTTCGTCCTCATGCCTTCAGAAAATCTGGTTATAAATCGGGCATTGATTACATTCTGTTGAGCAAGTTCCCGTATGATCTCATCCTCTTCCATAACCATAAGATCCCTGCAGGTGATAACACCTTTGCAGGAATTCATGGTGTGCGGGATCTTCGGCTCGACATCATATTCATGGAACTTACGAAGTTTCATCAAATCTATTACCTGGGAAGAGTTGAAGGTTTTGATGAGGAGGTCTCCATTTGCAAGTTTTTTCACCTGTTCCACCTCCCCAGCACAGTAATCAATCATTTTCTTGATGATGAAAGGATTGATACTGCTCAAGGATGTGGAACCGAGAGCATGGAGCGTTACAAACTGTGCATTATTTACACTAATGTCCAGATTGGTACGAGTCTGGGGCCGTTTAGTCAGGGGGCGGTCAGTCTGTGGTACAGTCCTAGGTTCGTCAGGACCAGCTCCCCTTTAGCAGTCCTAGGTTCGTCAGGACCAGCTCCCCCCCTAAAGGGGGGGAGGCGGCAGGAGCGTCCGACATAGTAACCCCCCCCCAATGGGGGAAGTGGGAAGAAGGACGAAAACGAGCAAGGGACAAAACACACTGGGACCAAACACCTAAAGCTGAAATTGCCCTCTCAAACCACTCCAGGGAGGCCCGACCATGTTAATTCACGCCCCAGAGCGATCAGTGGGGGGGGGGGGACCCTCCGTGGGCAGCAAGCAAAGGTAATCTCAGTACACAGGAACAGACACCTACTGTTCCAAACTAACAGGGAGGGGAGGAAAGTGAGAAACTAGCTAGCCTAACACACACCAGAAGGGTGAAAAAAAAAAAAAAAAAACTAATTGCCAGTGAGGCAGCCCTAGGAAGTTAGAGGAGAGGCCAGCAGCACACAACCTCACTCTCCACGACCATGCATAAAAGTGGACCACACTGGCTCACTTTCAAAGCCTCAGTCACCACACCTCGCTCAGCCTCTGAATGGATGATGCCAGCATGTCAGAAGTTTTGTGATTGGTGGGTGTAACGCCTACTGCTTACGTCACATATACGATGGTAACTGTTGAATGTCCTGTTAGCTAGTTAGACGAAAAAAAGCGGTTGGGAACAATGTGCAAGGATTTTGTTTATCCGTATATTTCATGAGGTTACATTTACTGTATACAGTACTACGTTACTAGTAAACATTCCCCATTTGGTCACTCCTTACGTAGTAGTTCACGTAATTTCACAACTTGTATAGGTGCTCTCTCTCTCTCTCTCTCTCTCTCTCTCTCTCTCTCTCTCTCATTTATACTGTATTATACGAATAAAGCCGATTACTACTTTAAGCACCAAGCATCACGACGGCCTGCTATTCGCCCCTTTATTGTAAATTAAAGTTATCAATACCCAAAATTATCTACGCCTATATTCCTAAACCCTACGCATATCCAAATCTTTCATCTTGATGAAAGTAAGAGGCAAGAACTTTGGATCTTATAGAATGTATCAGAAAATACAATAATCGTCTTTCACAAAGTAATAAGTCTCTTCATCATCGTTCAATAAGAAGTAAACAACACTTCTCACAAAATTAGAAATACGGCGCAATAAGGCGTTTATTGTAGCACCTCGAAAAGTCAAAGGGATTTGAGATTCCGCTGTTGGAAAGTCAAACTCCTCACCGAGGAGTTTGCCTCTGCAGTGGTGCATACTCAAACTACCAATCAGCGTGTTGTGTAGCGGAATATAGCCAGTTGGGGAGCTTAGCATTGTGTTTAAATTGCAATATCAGAAGATGACCATTCATGTTTTTTTTATTATGATGGATAACAAATAATCATGTTAATGACTCTACGATGTTAAGGAATGCTGACATTGTACTTTATTACGAAAATAAATCAATTTAAAGGTTCCGTCTCGCACCATCTATCACCTTCAGCCCCAGAATGGCCGTCGCGTCCGATGATTTGACTGTGGTTTTGGTTTCGTTGCAACGAAAATACATAATTACCAAATTCTTACGTAACTTCTCAGCCAGTCATAAGTATTTTCATATTATGTGTTGTCTTGAGGGATATAGATGCATTTCCAAACCATGAAAGATGCTTGGATCCCTAAATTGTCGAGTTTATCATATGTCCTACCGCAATAACTGCAGCCATTGAAACAAGTTTACAAATCCACTGCGAGGTTGGTCCTCCTTAAAAACAGCGGAAGAGTAAACGGTTCCTACTGGCCTTAATTTCTGCTTCGGAATGGAACGAAAATTGTAAGTAATGCCCCTACGTTTATCTTAAGAGCATAAAATGTCATTATGAAAAAGTTGTCATCTCATTTCCTTGCAGACTGGCTATTGTACTGAAAACATGATAGGAAGGGCTAGCACGATGAACAGGCTCCCAAGAAATGTTAAAAGGAGTTTCATTCTTAGTGTTGACTAGAAGGGTTTAGTTGTTTGTTAAATTGAACGCTATTAAAAGCTTCTTCATTTCATGCTATGAATTTAAGAATAATATGCATCCAGGAATGTTCATTCTTCCAAATAACACCCTCTGAACCTAACCTAACCGCATTATAATCGTTCGATTTTTTTTTACCTGTCATAAGCAATCAGCATGCTCTATGTTATATATGCACTGATTACCGAGAATCATATTAAACCCCTATTTTGGATATATATATATATATATATATATATATATATATATATATATATATATATATATATATATATATATATTTATATATATATATATATATATATATATATATATATATATTTATATATATATATATATATATATATATATATATATTTATATATATATATATATATATATATATATATATATATATATATTTATAAGTACAATATATTTGTACATGAGTATATTTCCCTGGTGATTTTTAGTGTGATTTGAATAATTTAGTTTGTTATTATTGTCAGAATCAACTGCACCTATGCAGCACAACCCACACACACACAAAAAAAAAAAAATAAATCACCCCCCCTCCCTCCAGGACATTAACCTAACCAAACCTGACCCAACTTAACCAAGTCAAACCTAAGGTTTGCTTAGGTATGGTTAGGGTTGCCAGAATTATGATTTCCTTGTTTTAGTGTGAATTGCATGAATGTGACTTTCATTTTTTGTAAATTTGCATTGGTTCATGCGGGCCTGTCTCCAAGATAGGTGATTATCTTGGGGAGGGGGGGGGGGAAATCAATCACATCACACTAAAACAGACCAGAAAATATATAATCTGTTATAGAGGTATATGCAGTAACCATATTTGCCCAATTTCTCCATAGAATTCAGTCGGGATGAGAGTCCAAAAGTTAACTGTTTTGGATGAAGGAATAAAATGGAAATAATGTTAACTTATTGCTTGGGTGACTGTTACATATTCGTGTGATTGATTATAGGATACATTACAGTGTTATTTAGCTTGTTTTATCGTTTTTTTTAAATAAGATTTTCTTATGTGATATAATTATGCCTTTGACAGGTATTCTTGTGAAATATGTGGACAAGAGTTTTTGAGTGAGGTGGCAGCAGAAAAGTGCATTGCATATCATGCTTATCGCTTAATTCATCCCGAACCAATTGCTGGTCCTTCAACTGGTGACACTGAACATCAGTCAGGGGATGATGATGACAGTGTTGGTACTTTTGAAATGCTGACAGAGCATGAGGGCAGTACTGCAGCTGACCACGCCCGGTCCCAGAACAAGCCAAGTAAAAGTGGTGAGTAGCAGGTCAACATCAGTGAACTTGTCATACAACTGCTTACTTTGCCAGTCATGAAGGGTCTCAGACTCTTTCTTTTCCCAAAAATTACAGCACTATTTGCCAAAGAGACCGCTTTCTTCAGTTAATACTTTTATTGTGATTTTATTGATTATTTGGTTAAAATTAAAGTTAGCTGTTGCAAAGCTATGTTATTACGGTAATAATTGGATATTGGTGAACTGGATAGGTAAATTTCAGTTTTCACAAAGTTTATATACTAGTATAAGCATTTGTATTTCTGCAAGTAGTTGTGGCTTTTGGTTTGACTGTATTTCAACAATCCCTAACCTAGGCCAGGGTAGTTTAGGTATTTTTGAGATTTGGTTACTTTTTGCCAACGGCCATGCCACGTTGAGTACACCGCTTCCCATCCGATCAGCGAAGTTAAGCAACGTTGGGTCTGGTTAGTACTTGGATGGGTGACCGCCTGGGAACACCAGATGCTGTTGGCATCCCTACGTGTCCAGTGGGGTTGGTGGAGGATTGGTGCCCCTCCCTGTAAAACAATTAACTCTAAGCCCTTGGCCACCCCTTTTGGGATACATGGCGTCTGGCAATGGATGGATGGTTTCTTTTTCTTCAATTTTTTTTTTTTTTTTTTTTTTTAATTACCTGCATTTCTTGACATTTAGCAGATAGATTATACCCTCTCTCTCTCTCTCTCTCTCTCTGCCTGTGCATCATTTCTCACTGGTCCTTAATGTCAATCAGTTTATTTCCTTTTTATCTTAAGAAGCCGATACATTAATTGACAAGCATTATTCTTTACTGGTAGGGCAACAATTTATATACCGTAATTCCAATTATGAAACTTCTCCTTCAAGGCTGGGGAGGCAGGCGTAAGAAAATTTGCAACTACGAGGCAACAGAACTTTTAGTTAGCTATGTTATGAAAAATTTCCTCCGGTTAGTTGATAAAAAAACGAAGATCAGTGTGTGGCGGGAAATAACTCAGGCCTTGCAAACAGTTGTAGGTATTTTGTTCCTGTTCCTCGTACATGTACTGCAAAAAGCTATACTATTCATTCATTGTCTTGAAAATAAGTTTCCGTTGTTTTATTTATTCCATATGATACCTATCATAAAATAGCACAGTGAAGACTATATTAGTTTCTTTTCAACAAAGAATACGTTCTGATCTGATTATCAGACAACAACTGCAATAGTCAGCAATTCATCTGCCATTTTATCTTTATACAGTAGTAATCAATTGTCAGTTTGTTTGTTTTTTTCCACATTGTGTTATCACCTAAAGGTTTATTACCTTATACTGTATTGAGTAACTTTATGTACCAGACAGCCACCATGCTGGGTACTTCAGCTAGACTTACCTGAAAACGTTTTACAAGTTATTTAAATTGTAGGGGAATGGATCCTTGGGATTAGGTGACAGCAGATCTGAACTTACTAGATGTGGAAAGTATTTGCCTTTTCAATTCTGTTACATAACATGATTATGAGCAACTTAATGATGGACCAGAACATTCAAGGCATAGTGACTAACAGTTTTATATCCTGAATTCTACTGGAGGCAGACATAAGCTTATACTATAAGATTTGTTGCATATTTCAGAAACAGAGATCAATAGTGTACAGACTGTGATAGTTGTGTGAAGCTACTGCATCTGTAGAGTATTTCCTTAAAAAACAATCCCCTGTATGTTAGCTACATAATTTTGAGCAGGAACGTATGTTTATGATGTTCATTAATTTTCTCCTTTTTGTCAGGCTCTGCCAGGAAATCGTCTTCCAAGAAAGGTATATTTTGACATAGTTTCCTTAAAGTTAAGCACATTGAGCATGACCTGCATTCAGTCGCATCCTGTCAGTGAACATAGACTAGATGCTTCATAGCTAAATGCAGTAATAGCTGTACCGCTTTCATTCTTTAATAGTGCCAATCAAAAACCTTTTCTTTTTTAATTGGGGAAAGGCAGTGTTGTTTTTTGTGTATAATACCTGTTTCTTATGTATGATATGTATGTGGAGACACGCCAGTTCTTCATTGTAATAATGTACTGTACGTGGGTTGTATCATATGTACTTGGGTTACATCAAATGTACATAGGTTGCATGACATGTACATAACAGAGCATGTGTGTGGGTACATTTGCCTTATTCTTTTGTATAATGGGCTCCAAGGTCTGAACTTTCCATTGATGCTTCTAACATTGTGCTTGCCTTGTGCACATGGCTTTGCTTTTATTTGCTTATTGTTATGATTGATTTGGTTTTCAATGTCCACTGCATTCTGGGTTGACATTGCCTGCAACACACAACTTTCGGTGACTTTAATGTTTCTTAAATATTTTTGCATAACATTTGCAATTTGGCAATTAGTATTTAAGGATATAGGAAGTGGATGAATGGGCGCAGGGAAGACAAGAGGAAAGTAGCTTCTGTAATAAGAGTAGATAGGCTACGTGAGGAAGACAGACAAGCAGAGTATAAGAGTATATTGGAAGAACGATTTGTTTTGTATGAGTTAGAGTGGATGGAAGAGGTGGAAGGAGTTTGTAAGATATTTAAAGAAGAAATCTGTGCATCGAGTAAGACAGTGTGTGGGGTGAGGAAGAGATGCAAAGAGGTGCAAGGAACAGCATGGTAGAATGAAGTGAAACACGCTGTATTTAGGTAGTGTTATGAACAAGGAGGTTTGGCAGATAGAGTGCTTCAAAGGGTGCAGCAGGGAAGGAAGGCTGATGGTTCATTGAAAGCAGTGATAAGGAACAGGAAAGTGAGCATGGAAGTTAAAATGTCATTGCATGACAGTATTGTGATACCCATCCTAATGTATGGAAAGGAAAACATATACCCGTTTAGGACAAAAGTCAAGAGCAAGAGATAAAAGTAATAGTCGAAATATATTGGTTTAAACTGTACACGTATTACATTCACATTGTAATGAAATTATTTTGTTTATTAATTATGTAATCGTTTAAGATTTTATGCAGCATGTTGCAAAGTTATCCAGTCAATATTCTTGACATTGTCCATGTGACATGACCATTTTGCCAGTGTCAGATTTGTTTAGCAGTCAAAGTAATCTATTCTGAGCTGAAACGATTTTGTTCTTTTTAATTTTGTTTTTGTATTCCATGTATACATAATTAGGTAAATCTATTTATAAAGTATATAATTCCACTACGTAGGTTATAATATTTTTCTTTCAGATCCCCGGGGTGACTCTACAACAAGTTGAAATGAAATGGAGGATGATAAAAAGAAAATACCACGAGTATGAGACCAACAAGGTGACAACAGGCCGGGGAAGGATGCCTGAGCCACGGCACTATGATGAGTTGTCCCCTTTTTTAAAACAAAGGCCACTTTCCAGACCATCACAATGTGTCCTTGAGGGTGCGAGTACAAGCCTGGGCACTCCGACTATATCAGACGTGGACGATGAGCCTCTTCCACTTGAGGAGCTGGAGAAGCCACAACTCCCAGGCCTTAGCCAAGCTCCTGAAGCAGTCCCAACACCAGAGCCAGCCCAACTACAGCCAGCAGTCGAAAGGGAACAGCATCCACCTCCTCCTCCTCCTCAGAGAACAAGGAGGCGAATACAACCAAGATCAGAGAGGAGGGAGCTTTTAAATGTATTAAATGACATAAAAGGACTTGTGGAAAGATCTGTCCAGATCCAGGAAACATATAGCACCAAAATGGACAAGAGAGCTAAGGAAAAACATAATATTGATATGAAATTAAAAGAAATTGAAATTCAAGTAAAATCAGAACAGCTAAGGAATTTAAAAAATAAATAATAATGCTAGAAGTAAAATAAATGTGAAGTGTGGGTATTTAATTCAGTTTTTTTTTTTTTGTAAATGCTTAACCTTTTTTCTTTTCTTGGAACATCAGTTCCCATCCTCAGGTTGTGACCCAGAGTAAGAAAGTGTTAGCTAAACATTCATTTTGTTTAGTAATTTTGTCATGGAAACAAATGATACTGAAAGAAATTTATAAGCTGCACCAAGACGTTTAAAAAAGCTCATTTTCCGTTTCATTGCTCAGAATAAAGAAATTACCAATTTTTTAGAGGAATGAAATAGTTTAAATAGGAATTTACAAATAATTCAAAGGTCAATACTTATAGGCTTATTTTAGGGTCATGAAGTTGAATTGCTGGGAGGTTCAGGGTAATAGACCCCCCCAAAACCAAGCCCGTTGTAGTCGTGGGGGTGCTCAGGGGTCTGAGGCTGGGACCTGATGGTGGAGGTGGTTTCCCTATGCCCTTTTTCCCCCCTATACCCTGCTTCCTCCTATACCCTGCTTCCCCCACCCTTGGGTCCCAGTCCTTGGCCCTACTAATTTTGCTTGGTCCTTTTTCTTCTCTTTTCTTCTTTTATTTTCTTTCTTCTCACCTTCCTAAGGTGTGAGAGCCGTGCTGATGGGATGCAAGGCTGTCTCTTTTATGTCAGTCGCAAACGGCCTCAGGGAACCATGGGTACGGTAGCCCTTGTTTCTTTCACCCTTACTCTTGACTCGGGCTCTCAGGAGTGGACTAGTTAATTCCCGCTTGAAAAATTAGGCTCACCATGGCCAATAATGAAATAAAAAAAACCCAAGGAGCAACAGGAGATGCTCCTCCAAAACCTTCTCCCGGTCAGGCGGATCCCCTCCCCCTACTTTTCCGCCTCTTTCTTCCTCTTCCTATCCTTCTGTTTCTTCTTCTCCCCCCCCCTCTCCTTCCCCCTCCCCTCTTTCCAAACCCTCCAACAATAACATCAATTTTTGGTCGCCAGACATGGCCAAAATTTTTCAACATTGAACCCACAACAAATGACCTCACCCTCCATCTCTCTCTCCTTCAACAAATAGGTCCCGACGTCACCTTCACATCACGACCAAATGGAGACCGCCTCTTGACCGTTAAAACTGCTGCACAGGCTGAGAAGGTGAGGTCGCTCACCGATCCCTCTGGCCATCCCATCTCAGCAACTCCAGATCTCCAATTAAACTCTAGTACTGGAACTGTTCTCATTCCCTCATAACAATTGGAGATCGTAACTTCTCAGAATGTTTCTAGACATCCAAGCAATTTTGTCTGCACAACAACTACCAGTAATATCTGTTCAGTGCTACACACTTCCCCCCCAGGGGCGCCGCAAGTACTCCGCCAACATTGCCAAAATAATCTTTAAAGACCGCGATTTACCTGCCTCTCTCATCATTGGTGGTACACGACTTGCAGTCAAAGAATATACGCCTCGTCCTCGACAGTGCTCTTCTTGTTGGCGCTACGGCCACCCAGCTAAATACTGCAGGTCAGAGGCAGTGTGCCCAACCTGCGCCCAACCCGGCCACACCTCCTTAGCCTGCATAGCACAGAACCAAGTCTGCCTGAACTGCCAAGGTTCTCATGCTGCCTCGTCCCGGAACTGTCCAGAATACATTTTTGAATCGGAAGTTGCAAGGATTCGCTGGAAAGAAGGTCTCTCCCTCCGTGCAGCCCGTCAACGTGCCCATGATTTAGGATTCTCCTCCCGTGTTACCTATGCTCGAGTGGCCTGGCCTATTTCCACTACCTCTGCCACCTCTCAGTCCTACCATACTACAACCACGACACACTCTAACTGCTTTTCTACCATCACCTTATCTGACACACCTGTCCCCTTGGTATCGCCAGCCACGAGCTCCTCTACTATTTCAACCTCTTTTCCTGTCCCTACTCATACTTCCTCTTCACCTACCCCTCTGACTGTCACTATTGTCTCCTCTCCATCTGTCTCTACTCTCCCCTCTTCCACCTCCCCTTCTCCCTCCTCTTGTTCTGCCTCCTACTCTCAGACCCCTTCAGTTTCTATTTCCAACTCTTTCTCTGTCCTAGACTCTTCCACTCCTACCTCCTCCTTGTCACTTCCGTTGTCCACTGCCCTCTCTTCCCCCCATCGCCCTTCCAGTTCTGCTGCTCCACCCCGCTCATCCTCTTCCCAACACCAACAGTTACTTCCTCTGCCACAGCGTGATGCCCGCCGTCTGCCTGCCTCTGGCAAACGTGGGCTGCCTCCCACCACATCGGATACCAAGGGTACCACAAAACCCACACACTCTCCCCCAACTCGTAAAATGCGAATTACTCGTCCTTCGCCCTCCGTGACACCAACAACAAAGATCCCTGTCTCAACCCAACGATCAACTAGTTCCAACCCTATCCGGACTCCTCAAACCACTTCACAACCAGTTCCAGCTCCCCTGTCAACACCACAGATGACACAATCAACAGGTGCTGAGAGTGAAACTCTCTCAGATATTATGGAATACTTAGCAACTCCTTTACAAGAACCACTGAGTCCCCCAAAAATACGTCATACAGCAGAAGTCCATTCATCTCCTTCCGATCTTCCACCCACTCCCATCCCTCCTTCCCCTTCTGCCCCTCTTTCATGTTCTAATCCCTCTCCTTTATCCCTCCCTATGCCACCAGGCTATAGCGACCGTCCTACACATTCACTTCTTCCACACTTTGCTCCTATTCCTACCATTGAACCAACCCGGTGATGTGTGATACCCATTCAACATAAATTCGTTTTTTACTATATTCTTTGTAAATTTTTGGTAACCTTTTACTTTTCTTTGATTTTACTTTTAGTTCTTTTATTTTACTTTTTAGTGTCATACAATTTTAATATGTCTCTTTTACAATGGAACATGCGAAGTTTCATGGCCCACAGTAATGATCTACGTTATCTACTTTCAATTCACCATCCTTCAATAGTCTGTTTACAAGAACTCCGTTTGTCTTCCCCACCAGTACCCATACCTGACTATTGTTTCTTGTTTTCTCCTGCTTCTCTTCCTGTTTCCGCCATTTTAGTTCATAACACAGTCCCATTAGAATATCTGTCACTTTACACCACTGTTCCATGTCATTTTGTTCGTGTTTTTCTCGAACAATGGATTACAATAGTGTCTGTATATTTCTCTCCCTCCCAGCCTATTGATTTCCCAGCTTTAACCCTTTTATTATCACAATTACCCACTCCAATTTTATTAATGGGAGATTTTAACTATCGCCACACTTTGTGGGGCGATGATGTTACAAATTTGCGTGGCCGCCACCTTGAATCTTTTATTTTTAATAACGATTTATCCATACTGAATACGGGAACTTATACACATTTTGACTCTAGAACTCACACTTTTTCCTGTCTTGATCTCTCCCTATGCTCCCCTTCTCTTTCCCTAGATTTCCATTGGTCTGTTCTTTCAGACGTTTTATATAGCGACCACTTTCCTATCAAACTTACTCTTACCACATATCGTCCTGTACTCAGACCCCCTCGATGGTGTTTCCTGAAAGCTGACTGGCCGTCATTTACTTCTCTGACTGTTCCTACTGTACCTCCTTCTTCATTCTCTACTATTTTAGATATGCTCACTTATTTTAATGAATTAATTCTTAGTGCAGCTTTGACCGCGATCCCTAGGTCGTCCCGTCCTTTTACTTCTAAGTGTGTACCTTGGTGGGATTCAGACTGTACTGTAGCACTCCGTGTTAAACGTGCACGTTGGAAGAGTTACCTACGCAAACGCAACACTGCGGATGAACAGAATGCATTTCTGCTGTTTAAAAAGGCCCGTGCCCGTCTTCGAAAGATTGTTTAACAGGCTAAACGCCGTAGCTGGAGGTCATACGTTTCCACCATTACTACCAATACACC
Source organism: Coenobita brevimanus (assembly GCF_032717465.1). Taxonomy (NCBI): domain Eukaryota; kingdom Metazoa; phylum Arthropoda; class Malacostraca; order Decapoda; family Coenobitidae; genus Coenobita; species Coenobita brevimanus. The sequence continues at coordinate 21,705,085 of NC_136975.1, forward strand.
CATTGCATCCGTCTGGAAACGTATACGCAAAATAGCGGGTAAGCATCTTCCTATGCCCTCCCCTGTCCTACACTTAGATGGAGAGTCAGTAGCAGATGCTCATCTAGTTGCTAATGGCTTAGGTCGTCACTTCAGTAATGTTAGTAGCGGCTCTCATCTCTCACCTGAATTTCATACCCTTAAAGCTGCTACTGCATGTACGCCTGTTGTCTTCAAGCTGTCGTCTAGTCAGTCACATAACGCGCCATTCACACTCCATGAATTGACCTCTGCCCTTCGTCTGTGTAAGAACACTTGCGAGGGTCCTGATGGCATACACTATAATATGCTCCGTCACCTTTCCCCTCAGGCCATGGCCTTATTAATAACTATTTATAATCGTATCTGGACAGAGGGTGTTCTTCCCCCCTCATTTCGTGATGCTGTCATTCTCCCATTTCTTAAACCGGGAAAGCAAGGCCATGTCCCTCAAGATTATCGCCCCATTGCTCTTACTAGCTGTCTTTGCAAATTGTTTGAGCGTATGATAAATCATCGCCTTATGTGGCTCCTAGAATCCAAGCAACTTTTGTCTTCTTCACAATTTGGTTTTCGAAAAGCTCGCGGCACCTTAACTCCCCTCCTAAATCTTGAGACTTATATCCGTTCAGCCTTTGCCACTCAACAATCTGTTATCACAGTGTTCTTCGACCTTGAGAAAGCTTATGACACAGCCTGGCGCTACCATATTTTAAGCACAGTTCGCTCTTGTGGTATTGATGGTAACCTTGGTGTCTTTTTAAAGAATTTTCTATCAACTCGTTTCTTTAGAGTCCGTGTTCAACATACCTATTCAGACTCATTTCCACAATACGAAGGTGTTCCCCAAGGCAGTGTTCTTAGCACTACTCTATTTTTATTAGCAATTAATGGGATTGTTTCTTGTCTCCCAGTTGGTGTCCGTTCTTCTTTGTATGTTGATGATTTTGCAATATATGCCTCAAATCCTGACATCTCTGCCCTTGGTGCTCTTATTCAACGTGCAGTTTCCGCTGCCTCAGAATGGGCCACTTCTCATGGCTTTCGGTTCTCTCCTCTTAAGTCTCATGCTATTACTTTTAATCGTTCTCATCATATTCCTCAACCACCTCTTTTTCTTTATGGCTCTCCTCTCCCGTACAAAACCTCCACTTCCTTTCTTGGCCTTCTTTTCGATTCCCGTCTTACTTGGAAGGATCATATTACCTCCTTGAAAACCTCAGCCTTGCAACGCCTCCGTCTCTTGCAAACTTTGTCTCATGTGTCGTGGGGTGCTGCTCGAGCTACTCTCCTTCGCCTCCATATTGTTCTCGTTCTCTCCAAACTTGACTATGCTTGCCAAGTCTATTATTCTGCTTCAGACACCGTCCTCCAACAACTTGATTCTGTACATCATTACGGTTTGCGTCTGGCTCTTGGTGCCTTTAAGTCCTCCCCAGTTGAGAGTCTGTATGCTGAATCAGGAGTTCCATCACTCTTCTGTCGTCGCGCTCTTCTTTCTCTTCGTACCTATGCTAAGTTGCACTGTTTTCCTCATACCCCTTCTCTACTTCCTCCCAGTCCTGACCCAGGCATATTTTCCACTCCTAGGACCAAGCCACCATTTGCAGTTCGAACCCGTACTCTTCTCTCGCGCTCCTCTCTTACTGTTAGTAATGTTTTTCCTTTCCGCACTTGTCTTTTTCCTCCATGGTTACTTCCTCGACCCCACATTTGTTCTTCCATTTTCCCTTATTCCAAGTCCAATTCTCCTCCTTTCATTCTTCGTTCTCGGTTTTCAGACCATCTCTCCCAACATTCCTCTGCAGTCCCTATATACACTGATGGTTCAAAAACTCCTGCTGGCGTTGGATTTGCGATACTCTTTCCTGACACTCATTATCATTTTAGCCTTCCTACCTATGCAAGTGTTCTAACAGCAGAATTATATGCCCTCTTGTTTGCGTTGCGGTATATTTGTCATGCCTCTTCTTCCTCATTTGTGATATTCTCTGATTCATATAGTGCTCTATCCCTTCTTCAGTCACCTTCGGCTTCTCACCCTCTGGTTCTTCGTATCTTGGAATGGTTGTTCCGTATCTCCTCCCGTCGTAAAACAGTCCAGTTCTGTTGGGTCCCAGGACATGTGGGCATCGCAGGCAATGAACGTGCTGATCAGTTGGCTCGCATGGCAGTTAGCAGGGATGTCTCTCCTTCCTTCCTCATTCCAGTCTCTGACCTTCTTCCTGCTCTGTCATCCTTCCTTCAGCACTGGTGGCAGTCTTGTTGGGACTCTATCACTAATAACAAACTACGTGTTGTTAAACCGTTTATTTCTCATTGGTTGACCCCTTGCCACCGTAATAGAAGGTGGGAGACGGCTTTAGCTCGCCTCAGAATCGGTCATACACGACTTACCCACTCTTATTTGATGTCTGGTGATCGCCCTCCCCTTTGTACTCGTTGCAATACCATTCTTTCTGTACGCCATATTTTCCTTGATTGTCCACTTTACACACTACAGCGACGTACTGCATTTCCATTTTTGTCTCACCTCCAACGTCCCCCCCTTCTTGCAGACTTTCTCCGAGAGTCATCGTATTTTTCCCTCCATAATATCATGTCCTTCCTTACCTCTATTGGTCTTCTTTCCGACATCTAATTCCGCTCCTTTTTTCAATAGCCCCATCTGTGATATGATATACTCCTTCCATTGACCTATTTCTTCTGGCCCACCCAACGTACACAACTTGTAGCCGATGATCCGGCTTTGTGCTGGATTTTGGCACTAGGTTCTTATTGTTCTTCTTCAGGGTAATAGACATTAAATGCTGGGAAGCACTGTATTATATAGAGCCCTTATTCTTGTAGTTGCAGATTTCTCCACCTGGTGAATGAGTATTGATTGAACATCAGTGATAACTGTAACATGTTTGTATGCGTATCCTTATTAACAGATCTTTTTGTTTTTCTGTACACTAATATTTTTTTTAATGTTATTTTTTCATATTTGTAGTATTTCATATATAGAGTAAGTCTCTATTTTTGTCACTTGTAAAAGTAACTTTTTTCACATGTATAAGTAATGGTATTGCAGTATTGATAGCTCTTGGTGGTTGAAGGATCACACTATCATGAACGTCACTAAGGATAGAGAAACCCACAATGTTAGACGAAGTGGATGTATTCCAAATAGTTTTGGCGGCAACTGTCTCCCTCTTCTGTGGAGAAACAGACCTAAAATAGTACATGCCATTACAATGAAGCTGCTTATAAACACCAAACCATTCATGGCATTTCCCTGACCCAACCAGACCTGACCTCACCTGACGGTTGCTGGGGGGGTTACACTATGGGGTAAAGGCCTGGCCAGGTCTCTACCCCCTAGTGTAACCCCCAAAGGTAATGTCAGGTGAGATCAGGTCGGGTTGGGTCTGGGAAATGCCATGAATGGTTTGGTGTTTATAAGCAGCTTCGAAGTAATGTCATGAACCATTCTAGGTCTGTATCTACACTGAAGAGGGCGACAGTTGTCGCCAAAACTGTTTGGAATACATGCACTTCGTCTACCATTGTGGGTTTCTCTATCTTTTTTTTTCTACTGTATATGTAGTCTTTTTCAAAATGGAAGTAATCTTTTCATATTGTGTTTATTTTCTTTTTCTTTTTTTTTTTACGATAAATTTTTTGTATTTTTAATATTGTTATGTATTGAACGATCCTAGTTTCCAATTTTCTTCATATATATATATATATATATATATTTTTTTTACCATATTGATTGGTCATATATATTTATTGCTGTTGTCTTGTTTGACAAAGGTAGTCCTTATTGTAATCAGTTTATACACTAATATTTATAAAGATTTAACCTTTATTCATAATCATATGAAGTAGCTCTTGTTTGAACTACTGATTGCTATATTATTTCTAGCTTATTCTGTTTTCATTAAGAATGATGCCATATTTTGGGGGAAATACACAATGCTGTGTACTGTGATATCAATCAGGCTGTGATACTAAACCATTAAACTAAAGTTAGTATGTTCTTTTCCGTTTCATGAACAAAAAAGTAAAAGAAGTACAGTAAATGATGAAAGTATGAATCATGGAGCAATCCAACTTTCCGTATTCTTAAACAGCATTAACAATAGTATTAAAAAATGATGCATAAAAAATCATCCAATAAAAAAATATTGGATGACATGACTATATATACTAAACAACATTCAACAAGTGGCAATAGTTTGCTCACAAGTGCTGAAATAGTTGATGTTGATGACAAAATGGCCATAAACTGTACATACGCTGTTCCAAGAGAGGGTAATAAGTATCTGAAACAACGTAAACAGAATGATGATTATTTCCAGGAAAATGAACAACCGCAAAACTACAAAAAATACTGACTAACACTGCTGGTGTATGAATCATGTAAAGTTCTATAGCCAACAAACTTAAAAACAAGAAAATTATGCACCCAGGCAGAATGAACTTATACTTCATAAGCAGTGATGTTAATCTGTGTCATCTACAAAATTAATCTATTGATATTTAACAGTTATTGACAAACAGAATGTTCCTTTCCCAGCCAGTACTGTAAACCCACAAACAGGCCAGTAATTTATTTGGTGATCAATTATGTTGGGCAGACTGTTAACATATATAAAGCTTGTGAACCATACTGGAAAATAATACAAATAATATTTTCTTTCACTTCTGGCAAAACATAACAACTACACACAAGGTCCAAATGTCTTATAACTCCCATAAGAACACCACTGAGATTGTTACAAGGTAATGAAAGCCATATTACACTGAAAGTTAATGATGCATCCTTTTGATTATACTTATTCAGAAATTACATTTAAAAAGATAAACATGAATTTCAACATTCTTTTAACCTGTTTCACTATAGTGGGACTACTGTAAGTCATTCAGACAACCCAAAATATCCAGACATAAATGTACAACATAGTAGAAGTAACAAAGAAATATGTAATTGTTCTCTAACCTAAATACTACATTAACCTGTCACGTCCCGAGCTATTTCGCACCTCTGACACCCCGCAATCCCAAGGTATTTTCGAAAAAAAATTTTTTTGGCTAAAACCTCCGCTTTTGGTGAGAAACATCGAAAATTCATAGAGAAATCGCTCACCTGAGGTTTAACCCTTTAACTGCGAGCATTGTTTTGACCCGACTGGCCCCCCCTGTGGGGATTCCATCCAAAATGTAAACAAACTTTAAACCTTTATAACTCTGCACAGAATAAATCTAGAGCGAAAAATAAGGTACCATTAGAAAGTACTAACCTTCGGCTTTGCAATGATTTAGGTTTCATGATTTCATTGACTATCACTGGATGGGCAGTGCCATTAGAAGTGAGCGATCTGTAATCACTATTTTTCGCTCACACACCATTAACAAATGCCAACCTCATTCTGATAATAATACTATAAACATATATGAACACTGCACATACGATAAACACCCACTCTGTGTTCACTGAGGCAGGTAAAAGGCACTGTAATTGCCCGCACTTCACTGCCACATCAGCGCTGTTGTCACTCACAAAGCTGGACAGATACTGATGCGTGTTTGGTTAGGGGTGGGGTGGGGGGCCCGGGGGGTGGGAGGAGGGAGGTGGGGGTCGGCTGGAGTGAAAGAACTTAATAGCTACTCTCCCTTGAAACAATTGGCGCGTGGAAAAAACGCGCGGTATTCAAAATATTCACAAACATTCCAGAATGACACCCGCGGTTTGGTCCAGTTTTTACAATGTCATTCTGGAATGACACCCGTGGTTAAGGGGTTAAAATACTCGATCCAGGTACGAGTACCTCCTTACCTGACTGGGTTTTCTAACAGGCTGGCACCAAAGAAAACAAGTTCTATGGGAGGGCAACTATTTCACACCACTCATAAACAGTATTTATTTATTTACTTGGTACGAATTTATATGTAGTACAAGAGTATATTGGTTTTCAAACAGTAATATAGGCATTATAAGCATTGTTTCACTCACTAACTCATCACCATACCTGACCTACTTTTGCCACATTACCTGATCATTATTACTGACTGTTTCTTCCTCTAATGCTATGTAAACTTTGTCCCACACATTGTCATCGATTGGGGAATCACTCTGGCCCTGAATATCTTTACTGGCCAGGTCACTGGTAACAGGTGAATTGCCAAGACAATGGCATGAGGGGGGGAGGGGGGAGGTTATGCAGTGTAAGGCATTGTCTTTGCTTGGCATCTTGAAGAGGAATAGAGGAAGGTGTCCCGTGTATATGTACGAAAAATCACATGCGAAATTTGAAAATTGTGCAAATTAGGGACCTTGCAATTGCACGAAGTACCAGTACGTCGCCAGGACTGGCAAAAACAAAATGTTGCAACGTACCCATACGTCGATGGGACGGGGCGGGTTAACATATCATTATAAACTCCTTGCAATACGCCGTCGTTTTTCAGCTCCCATTCGCTGGAGAGCAGCATCAGCACCACCCACTCTTACTCTGCGAACTAGAGATATTTCTTCATCTACATCTCTTGCCATGAGTGCCTCGTCTTCAGGGTTCTGAAGAGCAATGTTGTGCAACACAACATGCCTTTATGATTTTGGCACACCTTTCAACATCACAGTCAATACTCTTAAGCCGTCAGAATCTTCCTTTCAAAAAACCAAAAGCATTCTCTATAACCACCCTAGCCTTAGACAATTTTTTTTTAAATGTTAGTTCAGCCCTCGAAAGGTCCCCAGTGTTCTTGAAAGGGACCATCAAATACTTATGTATACCAAAGGCAGAGTCTCCAATAATGTGGTATTCTGATTGTGGGAAATACCTTCTGTTGCTGGTCTGCATGTTCTTGTAAAGAGAACAAAATTTAAAAACCCTGCTGTCATGGGCTGCACCAGGAAAGCCAGCTTGAATGAAAGTAAAGCATTTATCAGGGGTGCAAACTGCCATCAGAACAACCGACTGTCTTCTGTGGCGGTCAACATAGTCTAGCTGTGTGTCACTTGGTGGCTTCATGTATATGTGGCACCCATCAACAGCCCCTATTACACCTGGTATTCCTCCCATATTCTGAAATTGGTCTTCTATTTCGATCATCTCTTCTGGTTTTGGCCATATAATGATTTTGCGTCCAGCACCATCTAAAACATCAGTGACCCTCTGGACACACTCATGAACAGTGGATTTTGCCACACCAAACATCTCAGCAATTTCTCTATATGTGGCCTGGGTGCCTAAATACCAAAGAGTTACATACAGCGCTCTCTTTGGACCTAGGTGCAGGTGAGTCCCTGATGGTGTTTCTCCATAAACTTCATGGATTAGCTCCAGAGCTGTCTGAAAGCTATCTCTTCTCATTCGGAGGTGGCCAAAGAAAGCTTGCTCGTTACAAATGTCAAGGACATCGGATATCCCCTCTTGCTTTGGATGCAGCTCCCTAGAAGACAAAATACGAAATGAATACGGTATCACCTAAAAAGACACACGAAACATAAACAAATAAATTGCATAAGTAAAGCAACGTAGGTACAATATTTTTGTACAACAGAACCCCACCTATAAGGGACTTCCTATAGCAGAGCCCCCAGATAACATTTTTTTTTTTCCATAACAAGTACAGTACTGTACTGTAGTTAGTTTTCCTTTTTATGTCCAGTATTATGCACTGCTATGTATTTATTTATGTATATTATGCATATGAATGCATTTACATTGTTGTTGCATCTGTCTTTTGGCTTTGATCACAAAAAAAAAAAAAAAATCCAACAAACTCCCCCAAAATTACATTTGATTATCTATCTATCAATCTATCCACTGCCAGACGCCTCAATCCCATTCGGGGTGGCCACAAACAAATCGCCTCCACGTCGCCCTGTCCCCCCCCATTTCAATGCCCCGCTCCCAACTCACACCCCCGTCTCTCATATACCTCTCCACCCCATCCCTCCATCTCATCCTCGGCCTCCCCCTCCCTCTTCCCCCCTCCACCTCACTCACATACACTCTCCTCGTCAGTCTTTCACCCTCCATCCTCTCCACATGGGCAAACCACCTCAGTGTATTCCTCCTAACGCTTCCTATCATATCCACATCCACACCACAACGCTCCTTTATATCCTCATTTGTCAGCTTGTCTCTCCATGTGACTCCACAGGCTCCTCTTAAATAACCCATTTCCACTGCTCTCACTCTTGACTTGCGTCCTTCCAGCAACGTCCAAACTTCACTTCCATACGTTAGAGTTGGTATCACAATACTGTCATGTAGTAACTTTTTCACTTCCATGCTCACTTCTCTGCTTCTTATCACTGCTTTCAAGGAACCAGCAACCTTTCTTCCCTGCTGTACCCTTTCAAGCACTTCACCCTCCAAACCTCCATCCTTACTCATCACACTACCCAAGTACTTAAACGTACTCACATTTTCCAAATCCTCACCATCCAACCTCGCTGTACAATCACTGACTTCATCCCTCTCAAAGACCATCACTTTACTCTTCCCTTCATTCACCTTTTGATTCCGTTTCTTACACACTTTCCCAGACTCATCCACCAAGCCTTGCAGCTCTCCTTCGTCTTCACTCAACAACATAGTATCATCTGCAAACAACAGTACAGGGAGTTTTCAAACACTACCCTCTCTCACCAGGGCCACTCCAACATCCACTACCCTACCTTGTACCTCTTTTATTAACCCATCCATGTACAGATTGAACAATCATGGAGACATGACACATGCCTGTTTCAACCCAACCTTCAAAGTGAAAAATTCACTCAGTTCACCATCCACAAGCACTGCAGCCTTAGCACCATCATGCATACTCTTCACAGCAATCAACAACTTCCCATCTACTCCATATATTCTTAATACTTTCCACAATCCTTGTCTATCCACCTTGTCATATGCTTTCTCCAAATCCAGGAAAGCCGCATACAACTTCTTTCCCTTCTCTAGAAACTTTTCCACAAAAGATCTGGAATGAATATCTGATCTACACAACCTTTTCCCTTCCTAAAGCCTCCCTGTTCTTCTCCAACTAATTCCTCTGTTCATTCTCAAACGTTGTCAATAAGTATCCTACCATACACTTTTCCTATTATACTAAGAAGACAAATGCCCCTATGATTACCACACACTTCTTTTTCCCCTTTTCCTTTGTACAAGGGAATAAATAAACCTGACTTCTAATCCTCCAGGACTCTCTCTTCCTCCCAGGCCAGTCGGCACATTTTCCACATCCATTCTACTACTATCTCTCCCCCATGCTTCAGCATTTCACCACACACTCCATCAATTTGTGGGGCTTTCCCAAATTTAACTTTCTTCATTGCTTCCACAACCATTTGATTATGGGTCTTTATTTTGCCTGCTCATAGCGGAAATTTTCCAATAGCTGAAAGGGGGTGGACTGAGTTAATTCGTTTTTTAGGGGGCTTAATATATCATGGAATTCCTGTGGCAGGTTTTAACTGTCATATTCAAGAAATGTAGGGGGGGTGGCAGTGATCACAGGAATAGACACTGGAAGAAGCAATCTGAATAAAAAAATTATCTCATTCACTTACAAACAACCAAATTGCTATGAACTCAAATCATGACATAGAAGGTATACTCAAGGCAAGGCAACGTGAATATTGAGGGAAAATTAGTACAGTAAAATCTCTTAATGAAAAAAAAAAATCAATTACCTTTACACTAAGTTGCATGCAAACTTTGTGGAAAATCCTTCCTTTCAGGGTAAATCACACAAATACCAGACCTTAATAAAATCATTAAAATAAATATATATATATATATATATATATATATATATATATATATATATATATATATATATATATATATATATACACTTGATGCTCAATTCATCCTGTACTTAAACTCAGTGTTAGCATCACAATAACCCATCAATTATTAAAACCGTAGGTTTCCACTCTGAATTAATGACCATGGAGTGATGGGTTGCTAAAAGATGTTGACTTGTGACTGACTTGTCACAGAAATCTAACGACATCTGATAAATAATAACATCTTAAGATGCTCAACCTTGCTCCTAAAGACAGGTACGTAATTGCTGGATATATCTATCTATTGCCAGACGCCTCAATCCCGTTTGGGGTGGCCACAAACAAATCGCCTCCAAGTCGCCCTGTCCCCCGCCATTTCACTCCCCTGCTCCCAACTCACACCCCCCTCTCTCATATACCTCTCCACCCCAACTCTCCATCTCATCCTCGGCCTCCCCCTCCCTCTTTCCCCCTCCACCTCACTCACATACACTCTCTTCGTCAGTCTTTGACCCTCCATCCTCTCCACATGGCCAAACCACCTCAGTGTGTTCCTCATAACGCTTCCTATCACATCCACATCAACACCACAACGCTCCTTTATATCCTCATTCGTCAGCCTGTCTCTCCATGTGACTCCACAGGCTCCTCTTAAATAACTCATTTCCACGGCTCTCACTCTTGACTTGTGTCCTCCCAACAACGTCCAAGCTTCACTTCCGTACGTTAGAGTTGGTATCACAATACTGTCATGTAGTAACTTTTTCACTTCCATGCTCACTTCCCTGTTTCTTATCACTGCTTTCAAAGAACCAGCAACCTTTCTTCCCTGCTGTACCCTTTCAAGCACTTCACCCTCCAAACCTCCATCCTTATTCATCACACTACCCAAGTACTTAAACGTACTCACATTTTCCAATTCCTCACCATCCAACCTCGCTGTACATTCACTGACTTCACCTCTCTCAAAGATCATCACTTTACTCTTCCCTACATTCACCTTTAGATTCCGTTTCTTACACACTCTCTCAAACTCATCCACCAAGCCTTGCAGCTCCCCTTCGTCTTCACTCAACAACACGGTATCATCTGCAAACAACAGTACAGGGAGTTTCCAAACACTATCCTCTCTCACCAGGGCCACTCCAACATCCACTACCCTACCTTGTACCTCTTTTATTACCCCATCCATGTACAGATTGAACAACCATGGAGACATGACACATCCCTGTTTCAACCCAACTTTCAAAGAGAAAAATTCACTTAGTTCACCATCCACACGAACTGCAGCCTTCGCACCATCGTACATACTCTTCACAGCATTCAACAACTTCCCATCTATTCCATATATTCTTAACACTTTCCACAATCCTAGTCTATCCACCCTGTCATATGCTTTCTCCAAATCCATGAAAGCCGCATACAACTTCTTTCCCTTCTCTAGAAACTTTTCCACTAAAGATCTGAGAATGAATATCTGATCTACACAACCTCTTCCCTTCCTAAAGCCTCCTTGTTCTTCTCCAACTAATTTCTCTGTTCTTTCTCTAACTCTGTCAATAAGTACCCTACCATATACTTTTCCTATTATACTAAGAAGACAAATGCCCCTGTGATTACCACACACTTCTTTTTCCCCTTTTCCTTTGTACAAGGGAATAATTATACCTGACTTCCAATCCTCCGGGACTCTACCTTCCTCCCAGGCCAATCTGCACATCTTCCACATCCATTCTACTACTATCTCTCCCCCATGCTTCAGCATTTCACCACACACTCCATCAATTCCTGGGGCTTTCCCTGATTTAACTTTCTTCATTGCTTCCACAACTTCTATCCTACTGATTTCTTCCTGTCTTCTCACCTCCCTCCTTCTTCCAGCCATTCCCCAGCCACTTATACTCGCATTACTTCCATCCTCCACGTTCAACAATTCCTTAAAGTGTTCTCTCTATCTGCTCACTTTTTCTCCCTTCTCCACTAGTAATCTACCATTTTTATCTTTCACTCCCCTGCTAACTTCACTTCCACCCTGTCTTACTCTTTTCACCTCTTTCCAGAACATTTTGTTACAGTCCCTCCACTTTACACTCAAATTCCTTCCAAATTCCTCATCCACTCTCTTCTTACTCTCTCTTACTAATCTTTTCACCTCTCTCTTTCTTTCTACATATAACTCTCTCTTCTGCCTCTCAACTTCTTCCACGCCCCTATTTCTCATCCATTCATTGTATGCTTTCTTCTTTTGTGCCACAGCCCGTTTCACCTCTTCAGTCCACCACGCTGTTCCTTGCACCCCCCTCCGTCTTCTCTTCCTTCCACACACCACATCACATGCTGCACATATTTCTTCTGTAAATATTCTACACACACCTTCCACGTCCCCCATCTGCTCCAACTCATATTTGCCCAATCGTTCCTCCACTTCTCTCTTATACTCTGCCTTTTTCTCATCCTCTTGTAACCTTTCCACTCTCCTTGCAACTACTCCTTCCTCTCGTCTTTCTCTTCTTCTATTCCTCCATCTTACTTGAACTTTAACTCTGGCCACCACCAAGTAGTGGTCAGAAAGTCCACTCCCCCAACCTCTATAAACTTTTGCATCCAATATACATCTTTGCATCCTTTCATCCACACACACATAATCAATCATTGCCTTCCTTTCACTCAATTCACCACCCACCCTTCTCATCACTCGCCATGTATACCTGTGGATCATTTTATGCCTGAAGAGGGTATTGGCTATCACCAACCCCCTCCCAGCACAGATGTCCACTAACGCACTCCCATTCTCATCTATCTCAGCAGGCACACCCCACTCACCAACTATTCCATCCACCTTCACATTCCCAACTTTACCATTCATATCACCAATCAAAAACACTCTATCATTCCTTCCAAACTTTTCCATGCACACTTCTACATTTGTCCAGAACTCTTCTCTCACTCTTCTAGCACGATCTTGCGTTGGCGCATACACACACACAATCGCCCACATTTGTATTCCAACTTTCAACTTTACCCACACAATCCTTGATCCAACTGATCCATACTGTCTTATGCTCCTCTTCCATCTTTTACTCACAACTATACATACTCCTTCCTTTGCCCTCTCATTCTCACCTACTCCTGCACATATACCCCATCCATACTCCCATTCTCTCACACTTTCTCCTCTCCATTTTGTTTCAGTTATTCCACATACATCCACTTTCGCATCCTCAAGCACCTGGACAATCTCTCTCTCTTTCACCTCATCATTTGCTCCCCTTACATTCCACGTTCCAATTGCAATGTCCTTTGTCCGGTCCTTGGTCGTCAACGTTTGGTCGGTCCTTGTCCGAGGCTTATTGTTTGTTTTTTTAGTTAGTTGTTTTCCGGGGAGGGGCACTAACCCTCCGCTGGATGATGCCTCAAAACATTACTCCTTAGTACACGAACATCATTCCCTAATATACAGTATATCCGGTGTATGCAAAATGGGAAATTCAATATCTACAGCAAAGGGTCAAAGAGGTACAATTTTATAGAGGTCTGATGAGCTTTGGCTTCAGAAATAATCGGCATTTTCAACATTACGGTCAATGGCCTTGGGGGAGGCGGTGGCTCAATCTGTAGAGAGTTGGCCTGCAGTCCTGACGGACCCGACTTCAAATCCCGGTGAGGCAGGGAACAGTTTAAGGATTTGATTTTCATAAAATCAGACTTTACTGATCTATCAGAAAGCCCGCCGACATGTCGTAAAAATACCCCCGCTAATACCAATGCACCAGTCCTGTATGAGACAGCCCTAGCATGTATTCAGTATGGCCGGTGGGTGTTAGCGCCGAAGTGGCGACATGTAGAGGTGTGCGGTACGTAGGACTACTGGGCCTTGAGAGCAGGCTGTGAAGCCAATGCCCAGGGTCGGTCACATAAAAAAAAAAAAAAAAAAAAACGTGAAAATTACCTTGCAAAAGATCAAACTTCTTACAATCCTCATTTTCATCTTACCTTGTACATATCGCAACTGTTGCACAGGCTCCTGCAAGTGCCAACCAGTTAGTCTCCACTGGAAGTAGTACAGCCGTCTCATCTTCCTGCTCCTCTTCTGAAGCTTCAAGAAATAGATCCTCAAATTCCTCCATTGTTGTTCTGTTCCGTTCTACTCGCGCCTCCTCTCACTTCTCGCAACTGAAAAGTACGACAGTTCTTCCGAGGCTCACAGTGCTCGTTCGTCTGGCTGTGCTACTGCTTAGCGTTAAACTCCAACAGCGGAATCTCAAACCCCTTTGACTTTCCGAGGTGCTACAAAAAACCAGTGATGCCACTCGTTTTTTTTTTTAACCTAGATCTGTTTTTTTTTTCACTGTGACCTGGGTTTATGGGTGTTTTTTTAATAAAAGTCCATAAATCTAGTTTTTTTTTTATGGTCAAATAATTTAGTATGCACTTTTGCTAGTAGAAACGTTAGTAGTAGTTTGAAATATACAGTGGAGACACGAAGACTACTGGAGTGAACGGACCTGTACTAGACACGTCCACCAGTAAAACGGCGTAGCAGAGCCCAAGTACCACATTCACTGATTTCACTCAGTCGCCTCCAAGCTGTCCTTGTGGTTGCATTCGAGCTCATTTCGCCTACTGTTAGCTTGACCACCCCCCAGCTGTAACTGAAGTAAAATGAGTGCCGAGGGGAACGAACCCATGGGATGTAGTGGTGACCGTACTCCACCCCGTAAAAAGACAAAAATGTGGTATAGGCAGGCTTTTAAGCAGGAGCGGCTACAAGAAGAGGAATTTAAATCATGGTTGCAAGCTGATCCTTCTGATAAATTCAGTGCAGTGTGCAGTGTGTGTGACACAATAAAAAACTGCAATAAATCACGCTTGCTGAGTCACAGAAGTTCAGCAAAGCACGCAAAAAACACTGCTGCCAAGAAAAACATGACTGTGCTTGATAAGTTTATTGTAAAAAAAAAAGACAGAACCTGATATGAAAGAGAAAGTGCACCGTGCCGAGTTGCTGCTTACGGGTTTTATGGCAGAACATGGCATGACATTTTTTCAAGCTAATCACCTGTTACCCGTAATCAAGAAGATGTTCCCCGAGTGTGACACAGCTCAGAGCATGACACTTATGAAAACGAAGGCAGCCTATGTAATGCAGGATGGAATCGTATGGGAGGAAAGTCGTGATATATCCAAGGTATGTCAAGAAAACAAGTTTTCACTGCTGATTGATGAAAGCACTGATATTTCGGTGTCTCAGATTCTTGCAGTGATGGTGAGGTACTATGACAGTAAGAAGTGCAAAGTAACTGATGCTTTGTTAGACATCATAGAAATTGATGAAGCAAGTGCTGAAAATCTCTATAAATCTGTGAAAAATTTGCTCTATGAGAAAAACATACCACTTTCTAATATTATTGGCTTTGCAAGCGACAATTGCTCCATCATGTTAGGTACAAAAAGTGGTTTTCAAGCGTATCTGAGAGATGATGTCCCATCTGTTTTTGTTCTGGGATGCATATGCCATTCTTTCGCATTATGTGCTAGCCACGCGTGCACCACCCTACCTTCATACCTGGAGCAATTCCTGAGAGACACCTGCTGTTATTTTTCACGTAGCAGCAAGCGTATTCGCCAGTTTCAAGTATTTCAGGACATTGTTTCAAGTATTTCAGGACATTACCCATAGTCCACAACACAGAATGTTAAAGCTTTCCCAGACACAATGGTTATCAAGAGGAAAAGTAATTTCCCGCATTCTGGAGCAATGGGGTGCTTTAGTCTTGTTTTTCCAAGGGGAAATGAAAATAGATGCAGTGAAGCTCGATGGTGCAGCTGATATTTACAAAACTATGGTTAACCGTGGAACAAAACACATGCTACTTTTTCTCAACTATATTTTGGGTAAAGTTGACAGGATGAATTTGGAGTTTCAGTCAGAGAATTACAGACTTGATACACTGTACTCAACCATTGCTGGTGAATATAGAAGCATCCTTGGCGTATCATCCAAGATGAAGTTTTGGCCACAGAGAAGTTATCCAACATCAATCCTCTTGACACCTCAATATACAAAAGCCTAGAGAAGCTCAGCCTTGGTGGTCGATGTCAAGCATTGCTGATTAAGGAGCCACTGCATGACAGTGATGCAGAGAAAAGATTCTTCATAGACTGTAGGAAGTTCCTAGTAGAACTGTGTGTACAAATGAAGAAGAGGTTCCCTTTTGAAGAGGACTGTGTTATTGCTCTGTTGAAAAACCTTGATCCTAAAGTTGCTCTGTCACCTCACAGAAATACTTCCATCATCAGCCTCGCAGTACACTTTCCCACGTTTGTCAAAGAGGAGGACTTAGATACTTTAGAAGATGAGTGGCAAAGTCTAATGTATGCAAAGGAAACTGTGCAAAACCTCACTCAGACAGCTACATCATTTTGGAGTGAACTGCAACAGGTAAAAGATGGCAA
Organism: Coenobita brevimanus; assembly: GCF_032717465.1. Taxonomy (NCBI): domain Eukaryota; kingdom Metazoa; phylum Arthropoda; class Malacostraca; order Decapoda; family Coenobitidae; genus Coenobita; species Coenobita brevimanus. The sequence goes on from NC_136975.1 coordinate 21,721,352, forward strand.
TAACAAGATGAAATTTTGAGTACTTTCAAGACTTATGTGTGGCCTTTTAGCCTTGCCTCACTCATCGGCTTGTGTAGAAAGAGTGTTTTCTCAAGTTAATATCATTAAGACAAAACAAGCTAGCAGACTCCTGGCAACTACCATCGCTAATAGACTCCTAGCAAAACAAGCAATTGCTCGACAAGGAGTTAAATGTTTTGACTGGGAGCCATCAGCATGTCTTATTGGAGATTTGAAAAATGGCGTGTAATCAGCGATATGTGGAGAGATGCAACAAACTTGAGGTGGCAACCCTTTACCCTGCATCTGACTCTGACAGCGATGATGGCAGCGACGATCCCCTGCCAGTTCTGTTCTAGTAAAACTCAGCTACATTAAGTAAGTGTCATTAATTACATTATTTTAACTACACATATATATAATATTTTTGTATACCCTTGGTATTAAGAATTCGTTAAAACTGTAAGATTTATTGATTGGGTTTTTCTCGCGGAATCTGGGTGCTTTTAGGGAACCCATCTGGGGTTTTCCATATTGAGTGGCAACACTGCAAGAAACGCTCATTATAACGCTACACCGGCACTCCGCCAGTAGACTCAGGCCTTCACATATAGAGGGCCTTGACTTGTCTCTACCAGAATTAGTGGTAAAATGGAGACGAACACTGCTGTGTGGATAGACATTTGCCATGAAATGCAGGTTGAGGTATGTATGTATTCATGTGATATTATATCTACTGTAATGTAACTGAGATGTAATGGCCCTCGGTTCATGCTGAAGATTTGGTAATCTTGATTATATGTGGCACAAATTGTACTTCCGTACAGGAGTACGTGCACCCTGTCTGATTTACTGCAGATTTCAAATAATTATGACTTCTTACTACATATCTCTGTCATCAACACAGGTGATACCTTTGCCTGTCAGAGGAAAGCTGGAAGAATACAGTATCAACAAGGATGGTCAGGTACCGACATTTATTCCATTGTGAATGCTATAAGCTCAGCTGCTTTTGCCTGCAGTAGTCCCTGAAAAACAAGCTTCCTGGTGCACACTTGTATAGTGTGTTGCACTTTTCAAACAACTTGGATGGGTTCTTTTCGTTGGATTCTTAAGAGGGTCTTTTGGTTACTGTTATATATTACTTTAACTGTTACACCTTACTTCCAACAACTCTTAGTAACAAATAAATATAGGCTCCTACAATATTAGCCATGCATCTAATACAGAAAACAAAGATTAGTACACTACATTCCTGTACTCAGTATGGTGGTTTGTTTGTTTTGGCCTTGGGTTTGGCTTGCACATGATGGAAGCATCACCTATATCTTACAGAACTGTGATGCAAGGAATTTTCATGTCTTTTGATCTTTGTATACAGTATATATTGACAGTTATAGTAAGACAGTAATACTGTCACACATATTTTTCTCATTTTGAAATATTTCCAAGTAAATATTCAAATGGGTCACCTTTCAGTGATGATGTTGATGTGCAAGGCAAGGAAAGCCATCTTCAAAGTTTGTCTCAACATATTTTCCTTTCACTTTCTAAGCATTTGTTCATACACTCATTTCAGCAGTATGCCTACTTCACGCATCATCAGGTCTTGTGCTGTGTTACCTTTTTAAGTTTGTGGTTTGGTTATATTTTGCTTGGCTGTTGGGTATCATACTGCACATAGCACTTATCTACAGAAGTGTGTTACATTTATAATCATGAATTACTTGTCATAAACATTGCAGTGTTACTTAACCCACGGCGTTCTGTCGACGTTCTTTAAGGTCCACACGTTTTGTCACTGCCAATCCCGTTGACGTACATAAACGCAAAAAAATTGCAAGGTCCCTAATTTGCACAATTTTCGCTTGTCATTTTTGGTACATATACACGTGACACCTTCCTCAACAAGATGCCAGGCAGGGACAATGCCTTACCCAGCATGACCTCCTCCTCCCCCCCCCCTGCATGCCATTGTCTCAGCAATTCACCTGTTATCAGTGACCTGGCCAGTATAGCCATGTCATGCCACAGTACGAAATTCAGGGCCAGAGTGATTCCCCAAACAATGACAATGTGGAGGACAAACTTTACATAGCATTAGAGGAAGAAACTGTTAGAAATGATGATCAGGTAATGTGGCAAAAAAAGGTCAGGTATTAGTGAGTGAAACAATGCTTATAATGCCTATATTACTGCTTGAAAACCAATATACTCTTGTACTACATATAAATTCGTACCAAGTAAATAAATAAATACCGTTTATGAGTGGTGTGAAATAGTTATCCTCCCATAGAACTCGTTTTCTTTGGTGCCAGCCTGATTGAAAACCCAGTAAGGTAAGGAGGTACTCCTACCTGCAATGAGTATTTTAAACCTCAGGTGAGCGATTTCCCTATGAATTTTCGATGTTTCTCACCAAAAGCGAAGGTTTGAGCCAAAAAAAAATTTTCCCTAAAATGGTCGGGATTGGGGAGAGTCAGTGGTGGAAAAGTGGTCGGGATGGGGTGGGTTAATTACTTTTTTAACCTAGTCGCATGATCCTAGCTTGACGTGGACAGTGTATACATTTGGTTGTCTGTTAATGCATGCCCCAGCTACAGCTTGTGAGTTGCCATGTAAATGGCATCATTTGGAAGAGTCTAATGTTCAATGTAGGTTACTTTGCCGTGATATGTTGTGGAATGCATTTTTCATTTTGTGCATTTTTCGGGGGCAGGGTAGCACGGTGGTAGAGCGTCAGTTTCAGGATCAGGGGGTTGTGAGTTTGAGCCATGCCCGGTAGCTGCTACGCCGGGAGGGGTAGCGTCCTCCTGTAACCTAGCAGGAATATATTATCTAATAAGGTCTAGTCCAGGGAAAACTATTCCCTATTTCCTGCATTAGCATTTTTTAATATATGATGGTTACTGTCTTGCCATTTAATAATATTTGTTCCCCAACAGATACCAGGTGCTACGGTTGACCAGGTAAAAAACAAGTGGAATAATTTGAAGATAAAGTACCATAAATACAAGGATAGAACCAAAAGAACTGGTGAGTCTCGCACACAACCTCCACTGTCATTTGAAACTATTGACCAGATTCTGGTGTTCGCCCTTCTGCTCATCTAGTGGATCGTGTGACTTCGGGATCCATTCACGCCACTGCATGCTCCACAGAAGTTCCAGCAGTACCATCACAGACATACCTACCCCAGCCACAAGTGTCACAACCAGGGACATTTCAGGCCAGGACTTTCAGGGTCAGATTTTCCACAGCCAGGACCATCACAGGCTGAACCTTCCAATCAGCCCTCACCAGCTGGCCCAGGCCATGAACCCACTGTCCAGGAAAATGTAGAAGTTCAGGGCCATCATGAGGATAGTGACGATCAGGAACATCGAATGCAGGCACTACATCTTCCCCAAGCCCGGGCAAGGCAGCGGGGAAGAAGATTGCAACCACTCTCACATGGAAGGTGTATGGAGAATATAGCTTTAGAGCAATTGGCCGAAATAAAACGACATAATGAGGTAATGGGGGCATTAACTCGGAGGGTGACTGAGTCCCAGAAGGCAGTTGTTGCAGCATATGAAAAAAGGAGTAAGATATTAGCAAACATTAGGAAATAAGTATAGTAAAACCTTGTTATCATGGTAGGTGGGGGCACTCAATATTCACTCACTCAGTGTAGTGCAACACTCGGATGACCTTTCCTCCCTTCCTTCCTCTTCATTCATTAATTCATTCTTCATCTTCTGTCTATGGGTGACTCTGCACTGAGTGACAAGCCAAATGGTTTCCTGTACACCAAGAAACCATTTACTTCGCTGGGTGGTAACCATATATCAATTATGCCACCTGGTGGTTTAGTGGCAAATTAAGGCACTCCAATCGGATTGAGCCTGTGCTGGTTTATATCCAAGAGGCGGTAGGGGTTTAGCTCACGTAATGCCACTCAAGGATGAGTCAGGCTGCTCACTCATCTTAAATGTCATTACCAACTTGCCTAGCCCGGGGCTCCAACGCTCCTCAAGGGGCAACACAGGATTTGATGATGATGAATACATAGTGGGAGAGAAATATTTTTATTTAGCCAAGAGTGTACCAGATTTGGTTTAATAGTTCATGAAAACCGATGTAAGGAGTCAACATTACCTTGCTCAGTAAGTCATGTTAAATCAAAATTTTTGTTATATAAGATCATTGTCATTCCAGTTCATATGTTTTGTATGTTACATCTTAATATACTAACTGTCTTATGTGTATTTTCCAGAAAGTATCTGAATGTGGTTTTGCATTAAGTTCAGTCTAATTTCCAGATCAGTGTCATGTGTGTACGTTCATGTTTAATTCATATCTTCTTGATCATGTAAATCACCAGTTTAAAAACATTTTGGTTGTACTGTTGAAAGGATAGGGTGTATAAAACTGAAGTATTCATAATAGTATTTACTTCTCCAGAAATGATAAAGATTTTACAAAGGTCGCTTGCTAAACACAAGGTAGGTGAAGCAACAATTTCAGAAATATGAAATATTTACCAATGTTCCTCAAGCTGAAAAGTGATCTACATATGAAGGGGGAAAAAAATTGACTTTTTTTTTTTTTTTTTACATGTGACAATGCTAAAAAAAAAAATCCTTAAAACAATGGTGCTTCCTCCAGAACAAAAAAATAAAACTTGAATAAAACAAACACTGATGTCACTGTAAAAGATAACAAACATTACAAATATCATTAGTAATTTATTCCTAGCATGTTTTCAAAATAAACACACACACACACACACACACACACACACACACACAAATATAGTGTGTATATATATATATATATATATATATATATATATATATATATATATATATATAAACACACACACACACACACACTCAGAGTTATGTATATGATCAAGGTAATGACAGACAGTTCCCTTGTGCGAGAAAAAAACATTGTACAAATTGAGAATACCGTACAGTAAATCCGTGTTTCATAATCAGTAAGTAGCACTCGTATGGACAGAAAAGAAACAGTGATGTAATGAAATTAATCAGTGACATTAAAACACTTGCAGAGCAGGAAGCAAATTCCGTCAACATTAAAAATCTTTAAGATATCACAAGATCACAAAGAAAATACTATAATTTTTTCAAATCCTGATATATTGAACAACAACAAAAACTAATTATGTACACATGCTAAGTATATTCCCAAAGCAACGATGAAATGAAATTTCGTTTCTCATTCGCGTCCACATCATGTGGAAGGGTAATTTCAGCAAGAGGATTGAGATTATCTTCAAGAGGAAGTGAGCCCTCCCTCCCTCAGGATGGCAGCTTCCTCTTCAGGAAAATCTAGGGCAATGTTATGGAGAACACAACAAGCTGATACAATATTATTCTGGTATTTTCTCAATCTCAGCCTCCACAAACTTAAGCCTGCTGAATCAGCCCTTCAAAAAACCAAATGAATTCTCTATAATAACCCTAGTCTTTGAAAGTCTTTTATTATACCTTACTGGGTCTTTGTTTAATCTTCCTGTACCTTTATAGGGGGACTAATAGGTAGGTAGACAGGGCAAATGCAGAATCTCCTAGGAGGTTATAAGAGAGTGATGAAAAATATGCCTGTCTGTTTCGCTCAGTGTCAACATTCACTGCTGATGTGAGAAAAAAACGATTGTTGTGGGCAGAACCAGGAAAACCAACGTCGATTGAAGTAAACTTCTTCATACTGTCACATGTTGCCATTAAAGTAACACTATGACTGTGCTTTCTATTCACATAATCAGCCTGCATGTCCTCTGGTGCTTTTATAAAAATGTGTGATCCAACCAGTGCTCCAATAGCACCTGGGAAACCTGCAATCTCTTGAAATTCTCTTTCAATAACAGCTGTCTCTCTGACATTTGGCCATTTTATAAAATTGCCACCAAGGTCACACAAAATACTGAGAATGTTTTGAACACAAGAAAAAACTGTCGACAGGGACAAACCAAACAAGTCAGCTATTTCCCGGTAATTTGTTTTATAACCCAGATACCAAAGGGCGACATCCAGTGGCCAGCCTAGCTTCCACGGGCAGATGGCCTCCTCTTTGTGCTGGTTGATAGTGCGGCTTAACAGTGTCCAAGATGAAATTAAATGTATTCTTGGTCACCCTCATATGCCTGAAGAATTCTAGAACATTCTTCGCATGTAGGACTTCTTCAAAGCCCTGAAACTTGTCCTGTTCCTCCCTTAAAAAAAAAAAAAAAAAAAAAAAGTAAATTTTCCGTTTTGGACATATATGTAATTTGTTGTTTATGATATATATATATATATATATATATATATATATATATATATATATATATATATATATATATATATATATATTTCCGTTTTGGACATATATGTAATTTGTTGTTTCTGATTTATATATATATATATATATATATATATATATTTGGGGGGGGTATTTTAAAGAATTCTGACACTTTTCTTCTATGGCATATTCACCGGAAATAATTTTAATTTTACTTTTGAACAGACATTAACCTACCGAACCGATAAAATAACAATTTTTTTCCAGTGAGTATGCCATAGAAGAAAAGTGTCTTAGAACTGTCAAAAATACCGAAAAAAAAGTATCAAAAACAACAAATTCCATATACGTCCGAAGCGGAAATAATACCGAAAAAAAAGAAAAAAAATGGAGAATGCTAAGAAGAATAAAACGAGATATGCTAATTCTTAGAGACACAAGACTACCTTATTGTGCAGTTTCCATCGTTTTTTTCCATACCTGAGCTTATGGGATTCTTTATTTTCTGATTGCATTTTTTTCCCCTAGTGGTAAAAGGAATTAGAAAAACAGTGTCTCTTTACAGATGGATGCCATCTTGTGGTTAGCGAAGACTGACTCCATATTAGAATGCCATTTTTGAACAAAATGAGCCTTATCAGTGCCATGTTATCCAAACCTAATCAAAGATTTCATAACTTCACTGGACTTTCATAATCCCAACCTAACCCTGTGTATGCTAACGAAACAAATTTTATATAAACCTAACCAAGCATCCTAACGTAACCTAACCATTTTGGTATATTATTTTCCGTTTACTGATGGATCCTCTTCACATTTGATACCTCACTAATGTACACCTTTAAGTCACTGAATCAGTTCAAAGACAGGGTTATTATTTCATTTTTAAATTTGTCTTGTCTCCTTAATGATTACCCATAGCCTACTATCATTCAGTTCATGCCATAACTTTTTGAACCAGATATTTTTCATAAGACACCATTCAGGTTCTTGAAAAAACACTGTATTCTGCTGTAACGGAAATACACTTAGTGCCCGACTGGTTATTGATGTATGAAATATCTTATTAAACTGCGTACCCATTTGAAACAATTCTTTTGTCACCAAAATATTTATGATCATTTTACCTTGTCCAACAACAATGGCACAGCTGCCCCTTCATCTGCCGCCATATTTTTAAGCCAGAGCCCCGTCTGTTTAGTCACTTGAGAAATAATATCACTAAAGTCCTCTAATTCCAAAAAATATTCCACGGTAGCCATAAAGCACGGGCAATATTTACAAATGGCACTGCTGTAAAGGCAATACAATCTTGCTGCAACCCGTTTTTGCGACCCTCACTTGAAACTCAATATCATAATATCAAGATGATCGTGACTTGAAAAAGTCGCAAAAACGCGACACTGCTATATTATGAGCAGAGGTATTTTGTGAAGTTATGCATTAAATTTTATGAATTTTTTTCTCTATAATGTTTTTATTTACATGTTTGTTGAAGAATTATATAATTTTATTACAGCTTGTTGGCTGTAGCATTGAGAGTGTTATGTAGTGTGTTATGGCATGTTTTGGATGTCTGATTCGGCAACCGTTGTAGCTAGAGTAAACTACAAGATTCGAGTTTAATGCAAGATTATATGAGGATGAAGAAGAGAATAGAGGAGTTTGAGTTTAGTTTGACTTGTGGCCTTGCGAAGTTAGTGTAGCTCTGGTACTTGTGATATCTGTGAAGAGTAGTTGGTAAGCATACCATGTAATTGCTTGGTAAACAAAGATAACGGACGTGAGAAGATTGTTTATATTCAATGCAAGTACTGCTCTGCGTTGTTGTACACTGAAAGGCTGACTCTTGGAAGAACAACTCACTGGGCAACATCATTCCAATACTGAACTAATGTGGCAATGTGGGACAGGGACATAACTATATATTTAAACTGCCACAGGGAGGTGTGTGTAATGCCCATTGCGGTACTTGAAAATCAGTATAATTGCCATTAACAACAACAACAGTCCGGTCATGTTTATTTACATTTTGTTTAAAAGCTTCATTAGCTAAGAATCTCAGTTGCCATAGTTATTATCATGAGATGACTTGTTCGCTGCCAGTTATTAGATGGTGCGGTGTCAGAAAGATAACAATACTCTCGGGACTGCAGTACTTAGTTAAGCAACAAAACTGCACTCTCCTACCGACCTGACCATCCTACATAAACAGGAACAGCATGTGGATGCAAGGTTTCACACAGACTATATATACTGAAGTGGGAAGAGAGCATGGCATCCCACTGCAACATACATGCATAAGACAGGCATACTTTACTTCTTCATGAGGTGAAAATGCTAAACTACCGACAAGTACTTTGCAGTACAGAAACAAAAGTAAGTTGACGTTACTGAAACAGGTGTTCAGAAAATGCAAAAAGTAACAAACATGAGTTTTCCTACTATTAGCCTGCTACTGTGATATAGACTATAAATCTGTGTCCTCTGTAGTGAACTGATAAATCATGATTGTCGTACCAAGCTATTACTGAAACCTGTTTTGACTATGAAGTTCAATAATTAATGAAGTTCACCTAAAGCTAATTTTAGTTTTTTTTTTTCTGACTCCGGAAATCTTAGGTGCAACTAGTACTTCCCAGGTAATAATAAATGTAGGTTATCTGATACACTAGTTTTGCAGCGTTTAACCCAGCTCTGATTATTTTATGGTTTTCACTGGTATATCACAACCAACACTGTGCCATCCTCATCCACAATGCTTTCACCTCACGGGCAAAAATATTATACTAAATACCTACTACGTGCGTTGGTTCAACTCATATGAATCGAAATGCAAAAGTTATTTATATCTGTGGTATTTAGGATGTTTAAGATATTTCACTCCCTGGGGCCATACATCGAGAAATTGCAGTTACTGTCTTTTCATAACTTTTGACTGGGATGTGCTTATAAAAGACTTACTGTGTTGCATGTGGGTCTTGTTTTAGTGGACACATGATGCAAAGAATGTTTATTTTGATGGAAGTAGGTTATAACCTTCTGGTACACAGTACGAATACTTATTATCCCAATATTATTGCTAAGTCACATTGTAATTGTTGTAACTGACATGAATTCTCTGTATCAGCAAAAAGCTTATACAATACTAATGACGTACTAGCTCGTGTTGAGGGGAATAATAACCATAACGATCAAATGTCACTGAAGGGTTTGAGATTTGAGGACGTAAATGAGATAAAGACAATTGCTAGAAAGATTTTGTTGGTGATCCTAAAAAGTGACTTCCCAAATGTTTCCAGCAATAGAAGGACCGCTGGGATAAGTGTGTTGAGTCTCACGGGCAATACTCTACCGAGGACTAACGTTTAAACTCAGTGAGTAACTTGTTTTCTTTCTTCACCAGATAGAAATCTGATACCGGTATTTTTGATCTGACCTCGTATCACCATCCAGCAGTTAACGTCATAAAATTAACGTCTTACCTATTCTTTTCAAATGGTTTACTTTCTTTTCATTTCCACACCATTTATAATTAAAGTATATAGACCCCCCCCTCATCCCTTTCTACCTGAATGCCGTTCATATTACCTCTCACAGACCACTTCCATTTCTCTTCTTCTCATTCTCTGATTTCTTTTTCTCCCAGGAAACATGACTGTGTTGGATCAGAACCGTACCGATGCTGGCTTGTGATGGTACGAAGTGTCGGAATGGTATAGGCAAGCCAGATATCCTGAATCGTCCCAATGCAAGTGCCTACAACCGTTTGCACGTAGATCCAGATTCGGTTCTGTTCAGGCCCAACATCATGTCTGTATCGGAAGCCAGTAATCCAGTCTGAATCGGGTTTAAGTAATCTGGCCAATTTACAACTAAGTGTGCCTGGATGGCTCGAAATTAACAGACCTTGAAATTTACTTTTTCTTCCATTGAGGAAATGAAATTCTAAACTTATCATTTAAATTCTTAAAAAAAAAAAAAAAATCAGGATTCGAACCTTTGTCCTCTGAATGCCTATCGTACAGTCTGACAGCTGATTTAGTGAGTGGAGACTCTCTCTACCCAAGTTACATACATCTGTGAACACACGCTATGATGCCAGCTCAGTATCTCCGTTTGTCTCGTATTGCTGCCAAGTAATGGAATGTCTGTAATGAAACAAATTAAATTAACTGTCTGGTGAGAAACTCGAACCCGTGCCTCCAACACATCAGACATGCGCATCTTACCACTGAACCACGGACGACCTGCAGAAACGGTAATGCAACTCTGACCATTTTATAGACCCAGTAGTATATATTTTGTGTGTTTACCACTGCTCCTTAAACATTAGTATTATCATTTATGATCTAGTAGGTTCAATTCCACAAAAACATTACCAAAAATAAGACAGTCGTTTTATAACAAATGCCTGCGGAAAACTCCCGTCTCTGTCGATATTTCTACATTATTTAAAATATATTTCAGTTATCCAATAAATGAAAATGATCTGTGATGGACGATGTATAATAAAATCACTCAGTTGATAGCTGCTTTATTGGCGTGCTTAGCAATACATAGATTGGGCCAACATTTTATTACCATTCTTGACCCAGTTTTCAAAAAAAGTTATATTTACATTTCCGTCCAATACATGTTTTACACCAACAGCCCCATTACTGGTATATATATATATATATATATATATATATATATATATATATATATATATATATATTTGTTTCATTACAGACATTCCATTACTTGGCAGCAATATGAGACAAATGTATATATATATATATATATATATATATATATATATATATATATATATATATATATATATATATACCAGTAATGGGGCTGTTGGTGTAAAACATGTATTGGACGGATATATAAATATAACTTTTTTCGAAAACTGGGTCAAGAATGGTAATAAAATGTTGGCCCAATCTATGTATTGCTGATCACGCCAATAAAGCAGCTATCAACTGAGTGATTTTATTATACATCGTCCATCACAGATCATTTTCATTTATTGGATAACTGAAATATATTTTAAATAATGTAGAAATATCGACAGAGACGGGAGTTTTCCGCAGGCATTTGTTATAAAACGACTGTCTTATTTTTGGTAATGTTTTTGTGGAATTGAACCTACTAGATCATAATTGATAATACTAATGTTTAAGGAGCAGTGGTAAACACACAAAATATATACTACTGGGTCTATAAAATGGTCAGAGTTGCATTACTGATTCTGCAGGTCGTCCGTGGTTCAGTGGTAAGATGCACATGTCTGATGTGTTGGAGGAACGGGTTCGAGTTTCTCACCAGACAGTTAATTTAATTTGTTTCATTACAGACATTCCATTACTTGGCAGCAATACGAGACAAACGGAGATACTGAGCTGGCATCATAGCGTGTGTTCATAGATGTATGTAACTTGGGTAGAGAGAGTCTCCACTCACTAAATCAGCTGTCAGACTGTACGATAGGCATTCAGAGGACAAAGGTTCGAATCCTGATTTTTTTTTTAAGAATTTAAATGATAAGTTTAGAATTTCATTCTCTCAATGGAAGAAAAAGTAAATTTATATATATATATATATATATATATATATATATATATATATATATTTGAGCCTTTGTGGTACTGGTAAAGTGTTCGTTTTCGTACACTGAAGAACGAGGGTTCACGCCCCGCCAGGGCAATAAACTTTGGGAGCGTTCTTCAGGCCACGTACTGCATTGGCCGAAGGGGTGCTGTCGATGAACCAGTGTCGCATACTGTAAAGTATGCTTGCACCCAGTCAGCTTGCACGGACCAATTACACTTGGTTCACAGACTACACACACATCCAAAGCCATTCCAACAACAATTACACTTACAAGCACTTCTCACCCTACATACAATCTCTACCATACAGTCTAAGCCACTTGGTAGAGATACATTGGCTGTTACGTCCCAACTTCGGTCGGGATGGGCAGGTCCTGCAGTGGACACTCAAACGGCTGATGAGGTGAGGTATAAAAATATATGTATATACATATCGCGATGTGGAATGTAAGGGGTGCGAATGATGAGATGAAGGAGAGATTGTCCAAGTGCTTGAGGTTGCGAAAGTGGATGTATGTGGAGTAACTGAAACCAAATGGAGGAGGAGAGAGTGTAAGACAATAGGAGTATGGATGGAGTATATGTGCAGGAGTAGGTGAGAATGAGAGGGCAAAAGAAGGAGTGTGTATTGTTGTGGGTAAAAGAGTGAAGAGGAACATAAGAGAGTATGGATCAGTTGGCTCAAGGATTGTGTGGGTGAGATTGAAAGTTGGAATAAAAATGTGGGTGATTGTGTACGTGTATGTGCCAACGCAAGATCGTGCAAGCAGAGTGAGAGAAGACTGCTGGACAAATGTGGAAGTTTGCATGGAAAAGTTTGAAAGGCATGAGAAAGTGTTTTTGATCGGTGATATGAATGGTAAAGTATGGAATGTGAAGGTGGATAGAATAGTGGGTGAGTGAGGTGTGCCTGCTGAGACAGATGAGAATGGCAGTGCGTTAGTGGAGATTTGTGCTGGGAAGGGGTTGGTGATAGTCAATACCCTCTTCAGGCACAAAATGATCCACAGGTATACATGGCAAGTGATGGGAAGGGTGGATGGTGAACTGCATGAATGGAAGCCAATGATAAATTATAAATGTGTGGATGAAAGGATGCGATGATGTGTAATGGATGCAAGAGCTTATAGAGGTTGGAGGAGTGGATTTTCTGACCACTACTTGGTGGTGGCCAGAATCAAGATCCAAGTAAGATGGAGAAATAAAAGAAGGGAAGGACGGGAGGAAGTACTGTAGTTGCAAGGAGAGTGGAAAGGTTACAAGAGGATGAGAAAAAGGCAGAATATAGGAAAGGAGTGGAGGAACGACTGGATAAATATGAATTGGAGCAGATGGGGGACGTGGAAGGTGTGTGCAAGATATTCACAAAAGAAATATGTGCAGCACGTGATGTGGTGTGTGGGATGAAGAGAAGATGGAAGGGGGTACAAGGAACAGTATGGTGGACTGAAGAGGTGAGACAGGCTGTGGCACAAAAAAGGAAAGCATACAATGAATGGATGAGAAATAGGGATGTGGAAGAAGTTGAGACGAGGAAGAAAGAGCAATATGTAGAAAGGAAGAGAGAGGTGAAAAGATTAGTAAAAGAGAGTAAGAAGAGAGTGGATGAGGAATTTGGAAGGAAATTGAGTGTAAAGTGGAGGGACTGTAAGAAAATGTTCTGGAAAGAGGTGAAAAAAGTAAGACAGGGTGGCAGTGAAGTTAGTAAGGAAGTGAAAGATAAAGATGGTAGATTACTAGTGGAAAAGGGAGAAAAAGTGAGCAGATGGAGAGAACACTTTAAGGAATTGTTGAACATAGATAATGCAAGTAATGTGAGTATAAGTGGCTGGGGAATGGCTGGGAGAAGGAGGGAGGTGAGAAAACAGGAAGAAATCAGTAGGAGATAAGTTGTGGAAGCAATGAAGAAAGTCAAATTGGGGAAAGCCCCAGGAATTGATGAAGTGTGTGGTGAAATGCTGAAGCATGGGGGAGAGAAAGTAGTAGAATGGATGTGGAAGACGTGCAGATTGGCCTGGGAGGAAGGTAGAGTCCCGGAGGATTGGAAGTCAGGTACAATTTTTCCCTTGTACGAAGAAAAAGGGGGAAAAGAAGTGTGTGGTAATCATATGGGCATTTGTCTTAGTGTAATAGGAAAAGTGTATGGCAGGATACCTATTGGCTGAGTTAGGGAAATAACAGAGGAATTAATTGGAGAAGAACAGGGAGGATTTAAGAAGGGAAGAGGTTGTGGAGATCAGATATTCATTCTTAGATCTTTAGTGGAGAAGTTTCTTGAGAAGGGAAAGAAGTTGTATGTGGCCTTCATGGATTTGGAGAAAGCATATGACAGGGTGGATAGATAAGGATTGTGGAAAGTATTAATAATATATGGAGTAGATGGGAAGTTGTTGAATGCTGTGAAGAGTATGTATGATGGTGCTAAGGCTGCAGTGCGTGTGGATGGTGAACTGAGGGAATTTTTCTCTTTGAAGGTTGGGTTGAAACAGGGTTGTTCTATCTGTACATGGATGGGGTAATAAAAGAGATACAAGGTAGGGCAGTGGATGTTGGAGCGGTCCTAGTGAGAGAGGGTAATGTTTGGAAACTCCCTGTACTGTTGTTTGCAGATGATACTGTGTTGTTAAGTGAAGACGAATGGGAGCTGCAAGGCTTGGTAGATGAGTTTGGAAGAGTGTGTAAGAAACGGAATCTAAAAGTGAATGTAGAGTAAAGTGATGGTCTTTGAAAGAGGTGAAGTCAGTGAATGTACAGTGAGGTTGGATGGTGAGGAAATGGAAAATGTGAGTACGTTTAAGTACTTCGGGAGTGTGATGAGTAAGGATGGAAGTTCGGAGGTTGAAGTGCTTGAAAGGGTACAACAAGGAGGACAGGTTGCTGGTTCCTTGAAGGCAGTGATAAGAAACAGGGAAGTGAGCATGGAAGTGAAAAAGTTACTACATGACAGTATTGTGATACCAACTGTAATGTATGGAAGTGAAGCTTGGACGTTGTTGGAAGGACACAAGGCAAGAGTGAGAGCAGTGGAAATTAGTTATTGAGCCTGTGGAGTCACATGGAGGGACAGGCTGACATATGAGGATATAAAGGAGAGTTGTGTTGTGGATGTGGATGTGATAGGAAGCATTAGGAGGAACACACTGAGGTGGTTTGGCCATGTGCGGAGGATGGAGGGAGAGGGACTGACTAGGAGAGTGTATGTGAGTGAGGTGGAGGGGGGAGGGGGAGGGGGAGGCCGAGGATGAGATGAAGGGATGAAGGGGAGAGGTATATGAGGGAAGGGGGTGTGAGTTTTGAGCAGGGCAGTGAAATGGTGGGGGACAGGGCGACGTGGAGGCGATTTGTTTGTGGCCACCCCGTACGGGATTAAGGCGTCTGGCAATATATATATATATATATATATATATATATATATATATATATATATATATATATATATATATATAACCATTACTGCCAGAAATCGGTCCAAGTATGGTTGCCGTTTCAGCCCAGTGTCGGAAAGAAAGTTTTATTTATGTATCGGCCCAACACAAGTTTTATATCTATTGGCCCGATATATACAGAATATTACGGCCAGGAATCGGTCCAGTGCATGGCTGCCGTTTTCCCTTAGTTCCATTATATGCCAGTGCTTGCCCCCCATTTCAGTGTTTGCTGGGTACATGTCGATTCATGTAAATATGTACCGCTGTTATCAGACCTATTCATAACCATTACAGAACCATCTGTTAGCCAGCACTGGTTATGTCAGATCATTAAAGGCAAAACTGTGTATCCGGTTTTCTTCTCTTTTTACAAGTTGAGAGACCACCTTTGAATTACCTTGAACTGAGCTGAACATCATTCATGTCTTTGCTGAATACTGATATTTAGCACAATACAAGGTGATTTAAAGGTGGTTTGCAGCTTGGAAAAAGTTTGTGGTAAGTCTATGTCTTGCGGCTCTCAGACATCTGCAGTTTGTAATTTTTGGTTCTTGGTTAAAGCATGTCTGGTATATATTGCACACATACCAGTACACCAGTCCTGTATGAGACAGCCCTAGCATGTACTCAAAATGGCGTGATAAGGGCAGTGGCGTAGCCAGGATTTTTGTCAGAGGAGGCAAACACTTGGAATATTTCCCCAAAATATGTCCCTACAAATTTTCCTAGATTTGATGCTTTATGTCATCAGAAACAAATTTACATCATTATTCTCTTATTTGTTCCAATGTTTTAAAGAAAAACTATCTTTTCCCCACATATTCACAGCTTTCTTGGAGTAACTAAGTAAATAGCTAATAATCCTTTCAGAGGAGAGGTATGTAAAAACACTCAGTACATAATGTTACCAAAGGTCTATTCTTTCATTAGAGAGAGAAAAAAGAAGCACCAGCAATAAACTAGAAGGCACTCGAGTTTCCATAGCAAAGACATCTAGTCCCTAGTATCACTGGTCATCATGGCCACTCTCTATCTATCTATTGCCAGACGCCTCAATCCCGTTTGGGGTGGCCACAAACAAATCGCCTCCAAGTCGCCATGTCCCCCGCCATTTCACTCCCCTGCTCCCAACTCACACCCCCCTCTCTCATATACCTCTCCACCCCATCTCTCCATCTCATCCTCGGCCTCCCCCTCCCTCTTTCCCCCTCCACCTCACTCACATACACTCTCTTCGTCAGTCTTTGACCCTCCATCCTCTCCACATGGCCAAACCACCTCAGTGTGTTCCTCATAACGCTTCCTATCACATCCACATCAACACCACAACGCTCCTTTATATCCTCATTCGTCAGCCTGTCTCTCCATGTGACTCCACAGGCTCTTCTTAAATAACTCATTTCCACGGCTCTCACTCTTGACTTGTGTCCTTCCAACAACGTCCAAGCTTCACTTCCGTACGTTAGAGTTGGTATCACAATACTGTCATGTAGTAACTTTTTCACTTCCATGCTCACTTCCCTGTTTTCTTATCACTGCTTTCAAAGAACCAGCAACCTTTCTTCCCAGCTGTACCCTTTCAAGCACTTCACCCTCCAAACCTCCATCCTTACTCATCACACTACCCAAGTACTTAAACGTACTCACATTTTCCAATTCCTCACCATCCAACCTCGCTGTACATTCACTGACTTCACCTCTCTCAAAGACCATCACTTTACTCTTCCCTACATTCACCTTTAGATTCCGTTTCTTACACACTCTCTCAAACTCATCCACCAAGCCTTGCAGCTCCCCTTCGTCTTCACTCAACAACACGGTATCATCTGCAAACAACAGTACAGGGAGTTTCCAAACACTATCCTCTCTCACCAGGGCCACTCCAACATCCACAACCCTACCTTGTACCTCTTTTATTACCCCATCCATGTACAGATTGAACAACCATGGAGACATGACACATCCCTGTTTCAACCCAATTTTCAAAGAGAAAAATTCACTTAGTTCACCATCAACACGCACTGCAGCCTTCGCACCATCGTACATACTCTTCACAGCATTCAACAACTTCCCATCTATTTCATATACTCTTAACACTTCCCACAATCCTAGTCTATCCACCCTGTCATATGCTTTCTCCAAATCCATGAAAGCCGCATACAACTTCTTTCCCTTCCCTAGAAACTTTTCCACTAAAGATCTGAGAATGAATATCTGATCTACACAACCTCTTCCCTTCCTAAAGCCTCCCTGTTCTTCTCCAACTAATTTTTCTGTTCTTTCTCTAACTCTGTCAATAAGTATCCTACCATATACTTTTCCTATTATACTAAGAAGACAAATGCCCCTATGATTACCACTCTCGTAGGTGGTATTATTATCGATACATGCACGCTAACTCCGTCCGTTTCACCTCAACACATTTTTTTCCCCTCGGTACCACGAATTTCTCGAACACTTCCCCTGGGGCACCTGAGGGGGGGCGGGAGGGGGGGGGCTGTTTGAAACTGCCCCATGGGCCCCCAATTGAGGGGGGGCCCCAAAAGCCTTAAGAATTTATAAGCTTTTTAATTAATATTTAAATATATATATATATTTGTTATCCCGACAATCCCGGGTGAGATATTAGGTAAGTTTTGAGAATCAGGGGGACTAGGTTCTTTGCGGGGGCCCCCCTCCAGGAGGGGGGCCCCGAAAAGAACGTAGCCCCCCGGGCCCCCCAAATCTCTAGGTACGCCCCTGTACACATTTAGTACTGAAAAAAAAACAATGTCAAAACTGTACTCTTAACGCATCAACTACGCGCAGTCTTTATCTCTCTGTACACATAAGGAAGTACAGCTATTTTGCGTAATAACCTACGAAATTGTGATGAAATATACCACACATCGGCACAGCACCTACCATACGAAAGGCAATGGCGTCCATACTATATCTGCTTATATTCCGAAATAAACCCTGTATTTTGATTGGTTGCTGAAAGAAAAATGGCGGAATGGATAGGCCAAAGAAAACACGAGATCTGGCGTGAGTGTCCCGAACACACACAGTTCCCACATTCGTATCGATTTTTTTCTCTCTCTCTCTTTTCCTTTGCAGTTTTGTATCTCTCTCTCTCTCTCTCTCTCTCTCTCTCTCTCCACTTAGCACATATGCATAAATTAAAAATCAATGTTCTGTACTACTGCTGTGGTGGTAGCCAATAGAGATTCTGTTTTCCACTAACTTATTCTTTTTGTCTGATTCTCATTAGCTCAGGCATCAGGGGTGGTGCATACGTCAAGACACCTAAGTGAATACATCTGGTGGGATTAACCTCAGTAATCCTTGACTCAGGTGACCACTCAACCTGCCACGCTCAGCAGGGAATGATTTTCATATCACCTGAACTGAACTGTACTATATAGAAAGGATTTTTCCATTAAGGAAAAAAAAATATGGCATAAAGCTATTCATCCTGAAAATTTTCACCTGGAAAAGTGGGGGTGGGGGGTGGGGACAAAAGATACTCTGTCCCCCAGGCTCCAAAAAGTTGGGGGTGGGGGGACATGTCCCCCTGTCCCCCACTCAAACAAGGCCCCTGGCACATATAGTTATATCTACTTACCTTCTAAAATGTAGTCTAAGGTGATCAAATTGGCTTCATGCAGTCTTCAAAAACTGTGCTTGTTTCAGCTGTTTGTAACAATAATTGTCGAGTGTTTGCAACTGGCTACAGGGTGAGAGGATATGGCTGCAGGGTGAGAGGATGTGGCTGAGGGGACAGCAAGGCCATTTTGACGCCTCATCAGGATTCAAGTGCAAAACATCATTAGAGCTCCAATATGAACCACATAATCTAAAGTGATAGGGGAAATTGTTAAGTTATAACTGGCCATTATTTGTCAAGCGTTTTATTATAATTATTTAGTCTAGCTTTCAATTTCAAAGGAAATTATTGCTCCCACATAAATATTTTTGGACACTGATAATATTGTTTAATGTACAAGTGGAAAAATTAGGAAAACTGTATTGTCATACAAGAACTATGCCAAAAATCCCTTTCAGCATTTCCCCAAAATTTTCCCAGGGGCGGCAAACTGCTCCCCCTGCCCCCCCAGTGGCTACGCTTATGGACAAGGATTTAACTATATAGACCCAATTCAGGTATATGCTAGCATTGGCAACCATATTCTGTTTCAATTCTGGTTTGCCAGAATTGGAATGGAAGAGTACTTTGTGTATTAAGCCAATGCAGGTCTCATGTGATTTGCCGCAGCGATACTAATCCGGAATGAGCCATATTGGCCTAATAACCCCATGTTATCTGGGGCACCCCCCGCTCTCGCATATTTCCTCCCAACATCTCACGTATTTTGGGGGATGCTTAGATGACTGACGAAAATGTATTAAAATCTACTGAGAGAGAGAGAGAGAGAGAGAGAGAAAGTACAATGGTTATAGATGTGCGTATTAGGTTGGTTCACGCTCTGACTGCAGTCCCAAGTGAGGATGGGGGGTGGGGGAATGTTGTCCCATTATAGTCAACTGACGTTGCACCTAGCTGACTGAACGTACTTGTTATCCCACTGTCTTTAGATTTTCTTGTTTACTTAAATTATTTATGTTCATAACATTTCTGATAAAGTGTTGGTATTTTTTATAATACAGTGGTATGTATGCTTGTAACTTTTTTATGTATATATAAATGTGGCGATAATTTTCATTACTTGACGCTATAGCTTTTGAAAACTCCTGTTAAAGGTTGGTCGTATGTGTGGATACTCAGCAACAATTCTTAGATTTTATTGCTGTTTGCTGAGGTATGCGTTCTTTGAGGGCTTTCTAGTAACCGGTTATTCTTTTGACTATCTATCTATTGCCAGACGCCTCAATCCCGCACGGGGTGGCCACAAACAAATCGCCTCCACGTCGCCCTGTCCCTTGCCATTTCACTGCCCTGCTCCTGACTCACCCCCCCCCCTCTCTCTCATATACCTCTCCACTCCATCCATCCATCTCATCCTCGGTCTCCCCCTCCCTCTTCCCCCTCCATCTCTCACATACACTCTCCTCGTCAGTTTCTCACCCTCCAAACCCTCTACATGGCCAAACCACCTCAGCGTGTTCCTCTTAACACTTCCTATCACATCCAAATCCACACCACAACTCTCCTTTATATCCTCATTTGTCAGCCTGTCTCTCCATGTGACTCCACAGGCTCCTCTTAAATAACTCATTTCCACTGCTCTCACTCTTGCCTTGTGTCCTTCCAACAACGTCCAAGCTTCACTTCCATATGTTAGAGTTGGTATCACAATACTGTCATGTAGTAACTTTTTCACTACCATGCTCACTTCCCTGTTTCTTATCGCTGCTTTCAAGGAACCAGCAACCTTTCTTCCTTGTTGTACCCTTTCAAGCACTTCACCCTCCAAACTTCCATCCTTACTCAACAGACTACCCAAGTACTTAAACATACTCACATTTTCCAATTCCTCACCATCCAACCTCACTGTACATTCACTGACTTCACCTCTCTCAAAGATCATCACTTTACTCTTCCCTACATTCATCTTTAGATTCCGTTTCTTACACACTCTCCCAAACTCATCCACCAAGCCTTGCAGCGCCCCTTCGTCTTCAATTAACAACACAGTATCATCTGCAAACAACAGTACAGGGAGTTTCCAAACACTACCCTCTCTCACTAGAGTCACTCCAACATCCACTACCCTACCTTGTATCTCTTTTATTACCCAATCCATGTACAGACTGAACAACCATGGAGACATGACACATCCCTGTTTCAACCCAACCTTCAAAGAGAAATATTCCCTCAGTTCACCATCCACACTCACTTCAGCCTTAGCTTCATAATACATACTCTTCACAGCATTCAACAACTTCCCATCTACTCCATAATATATTCTTAATACTTTCCACAATCCTTGTCTATCCACCTTGTCATATGCTTTTTCCAAATCCATGAAAGCCACATACAACATTTTTCCCTTCTCTAGAAACTTTTCCACTAAAGATCTAAGAATGAATATTATGATCTACGCAACTTCTTCCCTTCCTGAAGCCTCCCTGTTCTTCTCCAACTAATTCCTTTGTTCTTTCCCTGCCTCTGTCAATAAGTAGGCTATCATACACTTTCCTATTACACTAAGTAGGCAAATGCCCCTATGATTACCACACACTTCTTTTTCCCCTTTTCCTTTGTACAAGGGAATAATTATACCTGACTTCCAATCCTCCAGGACTCTACCTTCCTCCCAGGCCAATCTGCACATCTTCCACATTCATTCTACTACTATCTCTCCCCCATGCTTCAGCATTTCACCACACACTTCAATTCCTGGGGCTTTCCCCAATTTGACTATCTTCATTGCTTCTACAACTTCTATCCTACTGATTCCTTCCTGTCTTCTCACCTCCCTCCTTCTCCCAGCCATTCCCCAGCCACTTATACTCGCATTACTTTCATCCTCTATGTTCAACAATTCCTTAAAGTGTTCTCTCCATCAGCTCACTTTTTCTCCCTTTACTAGTCATCTACCATTTTTATCTTTCACTCCTCCGCTAACTTCACTGCCACCCTGTCTTACTTTTTTCACCTCTTTCCAGAACATTTTCTTACAGTCCCTCCATTTTACACTCAAATCCCTTCCAAATTCCTCATCCACTCTCTTCTTACTCTCTCTTACTAATCTTTTCACTTCTCCCTTCCTTTCTACATATAACTCTCTCTTCCGCCTCTCAACTTCTTCCACGCCCCTATTTCTCATCCATTCATTGTATGTTTTCTTCTTTTGTGCCACAGCCTGTCTCACCTCTTCATTCCACCATGTTGTTCCTTGCACCCCCCTCCGTCTGCTCTTCATCCCACACACCACATCACATGCTGCACATATTCCTTCTGTGAATATCATGCACACACTTGTGGTAATATGATTGCCTTAAGTTATTTCCAATGTGCAACTTCCTGCTGTGGTGATGATATGACTATGATAATTTTATTGTTTAAATGTTTATTTGACTGCCTGAAAATGTTTCCTCTGTGCCTGGAGTTGTTTGCACTGTGTGATCTTAGGACGTTCACAATATGACTTCCTGATGATGTTTTGACTGATCTTTTGACACTGTGACTTCCTGAACGTATTTCTCCTATTTCATCTTAAGATGGTAATATGGTTTCTCTATGTTTTTTGATGTAAAATCTTATGTCGGTGGCAACAATATACCAACGAGTCAGTGTCAATGACTTTATATATGGCTTTGGTTATTAAAGTATTTTCTATTATTATTCCAGGTACCGTCATGACCTCAACAGTGAAGAAACATCAATATGATGGAAAGTGCAGTTGGCCACAATTAAAGGGAAACACTTTTTCCAGGGTTGTAGAAGGTTGAGACTTCCGGCAACCCCTACTACGACATGGTATTCTTTTATGAATGGAGCTCCAACCACTCTTCAGATGGGTTTATAACAAGATGGTGACTGGCTGACACACAAGTGTCTGCTTCTGCTATATATATTTACACATGGTATCTTGAATATGCCTCCATTCCAAAGGGGATTATAAGTCCACAGACAACATAAATAATTTGGATGGAAATATCTATCTATCTATCTATCTATAGCCCGACGCCCCAATCCCACAAAGGGTGGCCGCAGACAAAACGCCTCCAAGTCACTGTCACCCACCAATTGACTACCCTCCCCCAACTCACCCCCCCTCCCTCATATACCTCTCAACTCCATCCCTCCACCTCATCCTCGGTCTACCCCTCCCTCTCCCTCCCTCCACCTCACCTACATACACCCTCTTAGTCAGTCTTTCATTCTCCATTCTCTCCACATGTCCAAACCACCTCAGTGTATAACTCCTAATCTTTTCAACCACATCCGCATCTACCCCACAACGTTCCTTCACTTCTTCATTCGTCAACCTGTCCCTCCACGTCACTCCACATGCTCCTCTCAAGTAACTCATTTCCACTGCTCTCACTCTTGACTTGTTCCCCTCTTGCAAGGTCCACGCCTCGCTTCCATACGTCAGGGTAGGGATCACAATACCATCATGCAGTGACTTCTTAACTTCCATACTCACCTCCCTATTTCTCATCACGGCTTTCAGTGTACCAACAACCTTTCTTCCCTGCTGTGCCCTTTCACGTACTTCATCCCCCAAAGTTCCATCCTTACTCATCACACTACCCAAGTACTTGAATGCACTCACATTCTCCATATCCTCACCATCCAACCTCACTGCACACTCTGTGACTTCATTCCTCTCAAACACCATAACTTTACTTTTGTTTACATTAACTTTCAGCTTCCTCCTCCTACACACTGTCCCAAATTCATTCACCAAACCTTGCAACTCCCATTCATCTTCACTCAACAATACTGTATCATCAGCAAACAGCAACACCGGAAGCTTCCAAATCTCACCCTCATTCATTAGGATGGAAATATGCCCCGGTTATAAAACAGGTAGGTGGGCAGGTGACCCCAAGGGATTGTAGCCAGAGACAGGCTTATGTGTTGGTAGGGTCAGAAAACTGTAACTGCTGGTTCAGTTAACAGAAGCTCCGGTTAAATACTGCTAACACAGAAACATTACAGATTACAGTTCCCTATAATACCATTATTATTTTAAGATATTTGGTCCATCCTCTTCTGGGATCACCTGATAGATTTTATGTAAATGCAATATGATTATTAGTGAAATGGAAAATTCATACGCATTCATAAACTACTGGACGAATTTTCTCATATTAGGGTATAATAATGAGCCGTAAGTGAGACACACTGTTAGTGCGTATGTCTGTGAAATGAATTCTACAAGGCCATGGAAATTACAAAACATGTATCACAACTGTCCTGTAGTATATAGTGCAGTCATTACCCATCCCCGCCCCGGAGGGGCCCTGGGACGGGTAATGTTTTCACTCCGGTTGTCTGTCTGTCTCTCTGCTAACAACTTTATACACGAAAACTGCTGGTGCGATTTTGACTAAAATTACAAGGACGATGGGCTATGACCTTCTGATCACCTGATTTAATTTTGGGCCAAATTGCTCCAAGGGCCAAGCAGTAGGTCCAAAAAGTGCTGGAAATATATATATATATATATATATATATATATATATATATATATATATATATATATATATATATATATATATATTTTTCCTTTCAATTTCGTCTTATCGACTTGAAGCTAAAACCTAAATATGCATCTTTCAAATCTGCATCGTATAACATGCCTCATTACATCAGGGAGTGTAACCCCCCAGTTAGTGGTAGGGAGGGTCAGTGTCAGGTGGGTCGGTCCGAAAATTTCAAATGGGCATAAAATCGTCAATTTTCACCCGAGATACTCCAAACTTGATATGTGACATCTTTCTCTAGATATCCTGATGTGTTTCTACGTCAGCACTAAAATGACTGCTGGGGACGGGTTTCCTGTGCCTTGGCACAGCTTCTTGTTATATTACGTAAAGTAGTCGTAAGAATATCGTTTTATAATTAATGAGTGGTACATTTGGTTACATTTTGACCTGTATGACCTCAGTTCAATTTTACACAATATTCTTTTAAGTTTATCAACTTAATATAATGATCAGCCTACCTTCCTCAGACCCGCGTTTTTCCCAATTTTCCTCAGCCCATACTTTCTACTTCTCCTCGTACTACTCCCACTCTACTTGGCACTCACTGAACCACCTTCACTCTTTTTGCTTCCCACTGAAGCTTGAACCTGTTAATGAGTAGAGGTAGTGCATGCTTAAATTCTATTGTCTTGCGGAGTTCAAAATTGATCTGACTCATCCCTAGCAGGTGCACTCTTTGTCAGGTGTTTAACCACTCTTCTTTCATTCAGACTCTGAAATGAACGCTGTGAGAGAATACCAGCAGTTGGTCGGTATTTATCACTTCCACCTATTGTTCCCACTTGCACCTCCTCTCTCCCTTTTTTCTCTTCACCTGTCTTACAGTAATACACACTCATTACCTGCAACCTCTATTGTTCCCTGTTTACATCAAAATTCGGACATACGAATGCAGACACCTCTGACTCCTTATACACTATATCCTACCTTCTTCAGACTGACGAGTTACTGTGCAAGGAATGGGGAATTGAAGGAAGAGAGGACAGAGGTGACAATGTTGGGGCAGCCTAGAATAAGGTAGAAGAAATAGGGGTATTGAAATGTTGGAGGTGGTCGTAGGTGGGGGACAGGGTTTTGTTCTTGCCTAATTGTATCTTTACAGGAATGAGGCAAACTCGTACTGTCCCGTGTATTAAACCATTTTTATCACACAAATCCTTAAATTTATGAATAGTTTTGCACACACTACTTCATTCGGTAGTGCATTTCACTGATCAGTTGCCTTCTGGGGGAAAACTGATTCTTTACGTCTTTATCACCTCTCTTTTTATGCAGTTTTTTGCAGTGTCCTCTTGCTGATGCTTCACCATATGTATTGGCACAGGGGCTTACGCGCCACACAATTAGTTTTGAGTAATTAAAGGTTAAAGTTGCTCAATGGTCACTGCATTGTTTTTACAATAAACCCAATGAATAATATATGAAAATAAAGCTCTTAAAAAGTCATTTTTAATAGTATATATATATTTTTCGTTCCGGTGAAAATAAAAACACAAAATTATATATAAAAACACAAAAACTTCCCTCCCATTTGTTTGTGCATTTTCAACACTCATATAGGAGTACAAGTAACCTAATCAAAAGAACAATTACATAGAAATAAGGAAGCTGTTACAGTTTCATGATGACCACTCCTATTTTTGGAATTATTGTAAATAATGATTATTGTAAATATTGTAAATATTAATATTGGTTCACTACCTTATGCTTCTTTCCTTGAATATGAGACATTATGATTATTTTTATAAACCTCATCATTATACCGAATAGTCCTAGGATAAAAGATGTGCTTGGAGGGAGGGGTGGGGGAGTTAATAGTCGAGGATGTCGTCGTCGGTGTCAGTGTCTCCACTGACATTCTCGACCTCCACCCCCAGGTGGTTTTGTGCAGCAAAAAGGTCATTGTAGAATCCCAGGTGTGTTTGAGGGATGTACTTGGTTAATTCCTTTACATCCCGAAGCTTATTCTCATCAAGACGCACACCAATTGGATACTTTAGAGGGAGCTGGACGTCATGAAGGTTGAATCTTGAGGGGTCATACACTGAAGAGCGCCCCTTTTGCAGTTTCATGAAGACAGGTGCATGATAACTCCCATACCCAGCCACTACCTCTATCCCCATCATGTTATTATTACTAACCACAAACTTCTTGGCATTCTTGAACCCAGTACCCTTCTGACTAGCTTTTGTTACACTGTTCTGAAGTATGTTAAAGTCAAAGAAAGAGTCATGAGTCATAGAAATCACTGTGAATGGGTTATTTTTTCTGCAATCCTTCATGAAAGTGATGTAGTGAGGTGTGGTGTAAATTTCTTTTCCCTTTAGTTTTATTTCAAAGTTTCCAAAATCCCGATCACATGGTAAGTATGAATGTCCTCGCTCCATAAAGTAGTGTTTGACTGCTGAGAACCTACCACCATGAACCCAGCTCAGGTATGAGAGCACTATATTAATATTTTTATTTTGATCACTACAGTTATTTGAGAAGATAATGATTTTACCCACACTCTCTGGCACATAGTTTTCCACGTAATGTTTAAGGCAACTGCACACCTCAATCGACCCTCTTTTTCCCTCTGCCTCATTCCAGACATAAAAATAAGCTTTCTGTTTCTTGATATCATGCACCCCAAAGTTATAAGTCCACATCTTTCGCTTGTAATACTGTACACCTGAAGACAGTCGGGGCGTGGCCAGTGTTTATTGCAGGTCGATTGCAATGATGGCAACAGCTGGGTTTTGGTCCTTCTTGTAAGTCTTCATAATGGCATGAGAGGCCTTAGCATGGGCAATGTGGGGGACTCTTTTCAGCTTAAGTCGAGTTATCTCCTCGTCATCTTTGCCAGGTACAAGTTGATCCATCTTCACTTTAAACTCGTCGCAGTAATTACAAGTGTCAGACCTAGGGGATGCCACACCAATGTTGTAAAGACGCAACATATCCTTGAACTTAAACGACGACACTATGAGGTCTTCCATGTTTTTAGACTTGAGATCCTGCACATAGGCCTCGTAGACACCTGTGAAAGTCGAACCAGGGGGCAGGTACATTCTTCTTGCGCTCTTTGCTCTTGAATAGTGAGAGCTGCATGTAGGTAGCAAATTAATGATTTCAGTCACAAGTTTCTCTGCCTCCTCACTTATCTTATGTTTCGGTGCATGTCTCCCCCTTTGGTCAGGTGTTAGAGTTCCTGTACCTGACTCTGCTGCCTTCTTTAGGACATTCCTAAACCGCATATCGGAAAGAGAATGCATGTTCAAAAAAGCTTGCTCGCAGACAACAATGGGAACATTATTCACAAGCACAGAATATTCTCTTGTTGCCTTTCTTCTACTTTCCCTCCCCTTCACTCGCCCACGCTTTACCTCCTTCAGTTTCACTCTACTATGAATATAGTGTGACTGCACATCATGGCTTTGCATGCCCCAGAAATTATTAAAGATATGATGAAAGTTTTCTTTTCCAACTTTCTCAAAACGCTTTCCACTACACTGGCAAGGGGAACCAATAACACGAGCAGGAACCTGTTGCTTGGTCTTTCTACTAATGTAGGAATGCCCACTGTCTTTTTTTTTCCTTTTCAATGTTCTGTGCCCATGTCTCAGGCTTTCTTTGTCGTTTCAATGGCTGCTCGGGTGTATCCACTTCACTTTCAGAACTAGTGGTGTCCATTTTGATTAATATTATCCACCAAAAAAACACTAAAATAAGAGAGTAATCCTGGGAAAGTGTTGTACGTGTGGCGGGGAAGTGTGACTGCCGTGGCGGGGACACTACAACGCACAGGATTGGTTTAGGAGAGGGATCAAAATGATGGCGGCTGCAAGACGGCCTCTCATCGGCCGGTAGGCTCGGGTGCTTAAGCCCGTGTGTGGACTGAGGTCTGGAGTTGATAGGAAGGTTTCACAGCACATGATACACCACGCTCAACCCTCTGTAGCCCTGCTGGATGGTCGAGTTTCCTTTCACACGATGTACCACGTGATAGGGGAGGACTTGCTGAATGTGTTGCCATAGCTAACTCAAAAACGCCATATTGGCATGTAAGCCCCTGTTCCACTACACGCCTTATATATTCACTTATGTCTATTTTCTCTTTCCCTGAGACGCATTTATATAGCATAATCATATCTCCCCTTCTCCATTGCTCCTGCAGCGTTGGCAGATTCAGTCTTTCCAGTATTTCTCCATTGCTTAGATCTCTTAAGCTTGGCACCCATTTTGTAGCGGCCCTTTGTACTTTTTCAATCTTATCTATGTGTTCTCTGAGATGAGGATTCCAGACTAGTGATGCATACTCCAGGGTGGGTCTGATGAATGATGTTATTATCTTCCATAGCATATCTTCATTTATATATGTGAATGCTATTCTCATATTAGCAAGCAATGTATACATGTTTCGTACCTTCTCACTGATTTAATCATCTGGATATAGTCTGTTATTCATAATTACTCCTAGGTCCTTCCCTTTTTCTGATATGTGTAGGGTTGATGTTCCTAACTTATAATCCCAATCTGGTCTTTCCTCACTTTTACCAAATTTAAGTACATAACACTTATCTGCATTAAATTCTATTTGCCATTAATTGCTCTATTCATGAAGCTTGTTCAGTTCCTCTTGCAGCTCTT
This sequence comes from Coenobita brevimanus, assembly GCF_032717465.1. Classification (NCBI taxonomy): domain Eukaryota; kingdom Metazoa; phylum Arthropoda; class Malacostraca; order Decapoda; family Coenobitidae; genus Coenobita; species Coenobita brevimanus. Next base: position 21,750,474 of record NC_136975.1, read on the forward strand.
TGCAAGAGTCTGTGTTAGTAATTTTCCTTTGAATTTTTGCATCATCCACAGACATATTTAGATAGCTTCCATTCCAATGTTACTAAAAACGTAATTGGTGCCAGCACTGAGCCCTGTGACACTCCGTTGGTCACTTCCTTCCATGATGAGTAATTTCCCCCTAATATTGTTCTCATTTCCCTATTTCTGAGAAAATCCTGCATCCAGCAGTGGAGATTGCCTTGGATACCTTCTTGATGGTACAGTTTCCATAACAGTCTTTGGTGCAGTACTCTGTCAAATACTTTCTTAACTCGCCCTGTCCCGACCGATTTTCCACCACTGACTCCCCCCAATCCCGACCAATTTCGGAAAAAAAAAATTTTGGCTCAAACCTCCGCTTTTGGTGAGAAACATCGAAAATTCATAGAGAAATCGCTCACTTGAGGTTTAAAATACTCGATACAGCTAGCAGTACCCCTTACCTTACTGAATTTTCTATCAGGCTGGCTCCAAAGAAAACGAGTTCTATGGGAGGGGAAGTATTCCACACCACTCATAAACGGTATTTATTTATTTGGTACGAATTTATATGTAGTACGAGAGTATATTGGTTTTCACACAGTAATATAGGCAATATAAGCATTGTTTCACTCACCAAACACATCAACAAACCTGACCTTTTTTGGCGACATTACCTGATCATCATTTCTGACTGTTTCTTCCTCTAATGCTACGTAAACTTTGTCCTCCACATTGTCATCGATAGGGGAATCACTATGACTCTGAATTTCGTACCGTGGCACGACATGTCTTTACTGGCCAGGTCACTGGTAACAGGTGAATTGCCGAGAAAATGGCGTGCGGGGGTGGAGGTCATGCAGGGTAAGGCATTGTCCTTGCCTGGCATCTTGTAGAGGAAGGTGTCTCGTGTATACATGCCAAAAATCATGCACGAAAATTTAAAAATTGTGCAAATCAGGGACCTTGCAATTGATGCACGTTTATATACATCAACGGGACTGACAGTGACAAAACGTGTGGATGTATATATACGTCAACGGGACACGGCGGGTTAATATCTAAATAGATACTGTTCGCCCATCCTTCTCTTTTCTGTAATGTTTCTCTATCATAATAACTTAAAACATTAGTAAAACATGATTTTCCCTAGCTAAAACCGAACTGCCTCTCTGTTATCATACCGTGTTCTTCTAGGTGTTTAAGCCAAACTTCCCTTATCTGCTTTTCTAGTGTTTTACAACACTGGTCAGTGATACTGGTCAGTAGTTGAGCTCATCGTGTCTGTTCCCTTTCCTGAACAGGTGAACAATGTTTGCTTTCTTCCAAATGTCAGGTAGTTTACCTTGACCTAGGGATTCCTTAAATATTAAATACAATGGTCTACTTAGCTCTTCTGCACATTCATGTAACACCCAACCTGAAATTCCGTCGGGATCATTTGCAACTGTTCCTGTACTTCTTTTTCTGATATTTGTATATCTGGTAATACATGTGGGCATCATATTCCATATCAAGTCTCTCCAAATTTCAATCTTTTGCAAAAACTGATTGAAAGTTTTTATTTAGTACTTCACAAATATCTTCTTCTTGTGTAGAGATATCCCCTCATCGATAATGGACTGCATTTTATCTTTAACTTTGGTTTTACTTCGGATGTAGCTGTAAAAAAGCATAGGTTGATCACTACTTTTATTTACAATGTCCTCAAACTGTCTCAGAGCCTCCCTCCTTATCTCTGTATAATCATTTCTTGCCTGTGTAGAGTTGCTACATGCCCTCTCACTATTGTGTCTTCTGTATTTATTCCACAATCAATTATTTCCTGTGGCACCCTCGGGGATGCATAGGGCCTCGATGAACTCACACCACCACATCCTATCTTGTGCTAACTCCTCAAGATCTCCCCAACACTCATCTCCAGCTTCCCGTCTCATTGTCCTCACCCACGTCTCTTTTGGCCTTCCTCTACCTCTCCTACCAGGTGCCACCCACCCTGGTGTACCTCGTACTATTCCCTGTCTCCTATACACATGTCCTAGCCACTTCCATCGTGAGAATCTAACATATTCATCGATCGGCTGCACTCCCGTTATTTCTCTAATTCTACTATTTGGTATCCTTTCCCACCACTTAACTCCTAATATTCTTCTAAGTGCTTTATTTTCAAACACCAAGAATTTATTTTCCATAGTCACTGTGCTGTACCAAGACTCGTGTCCATAAATTAAGATACTCCTAACCATTACCTTATAAAGTTTGATTTTTGTATGCACAGAGAAATTGTTATTATTCCAAATATTTTTAAGCATTCCCATTTGCCTGATTAGCCTTCTTTAACCTTTCCTCGAATTCAAAGTTCAAAGAACCATCCTTGGCTAAATAAGTACCTAAATATTTAAAACTATCAACTTGCTTTACAACCATACCTCCAATTACACATTCCTGCGCATTTTCCATATTCATATTGATTATTTCAGTTTTTCCACAATTAATAACCAAACCCACCTTGCGACCTTCACTCACCAAACAGTCCAACACTCTCTGCATCTCTTCTGGCCCATCACAAATCAAAACTATATCATCTGCATAATCTAAATCCAAAAGTTTCCTGTTCTCTCCCCAAAGTATACCTGCACCGGTTTCTGTTCCAACACGTTTCATAATGTAATCAATGACCAATATAAATAGTAAAGGCGATAGAACACCACCTTGAATTACTCCGGACTTGACTTCAAACGAATCACTCAGACAACCATCAACCATCACTTTACAAAATGTGTCCTCATGCATGTTCATAATGACCCTCACAAACTCCTCTGGTATTCCATAATGTCTCATGATCTTCCCCATAGACTCTCTCGAAACACTATCAAAAGCCTTTTCAAAATCAACAAAACAAAGACTTAACGGTACTCTCATTTCATTAACTTGCTGCATCAAATGCCTAACTATAAAGATCTGATCACTGCAACCACGTCCCTTTCTAAAACCAGCCTGTTCATCCCTCAGAATACCCTCAACCACCGGCTCCAACCTATTTAACAACACTCTACTGAAAACTTTCAAAGCTATCGGTGACAAAGAGATTCCCCTCCAATTACCACATTCACTCAGGTCTCCCTTCTTCGGAACTTTAACAATTACACCATTCTTCCAAACTGATGGTAGTAACCCCGTCACCCATATCTTATTGAATAGCTTGGTCAAGATCATTATTAATCTATCCCCCTCCACCTTAAACATTTCCGGAAATAAACCATCCTCCCCTGGTGCCTTATTATTCTTTAACTGTTTTACTGCTTTCTCCACTTCCGCAAGCCTCAACTCTCCTGTTTCTATATTTAAATCTTCCTGAGGAGACGGTATATCCTCTTCTGGTGGTATTGGTCTATTAAGAACTGTCTCAAAATGCTCTTTCCATCTATTTTTAATATCTCCATCTTTGGTCAATAAATTTCCTTCCCTGTCTCTAATTGGTATTTCCTTGCGTTTACCTGCATTACCACTCAGTTCTCTAATCGATTCATATGCTATTCTTTGACTCTGTCCATCATTTTTGTTTATTAGGATTTCAGTCTCTGCAACCTTTTCATCCACACATCTTCTTTTATCTCTCCTAGCTAACCTTCTTACTTCTGAATTCAAACTCCAGTACGCAGCTCTTGCTAATTCAATCTCTCGTTCATCAACGCATTGCATCTCACTCCTCAGTTTAGCGTCACCTCTCTTTTTTATCATATCCCACGTTTCCTCTGATATCCATTTCTTTCTCCTGAATCTATGTCTCCTTCCAATCGTACATTCAGCAGTCTCATGCAAAACTTTGTTCACATCCTCCCACATCTCATCTACACTTCTCTCCCCCTCTTCCAACGTTTCCAACACCAAAAACCTATTTCTGCATTCTAATCTGAATTCCTCCTTTTCTTCTCCTTCCCTTCTAAGCTTAACAATATCGTATCTACCAACACCAGATTTTTCCTTCTTCTGATTTTTAAGTTTAAACCTTATTTTTGCAATGCTGAGTTGATGGTCACTACCAATATCCGCTCCCCATTTAACATGAACATCTAGCAGAGAACTTCTATGCCTCCTACTGATAGCGATGTGATCAATCTGATTTTTATATTTTCCACAAGGCGACACCCAAGTTGTCTTGTGTATATTGCAATGCTGAAAGAGTGTGCCCACGATGACTAAGTCATTTGCTAGACAGAAGCTTCCAAACCTCACTCCGTTTTCACTCATCCTACTACCAACTCCCATCTTACCCATACATGCCTCAAATCCCTCATTTGAACAGCCCATTACTGCATTAAAGTCTCCAACGCAGATCAAAACATCATGTCTAGGTACCCTTTCTACTCCTTCTTGCAACTTTTCATAAAATGTGTCTTTCCTTTCATCGAGTGCATCATTAGTAGGTGCATAACACACAAACAGACTGATGTTGCCATGATTTGATTTAAACCGTGCGTATAGCAATCGCTCATCTATAGGATCCCACTCACATAAAGCCTTATTTGCTTTACAACCCAGCAACAATCCTACTCCCTGATAATGCATTCCGTCCTGTCGACCAGATATCAGCAAACGTATACCATCCTCCAAATCCAACTTATCGACTCCAGTTAATCTAGTTTCTGTCAGAGCACAAATATCAAGTCCGTAATTTTGAAAAACCTTCACTAACTCATCGATTTTACCGTCATGATTTAGCGTTCTCACATTCCAGTTCCACAGCAAATCTCTTTTTATCTTTTGCTTTTTTTATACTCTGTATTAAACCATTTCTTTATTTTCATTTCTGTTGTTTTGTGCTGTGGGATGTAATTTTCGACTCCTGTTTCATAAAGATCACAGAATATTCTATACATAAGTTTTATATCTTGGCCTCTAAATTCTTTTTCCCAATTAATTTCTAAGAACTACTTCTTCAGGTCATGATAATTGCCCTTTTTGTAATTTAAACTCTTTTTGTAACTCTCATTGCTGGTAACGTCATATGCAATCCAGAAGGCACAATTTAATACTACATGGTCGCTTTTGCCAAATGGGGGATGATATATAATATTGTCTGTTTCATTTTCTTGACTGGTAAAAATAAAATCTAGTACAGATTGATCATCAAGTCCTCTTTTTCTAGTGTTTTCCTTTAAATGCAGTGTTAGGAAGAACTCCTGCACAAGATCTAAGAGCTTTTGATCCCAACTGCCATGGCATTTTACATCTAAATATTTCAATTTATAATTGAATTGAAGTCTCCAGTTACACAATTCTTTCATATTTTTCTTCCATTCTATGTAATAATGTTCCTAAACTTTGAATTGTACTTTCTGCCAGGTCTTCATATTAGCCTCTTTCCCAGGTGTTTGTTCTGGGTGGCATGTATTAATTTGCCAAAATTAATTTTCCTTCATATGTGTTAATTTCCAATCCAATCAGTTTTACTTGTGAGGGTATGTCATTTTTCATTTCTTTTTTTTTTGACTGCCGCTTTCTCTTTTTTAACCCGTCACGTCCTGAGGTTTTCCGCACCTATGACATCCCCCAGTCCCGAGCCTTTTTGGAAAAATTTTTTTTTTGCTAAAACTTCCGCTTAGGTCGAGAAACGAAGGAAAATCATAAAGAAAGTGGTTCCTGCGGTCTATAAGTGGTCTGTACAGGTGCGGTTTCCCCCCGCAGGTATCGTATTCTGTAATGGGCTGGATATGCGTTTACGTTTTCTATGGTAAGGAATAATGGGAGAAACAACACACAACACCTCTACATTTATTGAATTTGAACTGATAAACAATAACAGTAACAATATAATGGATTTCTGACACATATATATGAAAAATAAGCAATGTACCATCGCGCGACCATAGTGAGTTTGGTCCGAGTCGTAACATGCTATATGCTAAGTTTCTGGTATGAGTCAACCTATCATTTTTTCTACTTGTATACTTCTGTTTCAATGACAATTTACCAATTACAACTGTTTGTAAGTGTTTTCAGATGTTTTCATTCATTATGATGACATGCAGCATAAGTTTAGCGCACATCAGCTTAGTAAGCGCACTCGCTATGACTCGTATTTCAACATACCAAATTGTTTTATCACTTTCCAATTATTTTCCCCTTTACATAGAACCTTTCCTCCACCACTGTAAAGGTTTTCAATTATTTTCATTCATTACGAGGGCATTTAGCGATATGCTAGCACATATTCACGTAGCAACCAAGATCTCAAACACTCGTGTTTCATCATCTACTTTATTTATTCACTCCAATTATATTTTCCCACTTACATTACACACGTTTACACCCCTAGAATGCACTGTACATACTTACTGCCATTATTTATTCAAGTGAGCGTGAGAATATCGCCTGAAAATACCCTCGCAAGGAATGTTTCGTCATACATAATACTCACACACTTATATACTAATTCACTCACACACTTATATACTAATTATTCACTTTATCACTTGCTGACTTTTATTTTGACTAATACGTGCCTTATTCATTCGACTGAGCGTCAGGAAATCTTATCTTTATACACACGCTATGAATATTTGACTTAGAATATACATCATCATATACAATAATTTGAACTTATACCCGTAAGAATGTCACATAATAATAATTATATAATTACGGGCCGTATTTATTGCACTGAGCGACAGAATATCGCATCATACAACCCTCTCTATGTAAGTTTCAACTTAGGGCAGATTTATATACTTACACCCAATGTTTTCACTTATGTTCTACCCGTAGGCACTTTATACTAATATTTGGAGATCCACATGACTGATAATTTCACTGAGCGTCTGTCTGTCGCATTTACCTCATAATTTCAGCGTCCTTTCGCATTCACACCATGCTAAAATTGCATCAACGTGTGATATTCACTAAAACATGGGTGAATACAGAGACCCACGTCACACTGCACGCCCTCATAGCGGGTGTCCTTCCTCTGTGTCGTGAGTCTCACCTGGGAATTACTGCACACGTGACACCTGCGCTGGGGCCTAGGTCTGTTGGGCTGGGGAGGGATAGGAGTGGGGAAATGGCGGCCGGATATTCTCTGGGGAGTTTGGGTAATAGGGGCAGTGCTGGTGCGCTGTTGGGGCCTTTCAACAGCATACTTTGCAAAGATTTCTCTTGTGAGCTCCCTCACAAACCCTTCAAATGTTTCCTGAACTCCTGTGGTCATGGCATGAAGGTGGTGGCAATTCAGAGCAGTGATATCTAGTAAGTGAAAGAACAGTTTTTTATACCACTTCATCGTTGTCCTGGCACACTCTACCGTCGATATCATGGAGTCTGACTGGTCCACGAGGCGCATGTTTATATTGTAATCCATAACACACTCAGGTTTCCAAACACGACGCCTGCTCTCGCTATGGTAATCTACAGAATCAGTACGGTGCATCAAGGGGCGGTGAACCGTGGACAAGAGGCTTACTTCTCTGTTGTGGTTCCACATTGTTGCAAGGATGTTGTTGGCTTTGAAGAAGACAACCTCACTCCTTGCAAGTTTCCGCCCTACCTTGGCCATGTGACGCCGGTTTACCTTTACGGTTCCGCAGACTCTCGTTTCATGTGTGTGAAGATAACGAGCGAGAAGAGGGCTAGTGTACCAGTTGTCGAGGTAGAGAACGTGACCGCGATGAAGGTAGTCTTGTATCATCGTCTTTACCACTGCTCCCGACAGTCCAATACTTCGATCTTCTATTATGTCTGTCTGTGCACCGGTGTACAAGACTATGTCTTGCACGTATCCAGTCCTACAGTCACACATAACAAAGATCTTGAACCCAAAACGGTGCCTTTTGCTGGGTATATACTGTCTGAATGAAATATTGCCTCTCCACAACACGAGACTCTCGTCTATGACGAGATCTCAATAGGGATAGAATGAGGAACGAAAGGTTTGCCTGAGGTGATCAAAGACCAACCGAATTCGCCTCATTTTGTCAGTGTTGTTTGCATTTGCAGGGTCATGAGCATCATAAAAATGGAGGTGACTTAGAATTTGTTGAAACCGATTACGGCTCATCACTTGACCAAATATGGGGGTAAACATAACAGGGTCCCTAGTCCAGTAAGCAGGAATTCTATTCTTTCTTATAATACCCATCAAAAGGACAAGGGCAAAAAATAAAAACATTTCTGGAAGGGAGACAGGGTAATCATAGATCATAGAATGCCTACTCCTTGTTCCCAATCTTTCACTTTCTAGGCGCTGGGCGCTTGCTAACAGGTTTGTTTGATAAACGATCTGATCCACGAATGCCTCACTGAAAAACAGGTGGAAAAAATCCAACCTGGTGGAATTACTGTGAATACCTGGTGCAATGCAGCCAGATCGCCCTTGCTCAGTGAAGGGGTGAATGAGGGGAGAAAAATCACTCCCATCCTCCCAATCCCACGACACAAATCCCTCGTCCCCATCACCGCCTTCGTCTGGGTGGGGAGGAGATCCTGGTTGGGGAGGTGGGGTAGAAGGAGTACGGAGGGCTTCCCCACTGTCACTCCTCTTCCCTCTGCCTTTACCCTTTCCCTTTCCCTTACCCTTACGGCCTTGAGGAACATTAGGGGGCTGTGGGGATGAAATAGTAGAATATTGGGGAGCAGAAGATGTGCTGGGGAGTGGTTCCTCCCCACCTTCCCCCTCCATTACCACACCACGTGCTCTCTCACGCAACCTAGCTCGACCACGTGTTAGGGGATATTGGGGAGCATAAGACATGCTTTGGAGTGGTTCCTCCCCACCTTCCTCCTCCCTCACAACCCCACGTGATAAGGAACGCACCCGCACTGGCCCACGTGATCCACTCTGCCGCCTCACACTACGTAGGGAGAGCAATGACTCACTCACGTCACTCTCACTTTCCCTAATCCCAGGACTTTCCATTTCACTCCCCACTCCCTCCACTTGACTTCCTAGCTCCCCAAACAGAATGCTAGGCCCATACCTGTTCATACGACGTGGTGTGCACTCTGGGCCACGATGTGTTATGACCTCCCGTCCATACCACGTGGCAGCATGTCCCACGGCTCCATCCTCGTCCTCATCCTCGTCCTCGACCTCGAATTCTCCTTCCAAATCACGCTGGGGATAGGGATAGGATATACCACGTAACTTCTTTGCCTCCTGCCCCTCTCTAGCAGCACGGTAAGTCACGTACTGCCGCTTCCTGGGTGACGGAACTTCCTCGTCACTGCTGGTGATTTCTTCCTCCTCTGGCTGCACATAATCTTTGTCCATCTCCTCGTCGTCCAGTGGGAAATCACTTTCGCCGGTAAAGGTGTCCAGGGCGACTTGAATCTCGCTGTCTGAGAGATCTCTCTTAGCCATGTCTGAGTGGGACCGTGGCTACCAGGTGAGTGGACGATTGGTGGGCTAGCGCGGGTCGCGCGGGGTCGCCGAGTGTCCCCGCCTGGTGGCAGGTAGGGGAAGGTCAGGCGAGGGTACGTACCGCAAATCAAGCGTGAACTTTGAAAATTATCGAAATTATGCACATTGCAATTGCACGACATACTGGTACGTCGCCAGGACTGGCAAATGCAAATCGTTGCAACGTACCCATACGTCGTTGGGACGGGGCGGGTTAAGATTATAGTTCCTCCTCCCTTTCTTAAATTTCTGTCTCTTCTCCATATATTGTATTTTTCTAACTTTAGGGATATTGTTTGATATATTTGGGGATAATTTTGTTTAGTTAGGTAGATAATATGTGGTTCCTTTTCACTGATATAGTCTTCTATCTCTAATAATTTAGACACAATTCCATTTACATATGAGTTCATCAACCTAACCGTCTTGTTTACATACTTGTCAAGACTTAAATCTACTATCTTCCTCCTTTCTGTTCCCTGTTGGTTATGTACCACTTACCTGTAGTCCAACTACTTTGTAAAAAAAAAGTACTCTTCTTCTGATCTTCCCTCGTTCTTTGTTTTTGCCTCCTCCCTCTTCTCTTTTAGTATTCCCAATTCGTCTTGAGTTAGGCATTGTTTTATCCATACTTTTTTAAATTCCTCTTTTTCCATGAGTTTATTTGCATTTTTTAGTATTGCCTCCAGTGGTCAAACTCTGGAGGGTTACATGCAGTGGCCTTGAATTATTTCTCTCATATCTTCCTAGTCTTTTGTGTTCCTTGATGTTTTTATTGCAGATTTCCCCTGATACTTCCTTCAATATGCTCATTATATTTTCCATCTTTTTGTCTCTTGAAATTTTGTTTTTTATTTCTTCCTCCTCTATGCCGTTGATTACTATAGATTTATTGATAGCTGCTGTTTGACCAATTTGGGGTTATTTTGGATTATTTTTCTTCACTTCCTTTCTAATGCTTTTTTCTTCGACTCTCGTTTCTAAGTCTCTCCTTTCACCATTTCAGCATATGCAGTTTCCACATCATCTATATAATTTTCCATCACTTCATTCAATATCATTATTTTGGTCTGTCAGATTACTTGCTTGCCTTACAGTCTCTGTATCATTTTTGAATTCCTCCATAATACTCATATGGTTGACAACCGTACTTGCCATTTCACTGATCTTCCTTTTAAGTGAACCTACCTCAACTGTCAGCTCATCTATTGTTGTCTCTTTCCTGTTTAATTCCTTTACTAATTTTTCATTTCTTCTGAATGCGCAGTTGCTTCTTAATGCCATCCATTTCACTCTGAAATGCCCTTTCCAATATGTTCACCCTTTCTACTAATCTGTTGAATGTTTCCATTTCTACCAGTTCCTGGTAGAAATTATCCTGTTTTCTAACCCTTTCTCTCTTCTCAGTTCCTTCCATATTCACCTCACTTAATATGGTGGTCCTTTTGTGTTAATAATAAAAGTTTTTACTTACAATTGTGCATCTTAATTCGCCTGTAGTCCGTAGTCGAAACAGTTTTGATGATCAACACATTCCAGCACTAACCAGCTATGTTCTGTTATTTGGGCAACACTTTGCTTAAACTTGCTCTAATATTTTATAATACCGTTTAGATAAACCCTGTACAAAGCTGGACTCATATAAAAATACTATTTAGGTATAGCCAGTTGTATCCAAGAGTGTTCAGCTCGGAGTGAGGTGCTACGACGTGTTTATCATCTGGGCCTGTATTCTGCATAGTGCTTATGGTCGACCCTAGCTAACCGTCATAGCTAAGCAAATTTATGACAGTCAGTCTTATGGCCGTCGGAAGTCGTCGGCCATACCTCACTAATCCAACAACACCGTCAGCTGCTAGAACGCACCGCTCACAATTTGTCAACTTTAAATTTATGGAATAAAATAGGATCTTGGCATTATTTTCTTGGATTTAAATTGTTTTAACTTCATATTACGACTTTTGGGGAAGTTAGACATAGTAAAATAGGAATTCGTTTGTGAGAAAATGCGCTGAAACGTATTCCCGTTGAAAAGTGTGTAACCAAAAACACTGTCTGACTAGTGTAAACTTAACCTACCTTATTAATTTCATCTAATTTCATATTAGTATTTTTTTGTTAGCTAGGCTAAACTTGGTTAGGTTAAATTTTATTATATATATATATATATATATATATATATATATATATTTATATATATTTTTATTCATATCATTATTTATTATAATATACTTAACCTACATTACAAATATTTTCTTAAGTCCAAAGAAAGTTAAAGAAAATGTTCATTGCTATGGACAGCAATGGGACAATAACCAGTTCATCTGGGTTAGGTTGAGTTATATATTTCTATAATTTGTTTCTGGTTTATTTAATATTTTCATATTTTTTTACACTAACCTTAACCTAAAGTATTATTTTTTCGACCAGTCTAAACTTTACCTATCCCATTATTATTATTTTATTATATTTAATTATTTATTATTTAATATTTTTTAGACGTCCATAATTAACCTAACCTGCTGGGGCTAGCCCTACAAGTACTGTAAAGCCCAAACTCTGCACATTTGCATTTTTCCGGTAGCAAGATAACGTAGTGTTATGATGACCTTAAGCTCCGGGGTGAGTGGGTTTCTCCTCTTGGTGTCATTCGATAAGGCGTCTCTCACAAGATTGGTGACATACAAAATACCGTCCCTGTCTAGCCGGTATCTCTTGATAAGCTCATCATCACTGAGCTTGTTAAGCACGTCCCTTCTTCGGAAAATATTCCTCGGCTGGGGATCTGCTTGCTGTGGTGCGGCCATGTTGACACACTTCTGACGGTCATAGGCGGCGTTAAGACAGGGTGAACCCGAACATACCATCGAGCGTCTTATTATGGTCGTCCATAGGAGTTTATGGTCGACCATACGAGTTTCTGACGGAGTTATGTCTAAAATGCGCCATTTTGTTTAGATATGTACGACGGACTTAGCTATGACGGTTTGTAGAATCTGGGCCCTGATGCCTGGTGTGTGTGTGTGTGTGTGTGTGCGTGTCCCCCAAAAAACGCAAGGGGTAGAAAACCTCAACAATGAGTTAATAAATTTATCCCTCTTGTGAGTCACCGTGCCCATTGTAATAAAGTCCGATGGAAAGTGAGAGACAGAAGTATGTGTTCTGAGGCAAATATTCAAATAATGACAAGCAGCATTTATGGTCAGACTAGGTATGTTAACCCCCCCTTTTTTATTTCTACAATCATTTTACGTATTTGGAAAATTAAACATAGTAGACAAGTGCTGCTGAGTAGAAGACATCTTTATTTGTAAATGATTAGTTATATGAATGATTGCATAAAGTCGTGATGAAATGAAACCTAGTAGCAGCTATAAAGCTTCTTAATTGACTAATCTCCAAATACTCTCATTTCTTCTTCCTCCATTTTTCAGAGCAGTATACCACTAATAACAAGTATACTGTAAATAAGATGTAGGAAAGTATATCTACGGAAACCACACTGAACTAACTTTATTACAGTTAATCCTGGTTGTAAAAAGATATAGTTTGAAATGTAACGGTATCCTTTATTCAAATACTAGTGCAGTATTAGTTTTAACACTCCAATTTGGTTCTCGATGACTCTCTGTATCTGTTGTGGTAAGGAGACGACGTGGTTGTATACAAGTTGAGGCTTTTTTTTCTCATCACTTCTTACTACAGCCTATTCGATCTTATCTGAGAAGAGATGAACCTAAAGCCTTTGAAAGCTGGCAGCTGAATGGTTGTCCGAGTGCATTCATTATTAACGATGCACTTTAAGTTATTTTTATTATAAGGATTACAATAACCATTTGACAATAAGACTGACCAAATAAAATGCTATATATGGTTATTTGCATAGATTAATTTAAAACGGGGTCTAACAAGGTTTATCATATGGCCTAGGTACGTGTGAAATCTTTAATTCTCAGGACAAATCAAAACACATCCAGGTAAAAGTTTACGAGTATCTTTTTTTTTTTTTTTCCAACGAACAATTACTGGTAGACACGGATTAAGAACCTACCGTCACTTTAAAATATCCAACAGCCCATATTGTGCCATAGCTCTGTTGTAAGTTGTAGGTAACTAGATATTCGAAACTAAAGATAGAACATTTCCTGATGATCCAGTAGCAAAAAGCATTGTGCAAACTGATGTGATAGCAAAACGCTCTCAAATAAATAAGAATATTCGTCAGCTTAGTTATGTGGGACATCCCTCATTCCCCCATATCTATAATTCACCATAATGGGGTGCTTCTGAAAAGCCTAGTATTCCGCTAGATGGCTCCCCACTAGGGACGAACACATTCCCCGCGCTGTTTAAAAAGCATAATTTTCTTTGTTAAATATCTACACTTTTGTGTGACATTGTGAATCATGATAATGTCACATGCTGTAATATAAGTAATACAAATAGAACACATATATAACGTATCGTGAATTGTTTATATTTATCAGAAACAGAAATTAAAATATCTTTGATGGCATGTGATGGCAACTCGCCATTTCAGTGGTCCTATATTATGTAAGTTCTGCTACATTCAGTGCAAGTTGAGGGGACTTTCATGAATGGTTGTGGAGAAAGCAGACATGTGCTGAACTCTTCTCTAGCTGCAGGGTTGCCTCACCAGCATTAGCTTTATTTTTATTTTTTTTTTGCTCGCCACTAGGGCGTTTTTCAATAAAGTTAGGATAGTAGTATTCATTTTCCTTACCTCCCTATTTAGAGATACAATGGGTGTTTGTGTCTGTTTCTGAGTTTACCTTTGCTTATCGCTCACGGAGGGTCCCCGCCACTGATCGCTCTGGGGCGTGAATAAACACGGTCGGGCCTCCCTGGAGTGGTTTGAGAGGGCAACCTCAGACTTAGGTGTCTGGACCCTGGTCATTCGTCCCTTGATTGTTTTTCTCCCTCTTCCCACTTCCCCCTTTAGAGGGGAGTGGTAACTATGGTGGACGCCCCTACTGCCTCCTCCCCCTTCAGGGGGGTAGGTAGTCCTGACCGGCCCCCGACTGCTGCACGGACAGACTGCCCTGAGACTGAATGGCCGCAGACACATAAACCGCTAGACATAAATGTAAATAATGCAGCGTTTGTCATGATCCATGTGGTTGGTTCCATTCCCCTGTCCAGCCTCAATCTCTTCATCATCAAGAAGGTGATTGATGGGTGCAGGTGAAGTGGAACAAGTAAAGAAACTTGCTAGTGGAGATCTCCTGGTAAAGACAATAAATTCAACCCAGGTAAAGGATTTGCTGAAACTGAGGAAGTTCCACAGTTATGATGTCCAAACTATGATCCCCCACTCCATGAATTCCTGCGAGGTTGTTATCACCTGCAGGGATTTTGTGCTTATGGAGGAAGAAGAATTTGTACAGGAACTTGCTCAGCAAGATGTAATTGAGGCAAGGTTTATTACCAGATTCTCGGAAGGCATAAGGACGAAGACCGCAACAGTTGTTTTGACTTTTGGTAAAGTATCACTTCCAGCCAATGTGAAAGTGGGATACGAAATTTTCAATGTCAGACCATACATCCCCGAATCCCCTTCGTTGTGCAAAATGTCAGATCTATGGACACCATGAAAAGGCTTGTCGATCTTCTAACCAAGTATGTGGCAAGTGCGCGGCTGTAGGCCATTCTGCTGACCACTGTACATCAGGGAATGAACGTTGCTTTCACTGACAGGGTGCTCACCCCACTTCCTCTTGGGTTTGTCCCAAGTGGAAGAAGGAGAAAGAGGTCTGCACAGTGAAAGCGACGGAGGGCATATCCTTTTACGATGCTAGGAAGAAGGTGAAGGAGTTGCATGCAACTCCCAAACCTAATATCTCCTATGCATCGGTGGTTGTGTCCCGTCCTGTGTTGTGCACCATGGAGACACAGACTGACCTTACATTCGCTTCTCATGCCCCACGCCCTACCTCTCAGTCTAAGCCTCCTGTCCGTTCCAACTCTCTGACAGACATCCCTGTTGCCACTTCATACTCTCAGGCTGCCGCTACTCCTTTGTAGTCAGTGCGGCCAAAACAGAAGCCTGACAAGTCTGACAAAATTAACTTGACCACCCTCATCAAACAGTCACATCCTCATGTCCTTCCCACTCCTGGTCCAGCAAGGGAGAGAAAGAATAGCTCTTCCTCGGTAGATTCTGGGAGCCTTGTCATTGACGAGAATATGGAGATCTCCACGAGCAAGCACTGGGAAAGGTCTCCCGGTAGCCACTCGCCTGGTGGCGGGCGGCATAAAAAAAATAAGAGCACTGGCCACCCTCATAAATTTGAAACCGTCGCTTTCACTGTGTTACAGTGGAATTGTAGAGGTGTCGGGAATAAGTTACCAA
Organism: Coenobita brevimanus; assembly: GCF_032717465.1. Taxonomy (NCBI): domain Eukaryota; kingdom Metazoa; phylum Arthropoda; class Malacostraca; order Decapoda; family Coenobitidae; genus Coenobita; species Coenobita brevimanus. Next base: position 21,766,241 of record NC_136975.1, read on the forward strand.
ATATAGCAATCTTGCTGTCAATACACAGGTCAGACGTTATTTGTTTACAGGAGATGCACCTGGAGGATCAACCTTATCCTCCACAGTTAAAACACCACCACTCGTATAGAAGATATGAAGGTCACGGAGTCACCATAAAAACACACAAATCACACCCACAAACGAAAGTGATTCTAAATTCTACTCTGGAAGCAGTCGCGTGCAGAGAAAAATTTAAAAACACGTATCTGTCTATTTGCTCTCTGTACTGTCCTTTACATGGCCCCATTGATGGTGATGCTTTTAATTCACTAGTTGAACATCTACCTGGGAATAAGTTAGTGTTGGGCGACTTTAACGCCCACCATTATCAATGGAGTAGCTTGAGGATCGATGGTCGTGGGGAGCAAGTAGCCGACCTGATACTACAGTCCAACCTCTGTCTACTGAACGATGGTAGAGCGACTCGTGTAGATGATCGTACTGGTAACTTTTTGGCCATTGACTTATCTCTGGCCTCCCCTGGTATACATCAAGATTTCTCATGGGACCCTTATGATGACTCCTTGGGAAAGTGATCATTTACCCATCTGTCTTTCTTATACACGCGACATTGTTTCGGACCCTCCATCTCCAAAATTTAACTATAAGAAAGTAGATTGGGGATCCTTCTCAAGGATCACCAATTTAGATATATCTGGGGTCGAAAATTTAACCCAATCCATATTACACGCAGCTGAGGCTGCTGTTCCCAAGACTTCTACAGTTCCTTTGAAGCATAGAGCACATTGGTGGACACCGGATTGCCGACAAGCATTAAGAAAACACAATAGGAGATGCAGGATTTTTGATAGTCAGCCCACTGAGGAAAATTTTATTGCATACAAACAAGCACGGGCTTAGGCAAGGAGAATAATAAGAAGGGCTAAACATGACTCCTGGCCGTCCTTTGCGTCCACGGTGACTTGTACAACACCATTAAGTAAAGTCTGGTCCACTATAAGAATATTATATAATAAGCACCCATACTTCCCTGTGACCACCCTGCAGGTGAATAACACCATCTATGATGAGCCCGTGGACGTTGCTAACATCCTCGCCAGGAGTTTTTCTCATGTAAGTAGCTCAGCCAATTATGATCCGCGTTTCCAACATCATAAACGCATGGCTGAGCTACAGATTATTGACTTTGCCACAGAAGACGTAGACTCCCCGTACAACAAAGAGTTTACGCTAGATGAACTGCTCCTTGCCCTTAAATCCTGTAAAGACACCAGCCCTGGATCAGACACCATCATGTACGGTATGATCCAGCATCTTAATCAGGACAACCTGATTAAGATGTTAGCATTGTACAATGAGATTTGGGCGTCTCGAACGTTCCCATGGCACTTTGCGCATGTCATACCGATACCCAAAAGAGGCAGGTCATCTTATGAATCCCTCTTCATTTCGTCCTTTTGTGTTGCCTTCTTGTCTATGTAAGGTCACGGAACGAATGGTAAACAGAAGGCTTCTTTTTGTTTTAGAGTTGAAGAATTTGTTAAACGATCAACAATGTGGCTTCTGTAAATACAGAAGTTCACTAGATCATTTAATGAATTTGGAGCATTGTATTGCAGAGGCATTTGCCAATAAAGAATTCATGATAGGGGTGTTCTTGGACATCCACAAAGCCTATGACATGACATGGCGACATGGTATACTAATGAAGCTCTATGCTTATGGTTTAAGAGGAAATTTGCCAATTTTTATATCAAATTTCTCAAGGGACAGGACTTTCTCTGTCAAATTGCCCCGTAACGTAACATTGGATATATTTCTCCAGAAAAACGGGGTGCCGCAGGGAAGTGTGCTTAGTTCTACTTTATTTAGTATTATGATCAATGATATTCTGTCATCAGCTCCCATCCCCAGGAATCTTAAATACTCGCTCTATGCTGACGATTGTGCAATATGGCACTCCTCCCATAATGAACAATTTTCGGCTGGGCGGATTCAAGCAGCCCTTGACTCCGTCCACCAATGGGCCTTGCAGTGGGGATTTAAGTTTTCTATCCCTAAGTGTGCCGCTGTAGTTTTTACAACTCGTAACCTCCCCGATTTGCGTTTATTTTTGGATAATCAAGCTGTACCTTTTCAAAATTCTGTAAAGTTTTTGGGCCTCCACTTTGATCGCAGCATGAATTTTAAACTTCACGTTAATACTTTGCTTGCTCGTTGTGATAAACCGTTAAATGTCCTCAAGTACCTAGCGGGTACCACATGGGGAACCGACAGAAAATCTTTATTAATGGTATATAAGTCCCTTATTCGATCGAAGCTAGACTATATCGCATAGGTGTATGGCTCGGCATCCGATGCCAGGCTGAAAGGATTGGATGTGCTACAGAATAAATGTTTGTGAATGTGTCTTGGAGCAGTCCGGTGTACCTGTGTAGCTCGTATGGAAGTGGAGGCGAATGTGCCTCCCCTCTGTATTCGCCGTGACCACCTGGCCTTTTCATACGGCATATGAACATATAGAGAAAGAAATATCGGCAATGTGGCCTGCACTCCCCTGCATCAATACCACCATCTCATGCAGGGGATGCGTTGGCCACTTGCCGTTTGCTTCCACTTACTGATTCAGGAGCTTGGTGTGGACCCCAGTGACTGTGACAAGTTGGTGCTTAAAAATATAGCACCTTGGGAGCCACCCGGCTTTACTGTTGATGTTACATGGCTTCCAGCACCAAAGGCCAAGTCGCCCGAGGCGGAGGTCAACCACTTGTTTCGTAACATCATCGTTTGTCACTTGGGGTCCCATCAACTGTACATCGACGGCTCCAAGTCGAGTGAATGTGTGGGTGCAAGTGTGTGGTCGACTGAATGTGCACTTATCTATCGGTTGCTGACTCATACGTCTGTGTTTACCTCCGAACTTTTTGCTATTGACAAAGCCATAGACTATGCTCTCAATTCTAGGCATGACTCATTTGTCATATTTTCTGATTCAAAATCAGCCCTTCAGGCAATTGCATCTTGTACTACGGACTCTCACGAGATCCAGGGCCGCATCGTTAATAAACTACATTCATGCAACAAGTCATTCACGCTGATCTGGGTGCCTGGTCATTGTCGTATCTATGGCAATGAGCAGGCTGACTTACTTGCAAAGTCGGCTGTAGAGCTCGAGGAGACTTGAGACGTTTCTCGTGATCTACGGTCGAGTCTCTCTCTTGGAAAGAAATCAATAAATCTTCTGTGGCAAGGTCAGTGGACCAGACTAAATATTCCAACTTGTAAGCTGCACCTGGGCGACTGGGACACGGCCAACCGCCCCAGTTGCCTTGAAGAAAAAGTATTGGCATGGTTACGGCTCAATGCCACCATTTTAACTCACATGAAACCATATATGGAAAGATGCTTCCCACCGCACTGTGACATCTGTAATGCGGTGTTATCTATCAGTCATATCATCCTGCGCTGTCGGCGATTTATTCGTGAACGTGCTTCACTTATAAATTACTGCGGCGCAGTAGACGTTCCCTTCACCCTTTCCACCATCCTGGGTGAGGGGGACATTGTTATGACTGATAAATTGATGTCTTTCTTGAGAGAGACCGGACTGATCAGAGTGATGTGACTTTTTTACTGTGTGGTTATGGTTTTTATCAACTGTAAATATGTATATATTGTACTCTTAATTAGGGTTGACAGTTGACGTATTTCAAATAGTTCCTTCTTCCACTGACCTATTTCTAATATTGATGTCCCCTACATTAAACCCCGTTCCTCGACTAACAGTCACCAGCTGATGAGTGCAAGTGTGCAATACAGAAAGGTATTGGGCACTTGCAGTCGATGGTGGTCAGTTGGGCGAGGTTCTTCACTTTTTGTACATATCATGTAAATACATTATACCATCTTGCTTAAGTTATTCTAATTAGGGCCGACAGCTGACGTATATGGAAATGTTCCTGACTCGTCTGGTTCCCTTTCACATATTGATGTCCCCTATATTAGGTTGTGCCTCGACTGACAGTCACCAGGTGATGAGTGCAGGTGTGTAATGTAGAGAGGCATCACATATCTGCAGTCGATGGTGTTCTCTTGGTCGAGGCTTTTTTACCATTAGTGTAGGTCTAGGTATTTGTCTCTTAGGATGTAGTATACAGTAGGTTAGCGATTTGTCTGTTAGGCGATTAGTTTTAGGGTCTTTAGATTAGGCATTTTTGTTTATAAGTAATATAAGGTTAAATATATATATATATATATATATATATATATATATATATATATATATATATATACGTGTGCATGAAAGTGTGTATGTTCATATGCATGGATGTGTGTGTGTATGTATGTATGTATGTATATATATATATATATGTTCGTATATATATGTATTAATGTATATACATATATATATATCGTTGCCTTAATGACCAGGGGCTCCGGCCCCAATGGTCGATAGGCAAAAAAAAAAAAATCCTGACTCATCCAGTCTCTATGTGGGCAGTAATTTAATGTTCAGTAAATACTGGCATTCACCATCACAAATCATCCAGTCTGAGGAACCGTCCCAAAACCAAGATCGTTTATGCGTCATCTTTCGGCGGGTTTCACCGAGGACAGACGTCTAGGGAAGGTAAACAAACCAAGACGTCGCCCGTTTCGTCGGACTCACACGGAGACAAGTTCAGTATTCACGATTAGCATACCTGGATGCAGAGGAGTTCAAGGTAAGTGATTGTGGAATGAGTAAGAAGTTTAGAACATATTATCGGAAACCAATAAATCAATATATTAAGTTATTAGCTTAAACACACTGAACAAGGCTTCGTGTTCAGCGCAGTTTCTTGGTGAGGCTGGGGCACTCCTTTAGTTGAGTTTAATAGGCTAAATAAGGACTTGCTTTAACCAGACCTAACCAATGTTCTTAACTGGTGGGCTTTGCCCCTCAGACCCTCCAGAGCAATTACAGTACCTTACCTCATCTAACCTAACCAGACCACAAGTATTCTAAATTGTTTTATTTTAAGCATTAGTGAAAGACGTGTATGTATGTATGTATATGAGATGTTAGTTAATGATGTTGGTCTTAATCCATTAGTTTTGGGTTTGCAAGCTTTAGATAACGTTTCTTTACAGTTTTCTGGTACTTTCCCTTTAATATTTCATTAACAGAATGTCTTCATATCCTTTGTCTTGTCACTTTTTAATAAGGATTTGTAGAGCTCTGGTTTTAATGTGATCAGTCTTAATGCTTTTACATTTTTTAATTCTATATATATATTTTTTTCCAGCTGTATTGGACCTTCCTACCCTAGTATAGAGAGACAGAGAGACTTCCTGACCAAGACTTCACCATGCCAGTCTATTGCTGTGTGCCCCTATGCCGCAATAGGGGTGGCCATCTATTTCCAGGAGATAATCACATGAAAAAATTGTGGACACTTGCCATCAAGCGTGAAGGATTTTCACCCTCTGTACACAGTGTGGTTTCCAATCAGCATTTCACACAAGATGATTTTATTCCTAAAGGTTGGTAAGTTTTGTACAGAAAGCATGAGATTAAATCCAGTTCATGAAGTGTCCTTTTTTTCATGTTTATTTAATTCTGTTAGCTTGGCAATAATTCTCCTTGAGAACAGAAATAGGAACACTGCAGACATTAATTGCTCTTACATGTCATATATATATATATATATATATATATATATATATATATATATACAGTATATGTACACTCAAACCTTGATTTAAGGGACTAAATGGGGAATCAACTTGTCCCTTACTTGAAAATGTCCATTGTTTTACGACATATGAAGACAGTCTTATTATGAAATGCAGTGACTGTTTCACTTATCTTCATTCATTCATTGCCAGACGCCATGTATCCCAGACGGGGTGGCCAAGGGCTTAGAGTTAACTGTTTTACAGGGAAGGGCTCTACAGTAATCCTCCAACAACCCCACTTTACACGTAGGGATGCCAACAGCATCTGGTGTTCCCAGACGACACCCATCCAAGTACTAACCAGACCCAACGTTGCTTAACTTCGCTGATCGGACTTCTTTATATCTATCTATCTATAGCCCGACGCCCTAATCCCGCAAAGGGTGGCCACAGACAAAACGCCTCCAAGTCGCTCCGTCACACACCATTTGACTACCCTCTCCCCAACTCATCCCCCCCTCCCTCATATACCTCTCAACTCCATCCCTCCACCTCAGCCTCGGTCTACCCCTCCCTCTCCCTCCCTCCACCTCACCTACATACACCCTCTTAGTCAGTTTTTCATTCTCCATTCTCTCCACATGTCCAAACCACCTCAGTGTATTTCTCCTAATTCTCTCAACCACATCCACACCCACCCCACAACGTTCCTTCATTTCTTCATTCGTCAACCTGTTCCTCCACGTCACTCTGCATGCTCCTAAGTAACTCATTTCCATTGCTCTCACTCTTAACTTGTTCCACTCTTGCATGGGCCACGCCTCGCTTCCATACGTCAGGGTAGGGATCACAATACTATCATGCAGTGACTTAACTTCCATACTCACCTCCCTATTCCTCATCACTGCTTTCAATAAACCAACAACCTTCCTTCCCTGCTGTACCCTTTCACGCACTTCTTCCCTCAAAGTTCCATCCTTACTCATCACACTACACAAGTACTTGAATGCACTCACATTCTCCATATCCTCACCATCCAACCTCACTGTACATTCTGTGACTTCATTCCTCTCAAACACCACAACTTTACTTTTGTTAACATTAACTTTCAGCTTCCTCCTCCTACACACTGTCCCAAATTCATTCACCAAACCTTGCAACTCCCATTCATCGTCACTGAACAATACTGTATCATCAGCAAACAGCAACACCGGAATCTTCCAAATCTCACCCACATCCACTGCCCTACCTTAGACTTCCTTTACAACCCCATCCATGTATATATTAAACAGCCATGGAGACATCACACAACCATGTTTCAGTCCCACATTGAGATCAAAGAACTCACTCAGCTCACCATCCACTCGCACCGTAGCCCTAGCTCCTTCGTACATACTCTTCACAGCACTCAACAATTTCCCCTCCACTCCGTATGTTCTTAATACCTTCCACATACCATGCCTATCTATTCTGTCATAAGCTTTCTCCAAGTCCATGAAGGCAGCATACACTTTCTTTTCTCTAGATACTTCTCCACTAAACATCTTAGAACAAATATCTGATCAATACACCCTTTTCCCTTCCTAAATCCCCCCTGTTCTTCTCCAACTAGCTTTTCTGTCATATGCCTAACTCTATCAGTGAGTATTCTACCATATATTTTTTATGGGTACTGTATAAAGAAACATATTAATGTGTATAACCTAGACATTAGGTATCATTTTTGAATGGTTTGGTCCGTTTGTCAGGTAGAATATGGAGTTCCTTAATTCTGAAGTCCCTAAAATGGAGGTCCCTTAAATCAAGATTTGAGTGTATGTATGTATGTATATGTATACAGTAAAAGCCTTTCCTTTCGGCATCACCGGGACCGGGGCATAGCCTAAACATCCAATTTGCTGAAAGATCAAGCATATCTACCAACTTAATATATATTACCAGTACAGTACTGCATATGCAGTATATGTCATCAGTGCAGTGCTGTACTGTAATTTGAGCTTTGAAATTTCGTAAACCATTCTTCAGCGAAAGCACAAGGGTCAGATATTTACATTTTTCCATGGAACGTTTTTGCCTTTTTGTATGGAAATTTGCCGGTTCATCAGAACAAGCTGTTCAGCTTTTGCCCAGAGTCGGATACATAAATTAAAAACTAAAAAAAAATCATTGTATGCTTATAGGTGGGCTATCATTGTGTATCTATTTTGATCTATTAAAAAAATAATGAGAGAATGAAAAATGAATGATGTGTGAAGGAGTTGTGGCACATTATCCAGTTTTTCAGACATGTATTTTTTTTTTCCTGGCTCTCTAGACCCAACCTAATCCCACCCGTTAACCCCTTCACCTATTAAACCATTAACTCCTTCACCCATTAGCTCATTAACGATTTCACCCATTAACTTGCTCTGTGGCTTTAACTACTATATTAATTATTATGGCACTGATATTTCTCTTCCTTATTATTTACCTGGTACAATTTTCAGGTACATTTTCTAGTGGTACACGTAATTATAAAAGACTCAAGAGCACAGCTGTACCATCTCAGTTCGCATGGACCAAAAAATCCACTCCTGCACAAGTTTCCAGGAAGGAGAGGGTTTTGCAGCAAAGGTATACCTTGGGTCATAGTAGCTGTGAAGGCACAGTCATTCCTCCAGAATTAGGTGCAGAGGAAGTGGTACAGTGTGGTACACGCCAGAATATTTCTGTCTCAACACAGACAACCATAATACATTCTGAAAGCTAAAAAAACAACAGTACTCAAACACAGGAACAACCTTTTTACACTGTTGAAAGATTCAGAAATAACCCTAAAAGCATTCATTTCTACACTGGGCTTGAGAGCTTCGACAAATTCAGTTTTGTTTTATCCACCCTTGGACCTGCTGCTTACAGTCTTAATTACTTTTGTGGACCGATTAATAGTCCCCCGATTCCTGAGCAGTTTTTGATGGTTCTTATGAAATTGAGGCAAAAAAAACTAACTTTGAATTAGGGGAACTGTTTGGGGTTTCTGAGAAAGACGTGTACAACATATTCGTTACGTGGGTTAGATTCATGTCACTGCAATGGGGAGAAATAAGTCTGTGGCCAAAGAAGGACATAGTGAAGTTTTACACACCACAGGACTTTGCTAACAAATTTCCCAGTACTAGGGTAATTGTTGATGGAACTGAGATCCCCATCAGACAGCCTAAACTTCCTTTAGCACAACAGGCAACTTTCTCAAATTATAAGAATAGGAATACTCTGATAGTAGTTGTAGGTTGTACACCGGATGGTTCGATATCCCATGTATCACCCGCGTATGGTGGTTCTGCAAGTGACCGCAGCATCATAGAACGGAGTGAAATACCTAGATCTTGTGATGCAGGTGACAGCATAATGGCTGACAAAGGCTTTGAGGTACAAGATTTATTTGCTCCATATGATGTAACTATCAATATTCCAACGATGTTTAAGAAAAAAAAAAAACAGACTCTCAGGAAAAACTGACCTGAATGACAGAAAGATTCCAAGCAAAAGGGTCCATATTGAGAGAATCATTGGTCTTGGCAAAACTTATAAAATATTAACATCACCACTTTCGAATTCTGAGATGCTGCTTGGTTCAGATCTTATATTCATTTGCTTCATGCCTTGTAATTTCAGAAAATGTACCATTACATGCTTGAGATCATGGTACATACCAGTCAGTATCAGGATCGGCTTTCATTATCCTAATCATTATATCTTTAATTACTTCAGCCATATACAGCCACCATTTACAAGTCATGAAAGTAATATAGCAATACCATAGGTAGCTGTTTTTTATTTGGCTTTTATTTGACTTTTTCATATGGACAGTATGTTAAAAACTATGTAAAGTATTATAATTTATAAATAACGAGCATGTTACTCTTAGGACAAAAGATTTGCTAATACAGTGAGCTTTTTATCTGACAGATATATATATATATATATATATATATATATATATATATATATATATATGTATATATGGTCAGTGTAAATAAATTACTTCAGGAACAGACATATTGTTTATATGTTATTTCAGGAACAAGCATATTACTGTTATTACAGGTTAATATTTGGGCTACTTATAGTTTGCATATCACAATCATTCTACAAGATAAAGCATTTGGATATGACTATAAATAATAAGAATAAAAATATACTTCATTATTTATTCCTACCTGATACTTATATTTCATTTTTTTCTATCTATCTATCTATTGCCTGATGCCATAATCCCGTTAGGGGTGGCCATTTGACTCTGAGTTATTTGTTTTACAGGAAGGGGCACTAACCCTCCACCAACCCACTTGATGACACGTAGGGAGCACGTAATTGTTTGGTTATATGGTTACCACCCAGCGTTGTAAATGGTTTCTTGGCTTACAGGAAACCATTAGGCTTGTCACTCAATGTAAAGCCACCTGTAAAGGAAAGAAAAGCAATAAGAAGTGACAGGAAAGATGGGAGAAACAGGAAGAGAGGAGGGCAGGCATAGAAAAAGAATGATAAAGGCTGAGGAAGAAGTAGGCAGCACTACATCAAGTGTTTTTTGAATGTACGAAACATTACATTTATAATAAAAATAAGTTTTTACAGTCAGGTATGCTTATGCAGTAGTTTGATTATCACATTCCTTGAAGATGAGTAAACCTTTCCACATACATAGAGTATTGCAGTACAGACAACTGTCAAAAACTTTGAATGCCTAGGGAAAAAAACTGCCTGGATTTCTTAATATTCTGGATTCATAATTTGTTAGATTTTTTAGGCTGTGTGAACTGAAGAGTGATTACAGATAATTACAATACATAAAATTTGTGTATATAGAAATTGTTAGGCAAAATTACCATACTGACTTCATCCGGTTGTGCTCGTTTTTATGAATAAACAGGGAATAAACTGCAATACCTCACCACTAGACCTCATGGGATTTTACATTGTTGTGCAGTGTAAAGAAATTAAAATTCAGAGTGCAAAGGAGTTTGTTCAGAGTGCAAACTGGCATGGCATAAGTAAGAACAGAATGTACAATGTTAAACAATTACGATTCACAATGCAAAGGATTAAGTGCAGCACAACACTGGTTTACTGTTCATGCTTCAAGAACATTTTCACCACTGTCTGAGCCATAGAGGACGTTGGTTAATTTTCGTAACAGCCACGGACGTGTTGTAAGTACACTGGAAACTGCTAAATGTTTTCCATACTCACCTTTAATTACTCCTTTTCTGGTTCCATTTCATTTATTTTATGGTTTGTGTCCCATATTTGTGTGAATAAGGCCTTAAATTGGCACTTTGCAAGTCTGGTAGGGAGTTATTTAGGTCGTTTTCAGAGTTAAGTTGGGTTAGGGTCCATAAGTACCTCTCCAGAATGCTCAGGCTCAAGTCTCAGACAAGACCAAGTTCTGGACATTCTTTTGGCTCTGTTACATTGGGTCTTGGAGGGATTACTGTATATATATATATATATAAATATATATATATATACCATCCTTCCATCATCTAATCCTATGTTGCCCCATGAGGAGTATAGGAGCCCAGGGCTAGGAAAGTTGATCCTGACATTTAAGATGTGAGTGATCAACTTTACTCATCCTTGAGTGGCATTGTGTGAGCACCAAACCCCAACCACCCCTTGGATAAAAACCTGCACCGGCTCAATCAGCTTAGAGCGCCTTAACCCGCTGCGTCCTGTTGACATATATATACGTCCACATGTTTTGTTACTGTCAGTCCTGTTGACGTATATACACACACGCATCAATTGCAAGGTCCCCAATTTGCACAATCTTAAATTTTTGTGCATGATTTTTGGTACGTATACATGGGACACCTTCCTCTATAAGTGGAGTTTGAGCCAAAAAAATTTTTTTCCAAAATTGGTCAGGATTGGGGGGAGTCAGTGGTGGAAAATTGGTCAGGATGCAGTGGGTTAATTACCAAGGAACTGGCCTAAATACCAGTCGTGATTATTATAAGAAACTTGTGCAAACTAGGAGCAACAAACAAAATAAGCATAATATGAAGAAATCAAACACGATTCTTCATTTAAATGAGCTCAGAGAAAAGGACTGTAAATTAATTAATTACAACAAAATAATTTTATGTTAAAAGAATCTCAAAGTGAATTCAAAATATCAAGCAAAGGAAATACACTCACTCATTCGCACTGAAACAGCTAAATAAAATTAAGCCTTGGAAAAAGACAGGAAATACTGGTCAGCGGAAGAAAATGGAGCTGTGGTTGCGAAGAGGCTCGGTGTCTGTGAAATAAAATTTTTCATAAAAAATTTACATCCTAACTCAGTCATTGTCTGCTTGCATTCCTCCACCTCTACGACGGGCGCGTAGCACCTGTCTGGCAGCAAACTCTCATCCCTTTTCTGTCCAATTCTCTAATGCATGAGTTAACCTCTACTCCCAGTCTTTCATTTATGCAACAGGTCAGCTCTGGAACTGTCTCCCTCTGTCTGTATTTCCTGCTGCCTATGATCTCCAGTCTTTCAAACGTAGTGTGTCCAGGCATTTCAAAATGATCGGATCTTGAATTTGGCTCTCTATTATATTTTGTTTTTCTCTTGGAGGGAACTGTTACTGCGGGCTCATGGCCTTTGGTTCCTTCTTCCTCGCATAAAAAAAACAAAAAAAAACACAAGATTCACACTGTGGTGTGTGTACTATCATGCTACAGGAGAAAATCACTGTTACCAGTGAGCGTAAAAACCTCGTATTTAAATTAACAGAAGCAAGCTTGAGGGGGAAAACTCCGTGACGACGGTGAAAATCCTGTACTCAGGTCAAACTGAGCGAAAATTCACTACATTTACATTAAAATTCAACTGATGGCCAGAGCTTAGAATCAAGGTCACCATTACTTACTTATTGGGTAGAATATTATTAACCAGGAAACATAGTCCATGGATTGCCAAATCACTCAGGACCCCTGTTGTTTACTGGTTAAACCTATATCTCTATTAACCGTAGAAGAAGGTGTTCCCTGGTTAACGCACAGACACAGTGTGGATATATGGGGTGAGGTTCAAAGCCTTGCCTGGCGCTTTCGAGGGAGACAGCAGTCAATCAGGCGCCAGTTCTTTCATCGGCGAGACCAGCTTCACTTCAGCTGATCCACCCCCTGCAGCATTGACCCTGGTACGTTAAAAAGATCCCGACAGGCGCCAATTAACTAACAGGGCCCTCAGTGACCCACAGCCCGTCACAGGTCGAAAGTAAGAGTAGTGACTTAACTCAGGGGTCTGTGCATGTGCTCCTAGTCAAAGTAATGTCTGTTGGTTTAAGTTCCTACGAACTTGGACATACCTACCATTATGATTCAACACAACTCAGAAACAGTAATTCTCATAGCTGTGGCAAAAAAATTTATCCAAGACTGCCTTTCTGAAATAATTGTCATAAAAAGACTTAACCTTCACAACCATATTATCTATGAATGCATCATCTCTTTGGATCTGAACTACCTTTATGTCATGGAAAGTATATACAACAAAAGACTGCATCATCTCTTTGGATCTGAACTACCTTTGTCATGGAAAGTATATACAACAAAATCACAGTACTTTCTACCTGTACACAGCAACTGACTTTGGACGTGGTAAAAATAATCTTGCCTAATGTCTAGGCGGTAATTACCATCAGCTGCTTCTTTAACCTGCCCCATCCCGACGTTTTCTGGGCAGTGGTACGCCCCAGTCCCGTCATTTTTGGACTTTTATTTTTTTGGCTCAAACATCCACTTTTGGTGAGAAACATCGAAAATTCGTAGAGAAATCGCTCACCTGAGGTTTAAAATACTCGATTTAGGTACGAGTACTTCCTTACCTGACTGGGTTTTCTAACAGGCTGGCACCAAAGAAAATGAGTTCTATGGGAGGGTAACTATTTTATCCACTCATAAACAGTATTTATTTATTTACTTGGTACGAATTTATATGTAGTACAAGAGTATATTGGTTTTCAAACAGTAATATAGGCATTATAAGCATTGTTCACTCACTAACTCATCACCATTCATGACTTTTTTTTTCCCACATTACCTGATCATCATTTCTGACTTTCTTCCTCTAATGATATGTAAACTTTGTCCTCCACATTGTCATCGATTGGGGAATCACTCTGGCCCTGAATGTCTTTATTGGCCAGGTCACTGGTAACAGGTGAATTGCCGAGACAATGGCGTGCAGGGGGGGGGGGAGAGGTTATGCGGTGTAAGGCATTGTCCCTGCTTGGCATCTTGTAGAGGAAGGTGTCCCGTGTATACGTGCCAAAAATCACTCGCGAAAATTGAAAATTGTGCAAATTAGGGACCTTGCAATGTTGCCGCGTTAATTCATGTCACCGGGACACGAGTGCACATCATGTGCGGACATTAATTCACATCGCCAGGATGGCGCGGTTAAGGTATGGTACTGTTTCTGTTGTGATGTTGTAATCCCTTGCAGAATATGGACATTTTACCTCAACTACAATATCATTATGAACTAACCGATCAGGAGAAGGTGCTAGAAATGGGTTTTACTGACATACCACCAGGCCACTATCCTTCACCTTATGTCCAGTCACATTCATATACCTCCGAAGGTCAGTACCTTCATACAACCTACCATGCTCAGTTGCAGCACTACTTGCTTGTGATCTTTGTGTCAGTCTCTTGGCTAGGTTTGTTAAATTAGTTAATGGAGTTGCCTTGCAAATCCAGCCAAAATTAGAACTGGTTATCCTGAGACACTTCTCCATAAACCACCTTTGATTTTTATACTGACCTCTAGTTTCGTTTTCAACAAGCGTGATTTTTTCATTTATTATATCAGAAATATTCATTTGTTTCAAAAATAACTCTTCAGTTGTGAATTTCAGGTAATCATGATCATGAGCAACTGCATAAAGATTTGCTGGTGGGATTAACTGTGTTATGGGCATAGAATGAACTGAAAAATTTTGACACAAATGTAAAAAGTGAGACTGATACTCTTCTCTGTTAATAAATTTAGGGTCACGTGTGTCAAAGGTTGTCAAGTCTTTCAGTGAGGGTGCTTTGTCAACATTGTTCCTCAATCTAAGGTCCTGTGCCGTAACAGGTGACCCAGTAAATTTTTTGGTTCTATGGAATTTTTGTATGGTGTCTGTACAAGTTGGCCATACAAATGTGTCCTTGCACAAACTGAACTTAATTAAACTAAATAATACTAAGCAGACATGTTTACAATGGGCTTCTGGACCCATTCCTGCCCCACACTCACACTGGCATTCACATATAACACCATGTCTATTAAGGGCAACATCAACTTCATAAATAACTCTTTTCTTCATCTCAGCAGCAACTCTTGCCTTAACAAAGAAGAGCCCACCTTCAACCGTACTCCTGACAGAGATTGTGAATCTCTCCTCATAAAGGACTGGGACTTTAGCATCTGGTGCTTTGTTGAACTTGGCCAGGTAGCTCATATTGTTATCTTCTGTCACATGTGGCACTTGCAAAAAAATAAAAATAAATACATAAAAACATATACTGAAAACTGCAACATAAATGAATCTCTGGACCATATGAAACATCTATGATTTGAAGGCCTCTCATAACACTCATATAAATGTTGCACCATTCCTCACTTCATTTTTTTTTGACCAGCTGATGACGATATTCTCATCCAAAAACTTCCGTAATCTGACGGATGATGTTTTTTTCATTGAACAAATATATCTGCCAAAAATCCAATTATCATTTTATGTTCATGGGACTAGGCATAAAATGTATGGCAAAAACTTGTGAACAAAGAGAAAAAAATAATTAAAATAGCTAAAAAAAATTGCACTGAATATAATACGGTGCTATTAGCGGACTGCCTACGTTTTTCATCATGTTTTTTACATTGCTATAGTACTGGTACTGCTGGTTTTCTATTCATCCATTTATACACACATCCTTAAAAGAAAATCAGTTGTGAACAAGTTGATACTAAAATGAGTAATGTATCACGAGAAATAAGGTAAGAAATTAGAAGAGTATAAATACTTGCATGTTCGTGTACATTCTGTAAGAGTATTCTGAATGACGGTATTCTCTACAACCTGATATGCATATATCTTAATAGAAAAATCTGTTGCAAACAATTTGACGCTAAGGAAATAATGTACCAAGGAAAATATGGTCAGCAATAAGAGTAACGTAAGGGCGACATTGGGGTGTAGCCTGGCTCGCTCATGGGCCAGCCAAAGTGTTAAAACTACTGTATAAAGATTAAAATATTCAGTATATATCTCAATCTAAACAACTATTGGATCTGTCTAACAGACATCAACGCACCATTTACAGTAAAATTGCATAATATGAGTCAGGCCACCTAACAACACTGTATGGTTAAAAACAAAGATGCATAAAACAGTTATATATTGTATGGTATATACCATAATATATGTAGCTGAGGTTCATGTTGTGCAGTAAATGCTGACTTCCCCAGAAGGCATGGGAAAGATGTTGGTTGTGACTGAGATTTCTGCAAATATCGAATAGAACCTTACTGTGACCTTACTGGTCACAGTAGGTAATTATAAATATTAGCTAAAAACAACTGTATAAGCATTTATCAAAATAGACGTGATATATTAGGGAACTAATACAGGTAGTTCTTCTAAATTCTCTTGTTAAAACAAGTCAGCAAATGAGGAAAAAATGACATCCTGCAACAGAAGAATGTCTTTTTATTAGGAATTAATATAATATCAATTACTGTACCTTCTGTTAATGTTAGCACAGTATTAACATAACAGGTAAAAACTGTGATATATTACTATTACTTTAAAACATGGTATATACAGCGTAAAAGACCCAAACCAGCTGTTACTCTAAAGACCAACTGAACTGAACTACCGTACCGTACCTCTGTCTGACTGTTGATATCCTTGTACTGGGTTACAGTAGGAGTCCACATAAGAAAGTCCTCAGGTTCAAGGTCAGTATGGCCAAAGTTGTTGTTACAGTCATAAAACTCCAGCCTGAAATCCAAATCATTATTCAGATAATTCAAACAACCTCACGGTTAGGTTTGTTGCCTTTTCTTATAAGCCTGCTGCCATTACAGTACTGTAACTGCGGGATGGATGGTTTATAAAGACAAGTATAATATAATTAGGTAAATTGTTTCTTACCGCTATATCATGAATGTAAATTGTGATTAATGTTCAGGCAAGGTACCCCTAGTTAACCCGCCGCGTCCCATTGATGTATATATACGGCCACACATTTTGTCACTCAGTCCCATTGACGTATATAAACACGCATCAATTGCAAGGTCCCCAATTTGCACAATTTTCAATTTTTGTGCGTCATTTTTGGTACGTATACACGGGACACCTACCTCTACAAGATGCCAGGAAGGGACAATGCCTTACCTGACATGACCTCCCCCCCCCCACTGCACGCCATTGTCTCGGCAATTCACCTGCTATCAGTGACCTGTCCAGTAAAGACATGTCGTGCCACAGGACGAAAATCAGGGCCAGAGTGATTCCCCAATCAATGAAAATGTGGAGAACAAAGTTTCCCTAGTATTAAAGGAAGAAACAGTCAGAAATGATGATTAGGTAATGTCCCCCAAAAAGGTGAGGTATGTTGATGTGTCAGTGAGTGAAACAATGCTTATATTGCCTATATTACTGTGTGAAAACCAATATACTCTCGTACTACATATAAACTAGTGCCAAATAAATAAAGTTTTTAAGTGGTGTGGAATAGTTACCCTCCCATAGAACTCGTTTTCTTTGGAGCCAGCCTGATAGAAAATCCAGTAAGGTAAGGGGTACTGGTACCTGGATAGAGTATTTTAAAAATCAAGTTAGCAATTTCTCTATGAATTTTCGATGTTACTCACCAAAAGCGGAGGCTTGAGCCAATAAAGTTTTTTTTTTCCAAAATTGGTCGGGATTGGGGGAAGTCAGTGGTGGAAAATCGGTTGGGACAGGGCAGGTTAACAGAATATTTTGGCAATCACAATAGTGTGCTGTCATTACATTTGAAAGTGTTTGTGGTATTGATATAAAACTACAGTACAGCCATACGACACCAACTTGGTGTAAACATGACAGATAATGTCACAGAACACAGTAGACTAATTATAGGACATGTGAAGCTGATTCAACAAATTGATTCTTAAAACTTAATAAGAAACCTAATGGAAGAGAAGTGTAAAATATTTTGATATTTCAACTTACTTTTGACTCTGTCAGATTCCTAAACTACCAAAGTTGGGCATGTATTGGTCTTAACCTAGATAAAAGTGACCTAATCTCATGAAAACTGGCTAAATATATTTCATCTAAATCTATGCATAAAACTAGTCTATTTCACACAATAAAGTCAAAACAAGTCAGAATACCATATGGCATGAGTCTCCTTTATAAATACCATAAAAAGCCTGATCCTGAGTTAGCAAAATAAGTAGGCTAGGCTTGTTATATGCCTGTACTACGCTATATTCTATCAGCTCAGAAGTCGAAAATGCAAATAGGTTGTAGGGTTGGTCAACATGAATTTGGGAAAACAAAGAAATAGGGGCCAATGTTGCTTGGGTCAACCTATCGGTATGATTCATACTCCACATGCATCATTGGCAATAAACACTTTTAACTGCTCATTTTAGCTTACCTTTCAATAAGTTCTTTCTTTCTTCCAGAAACCTTGGCATTCCTCGATTTAAGCTCGGCCTTGAGTCGTGAAAGGGTCCAATTTCCATAGCCTTGGCCCGCCATTGCCACCAAACTCCTGTGATAATGGTCCTCGTTCTTTTGTCTTGAAAACAAATCTCTCGTGAAAAACTTAAACACGGGACTGTCTTGTGGTGCGCATGCGTGAAGGGGGTGAGCAAAATGTTGAGTCCCAGTATTTACTCAACATTAAATTTCTGCCCACAAAGAGACTGGATGGGTCAAGATACCCACTAGGCGTACAGTACACTCTGAACTAACTATGTATTAAGAACCAAACTTGCACTAAATGTAGCAAAACTAAAATAATATAGGACCACTGAAATGGTGGGTTGCCATCACATGCCATCAAAGATATTTTAATTTCGGTTTATGATAAATATTAATTCACGATACATTATATATACGTGTTCTGTTTGTATTACTTATATTATGGCATATGACATTATCATGATTCACAATGTCACACAACAGTGTAGATATTAATCCCTACACCGCGGGCTTGTTTACCAATGACTTGCGTGTGCCGCGGGGTTATTTGGGCTCCGACAGACTCTCAAAAAATATTTGCCAAAAATCAGTTATTAGTCCTAGAATAATAAAATTACATATGCTTATGGCACATACCTTCAGCTTTCTCCTGGAATGATTGTTGAGCCTTCGTCGGTTACCGTAGGACTTGTGGAGACCTCTGAAATAGGGTAACGAAGTCTCCACTTTACACTTCCCGACAACCCGTAATATGATTACCACAGCCAGATACAAACACTATAAACACTATTCAACAATTTTCAAGTAGTTTGGGATCCATACTTAAAAAAAAAAACACTGTGAAAGCAATGGAAATTACGAGCGCGTCTGATCGTCACACTGGCACTAGTTCGCTTTTGTTACTCTGTCATTTATTATTCATAAAACCCCTCACACTTTATATTTCTACTACTATATAACACTTATATATATCTACAGTCTTTATCCATAAGTTTCCTTCAGTAGTATTAGTTTATTGTCACTGTAGGGATTCAATTTCTTTCAGTAAAATACGTAGCATTCACTTTCTCGTCCTGTATACTGGCATTGAGAGTGAATGTCACTTTCATCTTCACTCTCATAACTCATAGCATTCAGACATGCTAGAGTGAAACTTTCACTTTCATTACTCCTAGGGTATATACTCGTATTCTTATAATACTACTCATTTACATTTCTATTTACGTTCTCTATTTTATTTACGTTATTTACATTTCTATTTTATTTACACTGTGTTGTGCACTGTCACTTGAAATAACTTATAAAACTATTTTCCATTGTTCACGTATATTTACATTGATTACTTTCACTTGCTGTTTACACATTATTTACACATTATTTACAATTCCACTTGCACTGTTTTACTCAATAGAAAGATCGTAGTCACTCTTTTATCAATTGTCAGCCCTTTACCTCTTTCCACACGAGGTTTAGTAGGGGGTAAAGGTCACAGAGCCATTTGGATGGGGGTGAAAAAAGGCCTTGAAGTCAGCAAGAAGAAACATACGTCCCCTCACTTCGGAAGATGAGAGTAAACTGATAACGCAGGGCCAGCCTGGAGGCCTGTTTAGGGGTTATTCAGAGTTACCAATATTGGTTCTTGAAACAGCTAAGTCTAGCACTGATATGATTGGCAGGAAATCTAGACAATACATTATAAATTTGGTAGTTCCAGGTGAATGTAAATATCACTTAGGCTTCTCCCTTCCCTCCTTACATGTATATTTATTACGAAAATAGATTAGAGCCCTACTTAGGAGATATATAATCAGAGCTACCAATGTTAAATCTTGAAACAGCTTTGTGTAGCACTGATATGATTGGCAGGAAATCTAGACAATACATTATAAATTAGGTAGTTCCAGGTGAATGTAAATATCACTTAGGCTTCTCCCTTCCCTCCTTACATGTATATTTATTACGAAAATAGATTATACAGCATATTTCAAGGGGAAAAAAACAGCAAAAATTAGCGAACGAGTGCACGTGAGGTGTTGTCAGGTGATAATTAGCCAATTCCAGGTGTATGGCACTCTCACTTACCTTATTTCTTTCTTGTATATATTATTTGGTATAAGAATACGACATAGGGCTTATTTCAATGGATGAAATCAGTGAAAAATTCCAGGGAAGATTTACTTAGCGTAGCATGGCCGGGCAGGCGAGAGGATAGGGTAATGGAGGGGGGGTAGGGTGGGGAGTCAAGAACGGGGAGAAATGGCTAAATTGTCAACAATGGATGGGAGTACAGATGAGATTAGGAGTGCTGACTAGTGTTGGACATTGGCAGTACTGATAGATGATACAAGCCCCCACTTGGAAGCCCGGGTGAATTCAAAATAACACAGAATCACAAAAGCGACGCCCCGCGGTATGATCCCTTTCTCCCAAGCGTCACGAAAGTGACGCCTCGCGGTTAAGGGGTTAATGAAAGAAAATTATGCTTTTTAAACAGTGCGGGGAATGTGTTTGTCCCTAGTGGGGAGCCATCTAGTGGAATACTAGCTTTGAAAGCACCCCATTCAGGGATAATGTTAACTTTCATTAGAACTGCGATGTTTTACTAGGTTATATTTTACATGATGTTGCAGTAATGATATAATTTACCTAATTTTGCCTGAGCATTAGAATAATAATCAAGTTACTCGTAAAATTTTATCTGAAAGTGTTTAGATTTGTCCCGAGAATACAAAATTACACACGTAACTAGGCCATCTTTTAAATTTTGTAAGGCCTTGTTTTTAAATTAGTCAAAGCAGATAACTATATATATATTTTGTTAAGAAGTGAGATTTCCCGGTTAGGTTTTTTAGAAGTTCCTCAGAGTTTCGTGTACAGTAGTTCTGGTATCGGTACAAGTCAGAGTTGCCAGTTTGCCTGCTGTTGATGAGCTTAGTTGTTTCGTAAGTTATGCATTTATTTTTGTGCTTTTTTTTCTTTATAATGTTTTATTTAAGTGATTGCTTGTTAAATTAAGTAGTTTAAGTTCGTATTGTAAAAGATTTAGTGTTATGTAATGTGAGACAACTCTAGCATGTTTTGATGTCTCCTGGTTGGTACCTGTTATTAGGGGCAAGTACAAGACCAGCACGTCCGAGAATGTTTGAGAAGTAGAGCTTTCTAGAACAATGCAAGTTTATGGATGGATAAGAGACTAGAATGAGTTCATTCAGTTTTCAATTCAGTTTGAGTGCAGTCGGTTTTGGTTTGAGTGTAGTGTAGTATCAGTGCAGTGCGTTGGTGAAGTTTGTGAAGAATTGCTGGCAAGCATTAAGTGTAATTACTGTCAGTGAAGATTTTATACTTTTGGTACTTGTGAAAACAGTGGCAAACAGTGACGGGTTATTGAAGTTTGTATATCATTGGTACTTGAGAAAACAGTGAAGTGTCAAGCATTAAGTGTAATAACTGTGAAGTGTTGTTAAGCATTAAGTGTAATAGCAGTTAGTAAAGTGTGTATAGCTCCAGTGCTTGTGAGAAATGTGAAGTTGGAAAGCATTAAGTGGAATTATTTGGAAAATAAAGACAGTGAACTTAAGAAGAAGCCAGTGTTTATTTTTGCCTCAGTTGATCTTGTGTGCTGTACTTTTTTTTTTTTTTTTTTTTTTTTTTTTTTTTTTTTTATGCGAGGAAGAAGGAACCAAAGGCCATGAGCCCGCAGTAACAGTTCCCTCCAAGAGAAAAACAAAATACAATAGAGAGCCAAATTCAAGATCCGATCATTTTGAGATGCCTGGACACACTGCGTTTGAAAGACTGGAGATCATAGGCAGGAGGAAATACAGACAGAGGGAGACAGTTCCAGAGCTGACCTGTTGCATGAATGAAAGACTGGGAGTAACGGTTAACTCTTGCATTAGAGAGTTGGACAGAAAAGGGATGAGAGTTTGCTGCCAGACGGGTGCTACGCGCCCGTCGTAGAGGTGGAGGAATGCAAGCAGACAGTTCAGAGGAGCAGTGACCATTAAAGTAGCGATAGAAAAGAGATAAAGATGCAACAGTGCGGCGAAGAGACAGAGGTTGAAGGAAGTCAGTAAGAGGAGGAGAGTTAATGAGACGAAAAGCCTTTGACTCCACCCTATTGAGAAGAGCTGTATGTGGGGAGCCACCCCACACATGAGAGTTGTACTCCACACAGGGGCGGATAAAACCCCTGTATAGAGTCAACAATTGTGCAGGGGTAAAGAAAGAGCGGAGTCGGCTTAGCACACCCAATCTCTTGGAAGCAGATTTTACAAGAGATGTAATATGATCTTTCCAAGATAAGTCCCGAGTAAATGAAACCCCAAGCATGTTCAAGGATGATGCAGGATTAATCTGAATATTATTAAACATTAGTGGGTATACCTGTGGAAGATTTTGTCGGGTTGATAGGTGTAAGAACTGAGTCTTAGAAGCATTAAAGACAACCATATTATTTTTACCCCAGTCAGAGATATGAGCCAAGTCAGACATTAGGTGTGCCATAGCCTCATCCCTTGTTTCTTGAAGTAACTGTTGAGATGGGCGTTGCGGGAACCGAATGGAAAGGTGAAGGGTGGAGTCATCAGCGTATGAGTGGATAGGGTTAGATGTACAGCTTAGAAGATCATTGATGAATAAAAGGAAGAGAGTTGGTGATAGGACAGAGCCCTGAGGAACACCACTGTTGATAGATCTAGGAGAAGAACGATGGCCGTCTACGACAGCAGCTATAGAACGACCAGAAAGGAAGCTAGCGATGAAGGTACAGATAGAAGGATAGAAACCGTAGGAGGGCAGTTTGGAAATTAAAGATTTATGCCAGACTCGATCGAAAGCCTTTGAGATGTCAAGTGCAATGGCAAAGCTTTTGCCAAAGTCCCGAAAGGAGGATGACCAGGAATCTGAAAGGTAGGTGAGAAGATCGCCAGTGGAGCGTCCCTGACGGAACCCATACTGACGATCGGAAAGAAGGTTGTGATAGGAAAGATGCCTTAAAATTTTTTTATTAAGAATTGACTCGAAAACTTTTGAAATACAGGACGTTAAAGCAATTGGACGATAGTTGGAGGGTTGGGAGTGGTCACCCTTCTTTGGGACTGGCTGAATGAGAGCAAACTTCCAGCAAGAAGGAAAGGTACAAGTTGACAGACAAAGGCGAAATAGTTTGCCTAGGCAGGGTGTAAGCACAGAAGCACAGTTTTTGAGAACAACAGGAGGGACCCCATCAGGCCCATATGCCTTGTTAGTACTGAGGCCAGTAATGGCAGAAAATACATCAACTGGAAGAAATTTTAATGTCAGCCATGAGGAAGTCAGAGGGGGAAGTGATGGAGGAACAGCACCGGAATCGTCTAAGGTGGAATTGGAGGAGAAAGTCTGTGCGAAGAGATCTGCTTTATCAGTAGAAGAAATAGCTACAGAACCATCAGAGTAGAAAAGAGGAGGGAAGGATGATGAGGTAAAGTTGTTAGAAAGATTTTTGGCAAGGTGCCAGAAGGAGCGGGAAGAATTCGAGTTGGAGAGTTGAGAGCATTTAGTATGGATGAAATTATTTTTAGTAGAGCGAAGAACAGACTTAGCACGATTCCGGGCAGAAACGTAAAGATTATGTGATTCAGGGGTGGGTTGGCTCCGGTACCTTTTGTAGGCCTTCTCCTTGTTGCGGACAGCATTAGAACAAGCGTGATTAAACCAAGGCTTTCTTGCGTTAGTCAAAGGATATGAGAAAGGAATGTATGCTTCCATGCCCGAGAGAATAACCTCCGTAATACGCAAGGCACACTCAGATGGCTCACGGCCATGGAAGCAATAATCATTCCAGGGAAAATCAAAGAAGTACTGCCTGAGGGCCTCCCCAGTCCGCAGCTCCAAAATGCCAGAGACGACGTTTCCTGGAGGGTCCGCAGGCCGTACTGGAGCGATAGGACAGGTTAAGGTAATAAGGTTGTGATCGGAGGAGCCCAACGGAGAGAAAAAGATTAACAGAGTAAGCAGAAGGATTAGTTGTGAGGAAGAGGTCAAGTATGTTGGAGCTCTCTCCAAGGCGGTCAGGGATACGGGTAGGGTGCTGTACAAGCTGCTCTAGGTCATTAAGGATAGAAAAGATGTAGGCTTGTTCACCAGGTGGATCCGTGAAAGGAGAGGAGAGCCAAAGGTGGTGGTGAACATTGAAATCTCCAAGAATGGAGATTTCAGAGAAAGGAGAAATGGACAGAATGTGTTCCATCGTAGAAGTAAGATAGTCGAAGAATTTTTGATAGTCAGTAGAATTAGGGGATAAGTAAACAGCACAGATATATTTAGTCAGAGAATGACAGGAAAGCCGAAGCCAGAGAGTGGAGAATTCAGAAGAATCAAGTTCAGGAACACGAGAGCAAGATAAGTCGTTGCGTATGTATACACAACAGCCACCTTTGGCTTTGAAATGAGTATAGAGAAAGTAGGAGGATACAGAAAAGGGTTTGCTGTCAGTTGCCTCAGACAGCTGAGTCTCCGCGGGTGTCATTCCAGAATGACATTGCAAAAACTGGACCAAACCGCAGGTGTCATTCTCGAATGTTTTTGAATATTTTGAATACCCCGCGTTTTTTCCGTGTGCCAATTGTTTCAAGGGAGAGTTGCTATCAAGTTCTTTCACTCCAGCCGACCCCCACCTCCCTCCTCTCCCCCCCTGGGGCACCACCTACCACCCCCTGGGCCCCCCACCCCACCCCGGACCAAACACGCATCAGTATCTGTCCAGCTGTGTGAGTGACAACACTGCTGATGTGGAAGTGAAGTGCAGGCAATTACAGTGCCTTTTACCTGCCTCAGTGAACACAGAGTGGGTGTTTATCGTATGTGCAGTGTTCATATATGTTTATAGTATTATTATCAGAATGAGGTTGGCATTTGGTAATGGTGTGTGAGCGAAAAATAGTGATTACAACACTGCTGATATGGCAGTGAAGTGCGGGCAATTACAGTGCCTTCTACCTGCCTCAGTGAACACAGAGTGGGTGTTTATCGTATGTGCAGTGTTCATATATGTTTATAGTATTATTATCAGAATGAGGTTGGCATTTGGTAATGGTGTGTGAGCGAAAAATAGTGATTACAACACCGCTGATGTGGCAGTGAAGTGCGGGTAATGACAGTGCCTTTTACCTGCCTCAGTGAACACAGAGTGGGTGTTTATCGTATGTGCAGTGTTCATATATGTTTATATTATTATTATCAGAATGAGGTTGGCATTTGGTAATGGTGTATGAGCGAAGGTAATGGTGTGTGAGCGAAAAATAGTGATTTTAGATCGCTCACTTCTAATGGCACTGCCCATCCAGTGATAGTCAACGAAATCATGAAAAGTACATCATTGCAAAGCCGAAGGTTAGTACTTTCTAATGGTACCTTATTTTTCACTCTAGATTTATTCTGTGCAGTTACTGAAAGTGACAGTGATATACAGTGATGCGACAGTGACATGCTTTACCAATAATTGTATAATGGATAATGTAGTAATAAGGGATATTTTGCCTAGAAAAAAATGTAAATACTGGCCAGTGTAATAAGTGATATTGTAATAAGAGAATCTGCGGCACTTGTGTAATTCTGCGGCACTTGTGTAATTCTGTGATGCGACAGTGATGCAATATAATAATAAGTGCAGTGTAAATATAATGTATATTGCCCAGATTATATGTAAAATAATATTAGAAGTTAGAAATAATGAAAAGATCGCCTGAAACGTCAGTGAGCGGGTGACGCCGCAGTGAAGTGAGGCGCAGCCGCAGTGAAGTGCAGGCGCAGCCGCAGTGAAGTGCCTTTTACCTACCTCAGTGAACACAGAGTGGGTGTTTATCGTATGTGCAGTGTTCATATATGTTTATATTACTGTTATCAGAGAGTGGTTGGCATTTGGTACTGGTGTGTGGGGCGTAAAATAGTGATTTTACACTCCTCACTTCTAACGGCTCTGCCCGTCCTGTGAAAGTCAACAAAGTCATGAAACCTACATCAATGGAAAGCTGAAGGTTAGTACTTTCTAATGGTACCTTATTTTTTTCTCTTGCTTTATTCTGTGCAGAGTTATTAAGGTTTCAAGGTTTGTTTACATTTGGCTGAAACCCCCGTGGGAGAGGACAGTCAGACCAAAACAATACCCTCGGTTAAAGGGTTAAGGCAGACCATAGAAGAACAACTCACAGGGCAACGCCCTTATCGTACTGAACTACTGCTGTTGGAGCCTGTGGCAGTGTGGGATGAGAACATAAAAATATTATTTTCTTTGGGCAATCGTATCGTCAAATAGTTTTTGTAACCCATATAATAAAAATAATTTACGATGCATCGTTAATAATGAGTGCATTCGGATAAGCAATCAGCTACCAGCTTTTAATGGTAACGCATGCCTCTTCTCAAATGAAATCAAATACCACCTGATTCCATAATTGCTGCGATGTCCTGTCCTGTGGAGACCCCCCACACGTTCACAATGTTTTCTTAGATTTTTTCAATGGTTTGAGATCACAGTATGCTAGGCCAGCCCAGTACTTGTATGTCTGGCTGTTACTCAGACCACATTTTTAAATTTCTGCTGAATGAACTGGGCAGTTGTCCTGCATGAAAGGTATTCTTACAGGTAAAGGGAGGCATAACCCGGCCTTGAGAGCAGGGTGTGAAGCCTATGCCCAGAGTCGAACACATAAAAAAAAAAAAAAAAAAT
Organism: Coenobita brevimanus; assembly: GCF_032717465.1. Taxonomy (NCBI): domain Eukaryota; kingdom Metazoa; phylum Arthropoda; class Malacostraca; order Decapoda; family Coenobitidae; genus Coenobita; species Coenobita brevimanus. The sequence continues at coordinate 21,793,319 of NC_136975.1, forward strand.
CGGGATGTTCAGTATCTCCTAGTACTGGTCCATTAGGGCGGGTCATACTATATATGTTCCTGTAATCAATGGAGAGGAGTGTTCAAATAACATATTTTGGTGTGCAGAACACCAATCAGAAGAAAATGTTTAACTGTGATAGCCCTAACCTACATCAATTTGCAGTTTATTATTTTTAATTGTTGATTATTTTATTATTGTTGCTGGTGTCTGAAGTCCCAACTGTGAGAGATATCCTGAGGTATGGCATCTACTTTAGGGAGCAAAGTGAAGATGATAGGAGGAACTACCAAGTGGACAAGCTGGTGGGTGACATCTACTTTGGTCTGATTTGTCAGTGGAGCAAAGCCAATGATCTTTTCAAGCCACCTGTTATCAGTGTAATTGACCATCATGTCCAAGCTCAAGGAGGTCTCGAATCAGGCAGTGAAGTTTTCTCTTGGGAAGGACAAACGTGATCCCAAAGAGAGGTCCATTGTCTAGTTAGACTAGTTATATGATATTTTTACTTCCAAATGTCAGATTACCAGTTGTGAGGGGGCAGGCTGTGAGGGCTCTTTGATCCAAGCCCACATTAACTGTTCCTGGAGCCGAGAGAAGAAGATTCCTGTGTAAGATCTTGCCTGCACCAAGCAACAGAATGAGAAGGTTGGAAGTAAAGGACTCCATCAAATGGGGGGCCCTGATCTACCAGAGCACAAGAGACAGGTGAAGACATTGGAAAGGCAGTGGATGAAAAAGAAAGCATAGGAAAGGAGAATGAGCAAGGAGGAATATGCTGCAGCAGCAGGGAAGGCAGCCAGGAAGGTTGTTAGGAGATTTTCGGCAGATGGTAATGAGGATCAGGAATTGGAGAAAAGTGGTACTAAAGATGAGTTTGTCCCTAAAGTTGAGCTCTTCCTTAAAACTGACCCTGAGCCCGCAGCTTCGGCAAAAGTACAGAAAAACTATGATGAGATTCCAAACATTGCCCCTGCTAATGTAAGGTATGGCATAGGGCTGAGGCCAACCACAGTGATACCAAGAGCAGCTCTGATTGATGCAGGAATCATCACAGAAGACAAGTAAAGTGCCTGATAAGAGCAAAGTCAAGAGAGCACAGGGGAAGTTGATGAGACAGCTTGGGGAAAAGTTTGAGAAGTGCAGGGAGGAGGAGGGGATCTCCTGCATCCTCTTTGTTGGGTGGATTGACCTAACGAAAGTGATGATGGAAGTTGAGGGCAGTGACCAATCTTTTCCTGCAAAGATCAAGGAAGAATAGTGTTGTCAGTGAGCCTGGCAGCTACTATCTGTTCCACTTTCCCTCAGAGAAAGCAACTAAAGAGTAGTCACATGCGGAGCAGATTGCTAAGGTCCTATTTACCTGGCTGAAAGAGAGGGGTTTTGATAAGACCTTGTGGGCCATTGGAGGAGACTCAAAAAATGTCAACACTGGTGTGAAAGCTGGTATAATGAGGAAGCTGGAGCTGCACTTGAGAAGAAAGCTGATCTGGCTGGTGTGGAACCTGCACACTGGTGAACTTCCCCTGTGCCATCTCACTGTTGACCTTGATGGCCCTACTCTGGCAGACAACAAATTATGCAGGCCAATAGGAAAGCTCCATAATTCTGCCACAGACTTTCATATCAATCCAAACATCACCCGGATCTCTGTTGACCCTTCACTGATCAAGCTGCCTGCCAAGGTCATTAAAAATCTCTCAACTGATCAACACTATGGCTATAAAATTATCTGTGCAGTCAGGGATGGAGTGCTTCCTGCAGGAGTGGCTCTGTTGCAAGTAGGACCAGTAAACCACAGCCGCTGGCTCACCACAGCAAACAGACTTCTCAGGCTCTGGGTGTCAAAGCACGGACTTAAAGGGAAGAACCTGAAGCATGTACAATTCATTGTGGAATTCGTCAATGGAGTGTATTATCTACGTTGGTTCAGCGTGAAGTTCATGCACTCCTGGATCAAAAGACCTAGGCACATCCTCTTTCAGTTGGACTGCCTCTAGTCCCAGAGGAAGGAGGTGCTGGACATTGTGATGCCAACTGTGAGAAGATCTGCTTGTTATGGCCAGAGTGAAGCCATCCTCTAAACATTGCTCTGCTCCGAGGATCAAAAGGAGAGGACTGAGGGGGTGGAGAGATTCCTGGCCATCAGGGGAGACAGGGACCCAGACACTCAGCTGGGGGACTCCTCTTTTAGGACCAGAAGGACACCTGACATCAATTGTGGTGCTTCCAGCATTGGTGACTTGATCATCTGGTCAGGTGTGTCAGAGCCACCTCACACCTACTCTCTAAGCACCTTGGATGTGAAAAACTTCATCAGCACCCCCATGGAGCTGCTCAACTGGCCTTGCCATACACAAAGCATTGAGAGTGTTGTTATAATGGTGACTGAGGCTTCTGCTAAGTACTTCTCACAGGAAAAGAGGATGGAAGGATCAGGGCTCAGGAGACCAGCAGGAGACTTATGTCCAAGAATGTGTCAAAGCAGGACTTGTGCAACCTGGCAAGTTCAGGATGTCAGAAGGATTATCTTTGTAATTATATCCAGTGATATGCGTGTAGTACACCTGTTAATAAATATGTAACTTTGATTTGGCCTTGTCAATAAAAATGATTTACCGTATATCTTTTAATATATCATAAAGGGCTTCAAAGGGGTAGAACTAGCAATTTAGAAATACAAAATGATGTAGGTTAGAGTTATCCTATCCAAAAGATAGGCTCATATTTGAATTCACCATGTAAAAACACATAATTTAGACACCTCTTATGGTAGGATTTCCTTCAGATTCATGTTGGCACCTGAGTAAGACCCGCCCTACTGGTCCATGGTGAATCTTTTCTCAGTCTTAGTTACCGCTTCAACACCATACGGTCAGACTTAACTCCACACGTTACAGGTAACGTGACCACTTCTTGCGTCTTACATGTTTCGTCTGGCATACCTGTAGGACAGGGGTTCTCAACCTGGGGTACGCGTACCCCCAGGGGTACGTGAGAGGAATTTGGGGGGTATGTGACAGGTTTCTCAAAATACTTCGGTTTTGAATAACTGCAAACCTGTTTGTAGAAAGTGGCCTACATGTGCTAGGCTAGATGTGTCCTCCACTAGAACCAGGACAACGTTAACAAGGAAACTCTTGGAGGTATGTCATTTGAGAGAAAGCTCTCTTGGACTACACTTGCCACACAACCTTGCAAACCCATAATACAGTAGTCACCCTTGCTCGTTTTCTATCGATCATGTCTCTCCTCACGCGTACCGAACAGGTACCAAAGTGAGACGCACTGTTCGCCTCTCACTGTCACCCACTCACCACTCTTCCCTCACTACCCTCACCCTTACTTACGTTGAGATCTGCTTCATGGTTTCCAGTGTATTTGTAGTCTGATTTTTTCTCCTCGTTTAAGTTGTCATGGATTTTGCTTGTGGCTACGAAGTCATGTGCCTACACTGCAGCCATAATAACTGGTAATGGTTTCCTTCTACATACCGCTGTGAGCAGGGATTCTCAGCACTGTGCTTGATTAAAAACAAGTTACGTTCACGTCTTGCAGACAAAGATGACATAAGAGTGGCTCTTTCAAAGACTGTGCCGAGGATTGACTTGTTGGTAGCAAAGAAACAGGCCCAACCATCTCACTGAATTAGTATATACTTGTCTTTTAATGCAGTCACACACACTGACTTCCCTATGAGTAAGTAACTAGTTACTAATAACTAGTTGCGAGGCTTAACAATCAGCATTAGTTCGCAGTCAGTGGAACACAATGCCTTCTTAATTCTATTTTGTTAATTTTTTTTCATGCTAGTGACGCTAGTCACGCACACAGTAATTTCCCCATGAGTAACTAGTTATAAGCTGTATATATCACCACTACCTCACAGTCACAGTTATTGGAAAAATGTGTCTGATTTAGTACTGTTTTATTATTATTTTTATGCTATTCACACACACACTGACTTACCTATCACTGTTACTAGTTACAAGTTGCAACTAGCTGCAAGCAGCACTAGTTCACTGTCACAATGATCGAAAACTGTCTGCTATAGTTCTGTTTTAGTAAATGTATTGCATGCTAGCAGCCAGTCACATAGTGTTTCCCTATAACGGTAACTAGTTCCTATCAACACTACCTCATAGTGACATACTCACATTAACTGAAAAGTTTGTCTGCTCCACATATATAACAATTTAAACTTAATAAACTAAGTCAATAAACCATGCATTTCTTTTTACCCTTCCTGATGCTGCATTGTGGGTAAGGGGTACGTGACCAATACTGAAAGACTTTAAGGGGTACATAAGACTAAAAAGGTTGAGAACCCCTGCTGTAGGACATGAAATATTGTTCAGAATAATACGATAGCACTGGACCGACAATTCATGAATGAATAGAGTGGCATTAGGTTACCCTAGAGAAACGTGCAGTCACCTTCGGGGAGAGAGAGAGAGAGAGAGAGAGAGAGACAGACAGAGAGAGAGAGAGAGACAGACAGACAGACAGACAGAGACAAAGAAAGAGATGGCTGAGAGTTGTCGTGTTCATGCTGGATGTGCTAGAAAGTGTTAAAGTACACAGAGATGATTTGGCCATGTGACGAAATTGGAAAGAGGCATGACTGACTAGGTAAATATGTTGGTGAGGGGGGAAGGGGAATGAACGAGGGGAGACTGAGGAGGAGGAGGAGGGTTGGAGAGGAGGTATATGAATAAAAGTGATGTTAGTTGAACGGAAGGCACCCTGATACAGTAAAGGCGGGCTGGTTGATATGGAGGCGAATTGTCTGCGGTCACCTATTCCGGGTGTAAGACGTCGATATTTATAGAGGGACAGAGTGTATACTCATACAGTGAATATATTTACACAAGAGGTCAACAGTAATGCAAATGTGTTGATTTATAACAGGTCATTATGTTGAGATATGTGTTAACAGGTCAGTAATGCTGTGAATGTTTATATAAAACAGATCAGTATTGTGAATGTGTGACAGCAGGTCAGTAATGCTCTGAATGTTACTTGTTAGTAATCCTGGGAATTTGTGTACTTCGTTTCGATAACACTTTGTGTTGATATATCAACAATAATTACCCAAAAAAGGCTGACACAGCAGGCCAATAACAGTGAATATGTTCACTGCTGATAAAACAAGTCAGGTATAAGGCAATACGCTCACAGACCAACAAATTTATTTAGAACTGGTTTTCTTTTGTTCCTTCTCGAGCAATGAAGTCTCCAATGCGATGACGACAAGAAAGACTTCTCATCAAAAAATATGATTGGTCCCCACAAGTCATATCCAGAGTTCATGTGTTCCTGTGCAAAATGAAGGCGAAATGGATGATGTCGGTCAGTAAATTTCGTTTCTGTGGCAGAATTCCGGTGGTGTTACCCAATTTGTGCATTCTTCTCACAGTTCTTGATGACACTTGAAGATTTAGCACATCTCTCATTGCAACGGCATTGGTGAATGGATTATTGTTGATGGCTGCTCGTATTCCCTGATTGTCATCAGCTGTTGTTTTCTGAGTGATTCCTGGTCTTGGCCGATCTTTGAGGTTACCTTCTTCCTCTCACCTCCTTATCCATTGATAAACCGTACAGCAAATAATTCCAAGCTCCCTTCCAATATGGGTAGGTGGCATACCACTTTCCTTCATACCTACATCCCTCCCCACATGTTAGCCTTTTGTTAGGATCCATGGAGAGTTCCTCGTGTGGTGCTGCTGTGCCATGGTGAGCTTGGGTTGTGGCTTGTGAGGCGATCCCCCACCACCAGACTACTCACCTCGGTTGACGAAGCCGTACATCACAGCTGTTATTAAAATTAGATAATGATTCATGAGGACAGACCAGTATTTTTTTGTGATAGGAATTCTTATCTAGTAAATTATTAAAGGCAAGCAATTTATTATGTGAGTGTGTAGCCAGTAATCAAACGGAGCATCCTTCCAAGGAATGAGGGCATTGTAGTTTCCTGTTCCCATTATGTATTGTCCCATGGACACGACATCTGTAAGAGTTGGGATATGATTGGACAAACGGGGACCAAATGTAGTTAGCATTATTCATGCCTGGCAAATGAATTTAATATAAATGGTGCATTGCTATAAGTATCTTGAAAAGAATACAGATCGTCACACCTCACGGTGCATGGCAAGATTCTCAACATTTGTTGAGAAGTCGATATCGTGGTTGCAAATAAAGGGTACTTGCGGCCCTACATAGTATTTCGAGCTCAGTTTATTTAATAAATTAAGTTAATTTAAATGTGTAAACTGGCTATACAAAATGCAGGTACCAGTCATTCTCTCTCTCTCTCTCTCTCTCTCTCTCTCTCTCTCTCTCTCTCACATTAGATGTAAAAAGCCACGAAAGCTGTTCTGATCAAAGGCTTGTAGATCTTGTGCAGGAGTTTTTCCTAACACATCATGTAAAGGAAAACACCAGAAAAAGAGAACTTGATGATCCACCAGTACTATATCTTTTTTTACTAGGCAAGAAAATGAAAATGACAATATAATATATCATCCTCCATTCGGCACAAACGACCATGCAGTATTAAAATGTAACTTCAGGATTGCATTTGACATTGCTAGTAATAAGAGATACAAAAAGAGTATAAACTAAAAACAAGGCACCTATCATGACCTGAAGAAGTGCTTCTTAGAAACAAATTGGGAAAAGGTGCTTAGAGGACAAGATTTAAGTACTGTATATAGAAAAATCCGTGATCTTTGTGAAATAGGAGTCAAGAATTACATCCCTCAGCTCAAAGAAACAAAAAATGAAAATTAAATGGTTTAATATAGAAAGTAAAAAAACAAAAAGATAAAAAAAGAGACTCGCTATTGAATAGATACAGTAGACACAATAGTGAGAGGCCATACCGTATAAGAACTATAAACAGGCAAGAAATATTTATACAAAGATAAGGAGGGAGGCTCAGAGACGGTTTGAGGAAGACATTATAAATAAAAATTGTGATCAACCTAAGCTATTTTACAGCTACATCCAAAGCAAAACCAAAGTTAAAGATGAAATACAGTTCATTACAAATGATGGAATCATTTATACGTAAGAGAAGGGTATTTGTGAAGCACTAAATAAAAACTTCCAATCACTTTTTACAAAAGAAAATAATTTAGATAGAGATGATATGGAACATGCATACCCACACATACTACCAACTATACAATTATAAGAAAAAGAAGTACAGGAAGAGTTAAGTAAATTAGACAAAGGAAATGCAAATGGTCCTGATGAGATTTCAGGTTGGGTGCTACATGAATGTGTAGATGATTTAAGCTGACCATTGTATTTAATATTCAAAGAATTTTTAGGTCAAGGAAAACTACCTGTTATTTGAAGAAAGAAAACATTGTTTCCCTGTTCAAAAAGGGGAATAGACAGAATCCACTAAACTAACGATCAGTATCACTGACCAGTGTTGTAAGATACCAGAATAGCTGATAAGAAAAGTTTGGGGAAACCATCTAGAAGAACACTGGATGAAAACAGAAAGGCAGTTCTGTTTTAGAAAGGGAAAATCATGTGTTGCTAATCTATTAAGCTACTATGATAGAGTTACAGAGACTTAACAGAAAAGAGAAGGATGGGTGGACAGTATCTATTTAGATTTGAAGAAAGCATTTGACAGGGTACTGCACCAAAGATTTTTATGGCAATTATACCATCAAGGAGGCATCCAAGGCAATCTGTACCGTTGGATGCAGGATTTTCTCAGAAAAAGGGAAATGAGAACAGTATTAAAGGGAAATTACTCATCATGGAGGGAAGTGACTAGCAGAGTTCCACAGGGCTCAGTGCTGGCACCAATTATGTTTTTAGTATACAGTATATAAATGATATAGACAGTAACATTGGAAATGGAAGCTATCTAAATATGTTTGCGGACGATGCTGAAATACGTGGGAATCTTAGTAACACAGATTCTTGCAAAGAACTGTGAGAGGAATTTAAAAAATTTTATGAGTGGAGCAATAAATAGCAAATGGAACTTAATATGGACGAGTGTTATACATTTAAGTTTGGTAAATGTGAGAAAAGACTAGATATGAATTATAGGCTAGAAAGAACAACCCTACACATCAGAAAAGGAAAAGTATTATCAATAACAGACTATCTCCAGATGACCACATCAGTGAGAAGGTACGTAACACATGCTTGCTAATATGAAATAGCATTCACATATATAAATGAAGATATGCTCAGAAAGATTATAACATCATTTATTAGACCAATCCTAGAGTATGCATCAGTAGTCTGGAATCCTTATATATAAAATACATACGGTACTGTAGATATGACTGAAAAGTACAAAGGGCAGCTACATGATGGGTACCATGCTTAAGGGATCTAAGCTACAAAGAAAGACTAGAAAAATTGAATCTACCAATACTACAGGAGAGAAGGAAAAGAGGAGACATGATTATGCCATATATAAATGCATCTCAGGGAAAGAGAAAATAGACATAAATGACTATATAACCTATGGGGTAGCATCAGCAAGAAGACACTGCAAAAACTACATAAAAACAGAGGCAAAACGACTTAAGGAAATTGAATTTCCCAAATAGCGCAATTGATCAGTGGAATGCACTACGAAATGAAATAATATATGCCAAAACTATTTATAAATTTAAGGATATGTATGAAGAAACCTGTTTAATACACTGGACCCCGATCTTGACTCATTCCTGTAAAGATACAATTAGCTAAGAATTAGGTAAGAACACACACACACACACACACGAACGCGCTCGCGCATGCTATACTAATATAGTAAGAGTACACTTTTACAGGTGTTAACCTTTTATAAAATAATACTACATTTTCGTTATATGACGGAAGGACTTTCACCACTTGGCTGATTGCGCTTCTTCCTACGAATTGCTACATGACCGAAATATTGCAAAAATGAATTTAAAAAAAAAGGACAGGAAACTCAAGATGCAACATCCTACTTTAATGAACAACAGAAGCGTCAAGCGAGGCAAACAGGGCAGATAATGGTTTGTGGGTGCCGAGCAGAGTTGGGAGAGTCGAAGGAATATTAGAACGTAGGAGCATAGAAAACAGAGGACAATAAAGGGGACGCAGGAATGGACCGCAAATATAATTTTAATTTGACAAGATTAACAGAACACTGGGTAACAATTGACCATCACAACATAATACTGCATTATACTTGACCGACAGAGATAAGGTCAAGATCTCTTAACTTATAATAATGTAACATTCATTTATTGATAAACTAATGCCTATGGATACAGCCTAGTTTTATTTAAAAGTCGCTGATCTAAGGACTGTTGTTGATTAACTTCAGAGGAACTTGTCTGTATCATTCTGTGTGTGTGTGTGTGTGTGTGTGTGTGTGTGTTCACTCTTTATGAACCATCAGGATGTCTCATCGATGTTTTCATACAACGTACAGTCACTCATAAAAGAAAAGACCCCCCCCCCCTCCATGCGTTAGAGGCAATATAACTCGGGGTATTCAGTGTTGGTAACAGTGTATTTAATGTCAGCCATATGGGGGGATGAGGAGGGGTGTTTGAGAGGAGGGCGGAGTTAATCTGCACGAAACACTGCTTCAATCCACATTTCGAGTCAAACATATATTATATCTGACTTGTTATCAAGGCATATGTATGAAACCCATTACATTTGAATAAGTTTATCATTAGCTGAATAAAATCGTCAGCCGGTGGCAGGAATAAGATGCAAATGAAACCCCCGGCCTCAAGAGTTAAATGAATGGGCTCGACACACTTAGAATGAACTTTGAATGAACTTCTCCCAAGCGCAGCTTCACACCCCCACACCTGACGTCATTTACAGTGTTACCAGGACCGATATCATATTGGTTGAAAGGTGTCTTGGCCGGGGGGGGGGGGTCGTTTCTTTTATGAGTGACTGTACTTTCGTTTTACGTGTGCAGTCTCTTCAAAGGAATATAAACAGTTCATTTAATTTTCCGAAGAGCTGCATATATTTCCCTCCTATACCCTGAGCTAAATTTGCATTGAAGGATTAACACAATTATTAACTCAAGAGATTTACACCTATACTGTGTTTGAGGCTTGATTCTTTGATTTGCTGATCATGAACTTATGAGACGAAGGCTGCATGTGCCAACGATTATTTTATTCAGTGCTGAGTTTGTTATATTTGCTATAAAAATTTCCGTTGAATACATTTTATACTTTGCAGTAAGTGATTCACTGTTATGCCACAAACTTAAGCTATGAAATGGAGGCATATACATAGCAGAAGCAGGCACTAGTGAGTCAGCCAGTCACCAACTTTGTCCCTAGCTCATCTAAAGAGTGGTGGGAGCTCCATTCATAAAAGAATACTACGTCATAGTAGAGGTTGCCGTAATTTGCAACCTTTCACAGCTCTGGAAAAGTGTATCCCTTTCACTGTGGCCAACTGTACAGTTTTCCTCCAATTGGAACGAGGACATCTTAGTGCTGCGGCAGAGACCTGAAAAAAACTATATTTTTCAAATTCATGCAACCGGCGGTACTGAAAGCTATGTGTGTGTGTGTGTGTGTGTGTGTGTGTGTGTGTGTGTGTTTGTGTGTGTGTGTGTAGGATTCCCAGAAGTCAGAAACTGCTTGATGCCAGTCCAGCATCGAAGTACGTCCTGTCAGTCTTTATGTGTTTTTACCCCACATGTAATGCCTCGAACTGAACCATTTCTGCACCATTCTATCACTAAAGACCCACAATATATCGTGAAAATGACCTGTTTTCGCATATATTCTGCTAAAAGTACAGTATTTCCTTTTTACATATCCATGACGTGATCGTCACATCCAGAACAACAAACAGCACTCAGATAATCATAATTTTAATCTTTAGAAAGCCCAGTTCACCTTGTTATAAAAGTTATAGTTAAGGGATATGGTTAATGAAAATCTTTACTTTCTGTATATCAAACAAGTGCAACAAAACACTGAATATATATTTTTTTTATTCAGCTGTAATTGTTTTACCCATATTATACCTCAATAAGCCTTCATCATAACTATTTGAGGTATGAACTGGAAGATATTAATGGAAAGTAACCTTTATCCTTTAACCCATACACACCAGGGGTTTTCTGATGTCGCCCACTCCTCCCTGCAGGGGATTTTTGTGATTCTGGAAAAAAATGCCCTTATTTCAAAACCTAATATCTGCCAAACTATAACAACTAGAGAAATAAAGATACAAAAGACCTTCATTTGAAAGTATCCCCACGTCTCCAGCGTTGATGAGTAAGGATAAGTTAAAGATGACTGGTTTTCCGAGTTTTGGTGGGCTTACCCGAGTGCGCGGCACTGCCAGTGACCTTGGACTTGCTGTCTACAGTAGTGCAGGCAGCACTGACAGGAGTTGTGATTGTATTACTGCTCGGCCTTCCTTTGAAAAACCTGGAATTTTCCACTCAGCCTACGACTTTTCCTTACCCGCCGTCGTAAGGATGACTCATCACCTAGTTCACATGGCTCCCAACAGGGTTTTCCGCCCGTTTCATAGCTCCACTATACCCCGTAGGTGTGTGGGAAAAGAACAGCTCTTTGATTTTCTGTACTCACTTCTTGCGTCAATTATAATAATTTCCCTTTGCTACAGCACTTTTATTTACACTTGACATTAAGATTACGGGTAATTGCACTTTGAGAAGTAAATGCTTTGGTCGTTTAATGCAGTATGGTTGAGTGTGAGGTAATTACTAGCTCTAAAACTGTGACTAATTTGCACTAGTCAGGGGCATCGTGAAAATATTACTAATGTTGTACACAACTTAAATTTCTTGTACTTCACATCACAAACACACCAATTCTCACATATTCACCATATTTTTTTTTTCTGAGTAATGACGGAAAAAATTTAGATACAGCCAACCAGGTCATTTTCTATCGCGCCCATGCACTCGTGGTTTTCTTTCATGTAGCAGGGAGGGTTACTTGAGGTATTTCCAATCATTGTTTCACAAATAACCATAAAAAGTAACTCATATTGCAAGGCACCAATAAAACATATTATAAAACACTTATTTCATGACACTAAATAGAACTTATATCTTTGTGAGGAGTAGACTGTAGCACCAGTCGAGCAGGGCAGTATTCCCAAGGTTGATGGAAAGCTGATGACAGGGAGAGCTAGAGCTTCCGTTTCATCAGCCCTCAGGATTAATTCCTGACCATCCCCCTTTGCTGAACTTTTTCAGTGTCTCAGTAACACAGACAGTAGGCCAGCATGCTCACCAATACAAGTTTCTCTATCAACACCAAACTACATGCACAGTACACGCTACACTTCCTTTTCCAAAATTCAAAAAATCATGGCTTCTTCACAACACATAGCCTCGGAGTCCCCAGGGGGAGGGGGGACCATAAATGCCCCCATCTTCCGCCCCTCTCCCGGTGACGACTCAAACTGCCTGGAACCACTGCCTGACTCACTTCTTCATTTCTGCAACATTCGCGGCCTTTCCTCCAACTTTCACTCTGTTGAGCACCATCTCTCCTCCCCTAAACCTCACCTTTTCATAACTGAGACTCAGCTGTCTGAGGCAACTGACAGCAATCCCTTTTCTGTATCCTCCTACTTTCTCTATACTCATTTCAAAGCCAAAGGTGGCTGTTGTGTATATATACGCAACGACTTATCTTACACTCGTGTTCCTGAACTCGATTCTTCTGAATTCTCTACACTCTGGCTTCAGCTTTCCTGTCATTCTCTGACTAAATATATCGGCGCTGTTTACTTATCCACTAGTTCTACTATCAAAAATTCTGTGACTATCTTACTTCTGCGATGGAACACATTCCATCCATTTCTCCTTTCTCTGAAATCTCCATTCTAGGAGATTTCAATGTTCACCACCACCTTTGGCTTTCCTCTCCTTTCACTGATCCACCTGGTGAACAAGCCTACATCTCTTCTATCCTTAATGACCTGGAGCAGCTTGCACAGCACCCTACCTGTATCCCTGACCGCCTTGGAGAGAGCTCCAATATACTTGACCTCTTCCTTACAACTAATCCTTCTGCTTACACTGTTAATCTGTTCTCTTTATTGGGCTCCTCCACAACCTCATTACCTTAACCTGTCCTATCGCTCTAGTACAGCCTGTGGACCCTCCAAAGAAATGTTGTCTGTGGCACTTTGGAGCTGCAGATTGGGAGGCCCTCAGGCAGCGCTTCTTTGATTTTCCCTGGAATGATTATTGCTTCCATGGCCGGGAGCCATCTGAGTGCGCCATGCGCATTATGGAGGTTATTCTCTCGGGTATGGAAGCACACATTCCTTTCTCATATCCTTTGACTAATGCAAGAAAGCCTTTGTTTAATCACACTTGTTCTAAAGATGTCCACAACAAGGAGAGGGCCTATAAAAGGTACCAGAGCCAACCCACCCCTGAATCACATATTTTTTATGTTTCTGCCCGGAATCATGCTAAGTCTGTTCTTTGCTCTGCTAAAAATAATTTCACCCGTACTAAATGCTGTCAACTCTCCAACTCAAATTCTTCCCTGTCCTTCTGGCACCTTGCCAAAAACCTTTCCAACAACTTTACCTCATCATCCTTCCCTCCTCTTTTCTACTCTGATGGTTCTGTAGCTATTTCTTCTACTGATAAATCAGATCTCTTTGCTCAGACTTTCTCTTCCAATTCCACCTTAGACGATTCCGTTGTTGTTCCTCCATTACTTCCCCGTTCTGACTTCCTCATGGCTGACATTAAAATTTCATCAGCTGAGTATTTTCTGCCATCACAGGCCTCAATACTAACAAGGCATATGGGCCTGATGGAGTCCCTCCTGTTGTCCTCAAGAACTGTGGTTCTGGGCTTACACCCTGCCCAGGGAAACTCTTTCACCTTTGTCTATCAACATGTACCTTTCCTTCTTGCTGGAAGTTTGCTCTCATTCAGCCAGTCCCAAAGAAGGGTGACCATTACCAACCCTCTAACTACGTCCAATTGATTTAACATCCTGTATCTCAAAAGTTTTCGAGTCAATTCTTAATAGAAAAATTTTTAAGCATCTTTCCTATCACAACCTTCTTTCTGATCGTCAGTATTGGTTCCGTCAGGGACGCTTCACTGGCGAACTTCTCACCTACCTTTCAGACTCCTGGTCATCCTCCTTTCGTGACTCTGGCAAAAGCTTTGCCATTGCACTTGACATCAGTGGCTTTTAATCGAGTCTGCACAAATCTTTAATTTCCAAACTGCCCTCTTACGGTTTCTTTCCTTGTATCTGTGTCTTCATTTATAGGTTCCTTTCTGGTCGTTCTGTAGCCACTGTTGTAGATAGCCATCGTTCTTCTCCTAGATCTATCAATAGTGGTGTTCCTCAGGCCTCTGTCCAGTCACTAACTTTCATCCTTTTATCCGTGAATGACCTTCTAAGCTGTACATCTAACCCTATCTACTCATACACCTACCAACCCAACAAAATCTTCCATAGGTGTACCCACTAATGTTTAATAATATTCAGCTTAATCCTGCATCATCCTTGAACATGCTTGGGGTTTCATTCACCTGGGACTTATCTTGGAAAGATCATATTACATCTCTTGTAAAATCTGTTTCCAAGAGACCAGGTTCCTTCTGTACCCCTGCACAATTGTTGACTTTATACACGGGTTTTATCTGCCCCTGTGTAGAGTACATAGGGTTAGGTTCCCCACATACAGCTCTTCTTAATAGCATGGAGTCAAAGGCTTTTCGTCTCATTAACTCTCCTCCTTTTACTGGCTTCTTTCAACCTGTCTCATCGTTGCACTGTTGCATCTTTATCTCTTTTCTATCGCCATTTCAATGGTCACTGCTCCTCTGAACTGTCTGCTTGCACTCCTTCACCTCTACGATGGGCGTGTAGCACCCATCAAGCAGCAAACTCTCATCCATTTTCTGTCCAACTCTCAAATGCAAGAGTTATCCGTTACTCCCAGTCCTTCATTTATGCAACAGGTTAACTCCGGAACTATCTCCCTCTGTCTGTATTTCCTGGTAGCTACGATCTCCAGTCCTTCAAACGCAGTGTGTCAAGGCATTTCGAAATGATCAGATCTTGAATTTGGCTCTCTCTAGTATTTTGTTTTTCTCTTGGAAGGAACAGTTTTTGCAGGCTTGTCAGCCTTTGGTTCCTTCTTCCTAGCACAAAAAAATAAATAAAATCTTACATTTCACTTATACATAAAAAAGAAAAAACATTCGTGCATACCTTTTTACTATTTACAATTTCTCACACACCTGCTCAGTCATGGAGCTCTGTCCCCGGTGGTAAGGGCAGAACTTTCGCAGGGGTCGATGATGCAATCAGCCCTGAGCGGGGGGAACTGAAAATGGACGAGGAGGATGAGGAAGACATCACTCTACACTCTACCTACAGACTGAGCCGTGCATCAGTGGGGTTCCATGGGTACCTACCTACCCTATGGTTGTCCCAGAAAATGGTCGCTGGGTCCATGGCTGGAGGGAAGATGTTTGTGGTTATATTCAACTGGTGTTGCTCCACTCCCAAAATTGTGACGACTGTATGCATCAACTGGTGCATAGGGGTTAACAAACTACACATCAAGCCTAGAAACCATCTGCTGCATTTTCAGTGCCATGTCTTTACTGATTAGCCTTCATTAGAGTCACTCAGTATTGACAAGGGCAGTCAATATAAACACATTTCCACATGCATCCTCTGTGTCATCTGTGTCCAGATGAAGAATGACCTCACAGTTACAAACATGTGCAAGGCTGGTTACCTGTGAAGCATGGGCAGGCTGTGTCACAGACACTGTATTTGCAGACAAGGCTATTCAAAAGTTCTGAAGCAGCAGGCAACTGGGACATCAATTGTTCCTGCAGGGAACCATCCTCATTTTTCACATTTCCAAACTGAGTGACATCAGGGATTTCCTGATATGGTGTTGTTCTGTGGTGCCAAATGAACTGCTGGTACAATGCATAGAGGAGATAGAGATGGAAGCTGTCTTCTGTAGGGGGAAGTTCTTGGCCTCATCATTCTTGCCAGCCTTTTCACATCTCAAGGTGTTCAGTGATACACTGTCAGCACTGCCTTACATGGCGCCAGTGAATTTGCTTGCTGATATCACTTGTGTTATGACAAGACAGGGGTTATGCCCAGAGTAGCTAGCTCCTGAAACCTTTGGGCTTGTTGCATAAGAATCCGAAAAACAGTGTGTTTCTCATGGCCAAAACAAGAACTATCACATCCTGTTATATAGTACACAGAGAGCAAGAAGTTTCTTTGTGTAAGAGTTATGCAGTTCATGGACTGGGAGAAATCTTGCCACTGATGTTTGTTTCCCATCATGTCCTGTCAGGAAATATATTTCCAGTGCTGGAATGGATGCCTAATGATGAACAAGAAGAACCAAAAACATCTGTGTTAGGACTGCAAATAACTATCTTGTCACACCCATGAACTGCTGCAACCACACTTTGGAGTATTATGCATGTGTGACCCTCTTTTTTCTTTTTTTTTTTTTCTTTTTTGAGACACTTCATCTTTGACAGTATTCTGAGACAATCAATGGTGCTGTCTTCCTTGCCTTCACTGATGTACATTACCTGCTCTTGGTTGAGTATAATTGATGCAACCTCTCTGATGTACTTTGTGTAGTATTCTGCAAGGGCAGTTTTGTTCTTCACAGCACCTAAGAACCGCTTCCAGTGTCTTGGTGTGGTAACATCTGGTAAAATATGATATGAATATCCTGTGTTGTTGCCCATTCTCGCATGTTACATTCTTATGCCGTTCTCATCATAGTGGTCAAAGACAATGTGCATCTCTCTCACATCATTTCCAGCCACAGCCTTGATATGGTTAACCTGCCGCATGCCAGCTACTTTTAGCCCTATGGATCACCTTCGTGCCGGCCATTTTTTGATTTTTTTTTTTTGGCTAAAATGATAGATTTTGATGTGAAAACAGATTTCACAATTAAAATTCTCAACAAAGCTCGGAAATGGTTTTATTGAGTCCTCCATACTCGTATACAGGTATTCCCACTCTCTCACACTCGCCAGGTAGGTGAAAGCTGTTTTCTATGTAATGTAGACTCAAGTATTTATGCTGGGAAGGTATAGCAATGTTCAGTACACTTTTCTGATTACTTATTACTTCAACATCTGTCACAATTTGCGTCTTTCTTACTGTGAATGCATTGTCTTACACTTACTTGAAGATTGGTACAACCTGACTTCACTATGTACAGTCCTAGCACTTACAGGAAGATATTAACAACTTGACTTCACTATGTACGGTACTTAAACTTACAAGAAAATATTTACAACTTGATTTCACTATGTATAGTCCCTACACTTACTTGAAAATATATACCACATGCCTTCACTATGTTCAGCACTGGGTGAGGCACACAGGCAGAGTGAGTGTGAGAGGGGGAGCGAGTGGGTGTATGGCCTTCACCACCTGGGGTGTGATAGAGGAACAGTTAACATACATGCCTGCCAATTTTTACCAGCGAATCTTGAAAAATGCGGTCACAATGAATGTTGTAATTTTAAGCCGTTTTAAAACGGCACTGGCACTGACCGTAGATTTTTGTCAGATCATTTTAAAACAGCACTGGCATGCTGCAGGTTAACAAACTTGCCAGCCATGTCTCTGAAAGAGGTTTTCTATATTGCGGCATCCTGTAGGAAGTGACTACTACAGCATGACCATCAAACACCAGTGCATCAGCCTTCCCAATCTCTGTGATCTTCTCCCCTAGTATATTATCTTCAAGCCTGTGCAGAAACTTTTTTTTTTTTTTTTTTTTTTATGTGTCCGACTCTGGGCATAGGCTTCACAGCCTGCTATCAAGACCCAGCAGTCCTCCCACATACCATACACCTCTACATGTCACCACTTCGGCGCTAACACCCACCGTCCATATTGAATACATGCTAGGGCTGTCTCATACAGGACTGGTGTATTGGTATTAGCGGGGGTATTTTTACGACATGTCGGCGGGTCTTCTGGTAGATCAGTAAAGCCTCATTTAATGAAATTCAAATCCTTAAACTGTTCCCTGCCCCAGCCGGGATTCGAACCTGGGTCCGTTAGGACTGCAGACCACCTCTCTACCGATTGAGCCACCGCCTCCCCCAACTGGGATATGGCACATGAAATCATGTCCCCAGTGCCTGTGAACAAGCTGAGTGGCACTAGCACATTCTCAAAAAACATAACCTGTCTCATTGGAACCTTCTTGAGAGCATTCAATGCCTGAAGCTGAAGATACATGACTTCATTATTCATGGACACATGAATAATGGTCATGTATTTTCGCTTTCTGGCACTGAATGCTCCCAGGAAGGTTCCACTGAGATGGGTTATGTTTTTTGAGAATGTGCTAGTGCCACTCAGCTTGTTCACAGACACTGGGGACATGATTTCATGTGCCATTTCACATGCAGTTTTCACATTTGACCAAGGCAAAAGGTCATAGAGACTCTTGGCTGGTAACTAGAGTTGAGGATCCACAACAAGCCTGTCATTCACAAAGGAAGTTGCAAGAGATGCTCCTTTCTGAAGTGCACCCCTAAGGCTGTGTGCTATTTGATTGGGTACATTTGCTCCTGTTGCAATTTGTACTAGGTTCGGTGGAGACTCAGTAATGTTAAAAGGATCTAGAAAAGGTCCATTTAGCATGGCCCTAATCCTTTCAACAAACTTGTCCCATCATTTGTCAGGTGATGTCTTGATCTTGTGTTTAGGCAATTCCTGTTTCTTTGTTGCACATGTGGTGGACCTGTGAAATTTGAATAAGCAGAAGAGGGAGTCAATATCATTACCTCTCTGCAGCCCCTGTAAAGAAATAAAAAAAAAACATTCATATAAAGGTTATATAGTCACCATCATTTGTCCCATCATTTGTCAGGTGATGTCTTGATCTTGTGTTTAGGCAATTCCTGTTTCTTTGTTGCACATGTGGTGGACCTGTGAAATTTGAATAAGCATAAGAGGGAGTCAATGTCATTAGCTCTCTGCAGCCCCTGTAAAGAAATAAAAAGAAAACATTCATATAAAGGTTATATAGTCACCCAAGTTTATTGCAATTCAAAGATTTTGCAGCTTTGTTATTTGTTTACAAAAGAACTAGAATGTATAGTATTTCATGACATGAGTTTATTTTAATGAATAATTAACAGCAAGTGTGCAACACCTTATAATGAAAAATTTAGGTTTAATATATTCTTTTTGGTCTTTATATATGTGTCATATCAGTTTTTTTAATCCCTATATTTTTACATTTGTGAACATTGTTTGATTTGGATGTAATGACCATGTCATGGATAACTAAAAAGAATATTATCATAATATTATGTGTGAAAATAGGTCATTTTCACAATATATAGTAGGGCTATAGTGACATCATGGTGCATTATATATGGGGTAAAAATGCGTAAAGACTGACATGACGTACTTTGATGACGTACTGGCATTAAGCAGTTTCTGACTTTGGGACCCCCCTGGACACACACACACACACACACACACACACACACAAGGCACCGAGGAGACCAGACACTCGCCGCCATCGCTCCATAAACGGCCAACTTGGCCAGTGGCATTACTTATATGAGTAAAGCTTTGTACCAGGTTAGACTAAATGGTGTTCTAATATAAAAAGAAAAAAAAAAAGAAGTTTTAAGCAAGACTTGTTCAAACAGAAAAGAAAACAAATTAGAGTAAGAATGCGCACAATCAGGTGATCGTTTGTTTAGTCTACAACTGCCCCAGGGAATGTAAGTACCATATGTGCTTTTAGTACTGCAACATGACCACATACTTTAGTAAAGCAAATTTGGAAAAGAAAAGGGATAAAGGTAGAAAGCAGGACGATGATTTCTACCAAGAACTGGTTGAAATGGAGACTCACAATAAACTGGTGGAACGAGTACACAGGCTAGAGACGGCTTTTCAAAATGATATTGATGAAATTAAGAAGCAAATGCACTTGCAAAAGGTAGAAATAGAAAAATTAGGAAAGGAAGTCAACAAGAAAGACATAATCATAGATGAGCTGACAGTAGAACTGGGTTCACTTAGGAGAAAAATGAGTGAAATGGCAAGTACAGTAGTCAACCACGAGAATATTATGGAAAAGTTCAAAAATGATACAGAGACATTTAGGGAAGTAAGCAGTCTGATAGACCAGAGCAGTGATATTGAGGAGAAGATAACACAGGTGAATGAAGCTGTGCAAAGCTACAAAAATGATGTGGAAACCACTTATGCTGAAATGGTGAAAGTAAAGAAAGACTTAGAAACAAGGGTGGAAGAAAAAAGCATTAAAAAGGAAGTGAAAAGAATAATCCAAAACAATCCTAAGTTAGTCAGAGATTCAGTAGATATCAACAAATCTATAGTAATCATTTGCATAGAAGAGGAAGAAGTAAAAAACAAGATCTCAAGAGACAAAAAGGAGATGGCAAATGTAATGAGCATATTGAAAGAAGTATCAGAGGAAGTCTGTAGTAAAGACATAGAGGAACACAAAAGGTTAGGGAAATACGAGAGAAGCAAGTCAAGACCCTTAAAGGTAACCTTCCAGAGTGTAAACACCGTGGAGGAGATACTAAAAAATGCAAAGAATCTTATGGAAAAAAGAGGAGTTCAAAAATGTATGGATAAAAAGATGCCTAACACAAGAGGAACTGGAATTACTGAAAAAGAGGGAGGAAGCAAAAACAAAAAATGAGGGAAGATCAGAGGAGGAGAAGAATAGATTTTTTTTTTTTTTTTTACAAAGTAATAGGATTGCAGGTCCGAAAGCGATACATAAACAGGAGGGAATAAAAAGGAGGAAGGTAGTAGAACCAAGTCATGACAAGTATATAAACAAGATGATTAAGTTGATGTACTCAAATGTGGATGGAATGGTATCTAAATTATTAGAGATGAATGATTATGTCAGAGAAAATGAACCACATATAATATGCCTAACTGAAACAAAATTAACACCAAGGCTATCAAATGACATCCTAAACTTAGAGGAATATAATATATGGAGAAGAGATAGGAACTTAAAAAAAGGAGGAGGAATTATAATATTAACTAAGAAAAATCTAAAAGTCAAAGAAAGAGAACTAGATATACCCTCACAAGTAGAACTGATTTCAGTAGAGATCAATACATCTGAAGGGAAAGTAATTGTAGTCAATTTGTACATGCCACCCAAGTCAAACACATGGGAAAGAGACAAAATTGCCTAACTTTTGAAAATGCCCTTTCACATTCTTCCTTCCACTCATATTTGTCTTTTCTTTAACAAATTTATAACGAGAGCTACAGCATATGAAAATTTCAAGACAAACCTCAGATAGTAACCCGCCATATCCAGGAGTCTCTGCAATTCCTTTTTGTTTTTGAGTT
Source organism: Coenobita brevimanus (assembly GCF_032717465.1). Taxonomy (NCBI): domain Eukaryota; kingdom Metazoa; phylum Arthropoda; class Malacostraca; order Decapoda; family Coenobitidae; genus Coenobita; species Coenobita brevimanus. The sequence goes on from NC_136975.1 coordinate 21,814,756, forward strand.
GTGTGAAGTCAATAATGACCTAAACCTTGCCATTAGTTGGACTTACTTTACCTCCTACCATGTAGTCGAAGGACTAAATTTGGGCCTTTGCAAAGTCGCCCTTCTCTATTTTGATTATTAAGTAAGCAGGTGACAGTCTCTGCAGAATGCCATCTAGTTTGATCAAGTCAGGAATAATTGCTGAATATAACCAAATCATCAATATATGTCACACATCCCTTGATATCACTTGTAAGTTTGTTTATTAGTTCCTAGGACATGGCTAGAGCATTTTTTGCATCGTATGGCATGACTTTACATTTGCAAGTATGACTGCCAGACACAAAACAGGAAATTACTTAGACGCTTCCTCTAACTCGGGCTTGCCAATATCCCATCAGTAAATCAATTTTGGTAATGAACTTTGCACAGCTTATATTGTCTATGCAGATACCTACTCTAGGAAGTGGGTGGGTGTCAGTCTTAGTGAGGGTTCTGAATTTATGCAAAAATTATAGGATCCTCCAGATTTTGGAACTAAGATGACTCGGGAGCACCACTCACTTTGGCATGGCTTGATCAATCCATGCTGCAACATTTAGGCCAGTTCCAGGTGGATGTTAGACTGGTTTTGTGGACTCACACGGTAAGTGGGCTGCTTCACAACAAAGGCTTCTCCAACACTGGCATCATGCTTTGCTGCATGAAAACTTCAGGATATTATTCTAAAAGGGCCTTAGGTAAGCATGTTGCTCAGTTGTTAAGTGACAGAGTTTATTGGTTAACTCCGTCCACGCCTCCTGGTTCTCTAACCGGCAGTCTGATCAAACGTCAAGGGGCAGCCCAGCTCATCCACCATCTTTGCAGCTAACACTACACATGTAACATGTGGTTCTGTATCCTCTCGCTCATGGTACTGCTTCAGCGTTGGCATGGCACAGTCTTCGCGCCTTCCTCCGGTCTGGGGGTCAAAATTACATAAGTTACATCGCCTACCCTCTTCTCTACTATGTAAGGACCAAACAAACTTGTCTGTTATGGCTGTCCATGAACAGGGAGCAATAATAGCACTTTGTCTCCTGGATGAAACACTTTACTCCTAGCCTGGTACTTTTATCATACCAAATCTTGCACTTACTTAGAGAGGACTCCAAAATTGCCTTTGCTATATTCAAACTCTTGGCTAGGCATTGTTTGAAATCTGAGACACAGGCTAGTATATTAAAATGAATGTCATCACTGACCCATTGTTCCTTAAGCAACTTTAATGGGCCTCTCACAGCGTGACCAAAAATCAGCTCAAAGGGGAAGTAGCTCAAAGGCTCATGCGGTGTCTCTCTGGTTGTAAAACAGCAGGACGAAAAACCTTTTCATAAATAATTCAGTATTTTCTTATCATTTGTTTGAGGTAGAAATGATTCCTCTCCAGTCCTCCCTGACTCTGAGGATGGGAGAAACACTCAAATAACGCAACCTCATCTTCTTCCACACTCACTGTAGAGTCAAAGCTGCAATCTCTGGATCAGGTCTCTGCAACTCATCCAATCCTAGACTTGCACTACTCTGTAGGGTGTCCTAAACCACTGAGTCAGTCAAGTGGACAAGGAGAGTATCAGCAAACGAAATATAATCCGATACCTCATTATTATTAATATAATCACTATCAAGACGGGACTTTGCTATCATGGGTTTAGCTACAGCACAGGCAGGGTGCAGCGTAGGGTATTCTACCTCGAGTTCTTTTCTCGCCTCCTCGTTTATGAGACTTTCTGATGTGCAAGGAACTGCACTCACTTGTCCTCTTGCTAAGTCATTACCCTAAAGGAAAGTGACCCCTTTCTCAGGTAACTTGCTGAAGATTTCCACACGTACTGGACCTGTAACTAATTCTGACAAGAGCCTATCTTAAACCAGGGGGACGGACACATAAACAGATATTCCCTGTAATAAAATACAATCGACAGGCTCAGCTAATACACTCTCCCCTTCTGTATAAGAGACGGTGAAGCACCTGTGTCTCAGAGTATAGTGACTTCCTTAGTATTTCGTCATCAGTTGACACAAGTCATTTACAAATGTAACTAGCTAACAGGGTGTCTTAGATAGAGTCACTTTGCTTACTGTATGAGGGAGGATGCTCTGATGGAGTCTTATAATCACCGTCATTACCTCCTGACGACTGAACTGTTCCAGTCTTACTGATGTTCATTAACTCTGCGCGAGTCAGACTGTCAACAACTGACTACTCCACTCTGGCTTCAAACTTACTAAACACCTGTCTTCAGGCTCACTTAACCCGCCGTGTGCCAGTGCCGCTTTAAAACTGTCTGACATAATTCTGTGGCCAGTGCCAGTGCTGTTTGAAAACGGTTTAAAATAAAAAACTTCACAGTTACTGCATTATTCAAGATTCGTGGGTAAAAATTGGCAGGCATGTAAGGTAACTGTTCCTCTACCATCCCCCAGGCTGTCAAGGCCATACACTCACTCGCACCCCCCCTCACGCTTGCTCTGACTCACTCTGCCTGTGTGCCTCACCCAGTGCTGTTCATAGTGAAGGGATTTTTAAAAAATTTTCATGTAAGTGTAAGTTGTAAATATTTTCTAGTAAGTGTAAGGACTATATGGTGAAGTCAAGGTGTAAATACCTTCTTGTAAGTGTCAGGACTGTACATAATGAAGTCAGGTTGTACCCACAGTATCTTCAAGTAAGTGTAAGATAATGCATTCACAGTGGGAAAGACATGCAAATTGTGATAGATGCTGAAGTAATAAGTAAACAGAAAAGTGTACTGAACATTGCTATACCTTCCCAGCATAAATATTTGAGTATACCTTACATAGAAAACGGCTTTCTCACTTACAGTTGGAGAAATTTTCGCACGGGACACCGCGTAGAAAGCAGCAAGAGCGGCAAATAATTTGATCTAGTAACAGTGTTGGGGGTAAAGGAGGGGTGGAACGTGCGGGGTAGGTGAGGGTTTGAGGGGGTAATGGGAGTAGCTGTGTGTTGAGAGGGATGGGAATGGGGGTGGCAGTGTTGAGAAGAGGCTTAGTAGCCACTGAGTGTTGTAACATAATTTGCTTTGATTTTAACCCAAGGCATCCCATCAACGTATGGGTACGTTGCAACATTTTGTCACAGCTAGACCCATCGACGTACTGGTACGTTGTGCAATTGCAAGGTTCATAATCTGCACAATTTTCAATTTTTGCACGTGATTTTGGGTATGTATATACAGGACACCTTCCTCTATTCCTCTACAAGATGCCAGGCAGGGACAATGTCTTACACCGCATAACCTCCCCCCCCCTGCACGCCATTATCTCGGCAATTCACCTGTTACCAGTGACCTGGTCAATAAAGACATTCAGGGCCAGAGTGATTCCCCAATTGATGACAGTGTGGAGGACAAAGTTTACATAGCATTAGAGGAAGAAACAGTCAGAAATGATGATCAGGTAATGTTGCCAAAAAAGGTCAGGTGTGTTGATGAGTTAGTGAGTGAAACAATGCTTATAATGCCTATAATATTGTTTGAAAACCAATATACTCTCGTACTACATATAAATTCGTACCAAATAAATAAATAAATACTGTTCATGGGTGGTGTGGAATAGCTACTCTCCCATAGAACTCGTTTTCTTTGGAGCCAGCCTGATAGAAAACCCAGTAAGGTAAGGAAGTACTGCTACCTGTATCGAGTATTTTAAACCTCAGGTGAGCGATTTCTCTATGAATTTTCGATGTTTCTCACCAAATGCAGAGGTTTTAGCCAAATTTTTTTTTTTCCAAAATAGCTCGGGATTGGGGGGTGTCGGAGGGTGAAATAGCTCGGGACATGACGGGTTAAACGAATGTGTTTTTGTGATAGAGGAACACAGGAAGTAGCAACAAGCTGTAAAGTGATGGTTCATGACGTGATGAAAATGGTCAGTTCTGTGATCATGCAAGGCTGATATAAACACACAGACTTCAACACGTAACCTTATACAATGACTCGCCCCCCCTAGGCATCTATAACATCCCTATTGTAACAGGGACTGACATCAAACGGTTACCTCACATACGTCTCAGAAAAGTTGCTCATACATTCTTAATTGTAACGTAGATATATAATGTATAGAAAATAAAGTATACCGTATATAATACCCCATTTCTTCGTTGTTTCAGTCAAGCAGTAGTATATTTTACCCCAAAAGGCATTAAAGTATGTCATATTTTAAGACAAATGCATCTTTGTTAGCTGTCGATGTGAATTTGATATATTTCCTAAATCGTAAACATATGCTGGCTGCTTGTCACAAACTAAATTAAGCATAAACCAGACCTAAACCTTTTCATGTAAATCAATAGCATCTGCGAGTGTGTGTGTTTGTGTTGTGCTGTGAATACTACTGGGTCTCTCGCTGTCTAACTCTCTCAGTTTATCTCACAGACACCCATATGCAGGCTTAGGATAATCATGCATTTGCATATGTGCATATGCAAATGCATATTCTAGCAATTTATGAGCGTAAGTGCACATTCTTTTTTGTTTACTTATACGGCATTTTCTTTGAAATTTCCTGTGTATTATAACTTCATCAACGTGTAATAATATTTAAAGTCATAATATCCATCAGATCATAGTAAATTATATACTGCTTGATTGACTGTGGTTGGGAAGGCCGTGACTTGATGGTCAGTAGACAGCAGCTGAATGAGATGGATTCGTGGATTCGTGTATCACCACTTGACTCACCAGAGTCTGACAAGCATGCATGGCCTGTGACTAATATATATACTAGGTACTCACACACACACACACACACGCACACACACACACACACATATATATATATATATATATATATATATATATATATATATATATATATATATATATATAAAATCATCATCATCATCATCATCATCATCATCCGGGCCTCCTTTCCCACCCAAGGGCAGGGTGAGGAGTAGCAATGTCCAGACAGACCAAAATTGCCCAATCCAATGGGCCACGCTTCCATTCACTCATCATTCAAGACCCCGGAATCCTGGCTCTATCGCATACGCCAAAAACATTCACCACATTCTGTAGCTTCACATATCGTATCCGACAGAGGCAGTCCAGACACTGCCACGTTAAAAAGTGGTGCCAAAAATCCCTGATCATGCATATCTCCTCACAAAATTCATCCAGCCAGCTCGATCTCCTGTCAGTTCCCTAGCCTCACCAATTTCCAAACCTCTCTTCCTCACACATTCATCCACCATATCTCTCCACCTTTTCCTTGGCCTACCTCGCCTCCTTCCTCCTTCGAATTCATTCAGATATTCCTTCTTCACCACTCTATTGTTATCCATTCTCTCCACGTGACCATACCTTCTCAGTACACTCTCTTTAATTCTGGTGTCCACCGACTTCCTCACTCCGCATCTTTCACGAATCACATTATTTCGTATCCTATCCACCCTCTGTACTCCACATACATTCCTCAGCAGTCCCATCTCCACTGATCTTACTTTTGACTTTTCATTTTCATGCCACATCATAGTCTCACATCCATATGTTAAAGTTGGCACTAACACTCCTTCATAGCTGCAACACTCAAGCCTCTGTTTCTTATCAAGGCCTTCATTGCACCAGCTACTTTTCTTCCTTGTGTCACTCTACTTTCAGATTCTTTTGCACATTTTCCTCTCTTTTCTATCACTGTACCTAGGTATTTGAACTCTCTCACCAATTCCAGTCTCTCTCCATTCACTGTTACATTGCACTGAGAGTCACCTTCTCGCTCAATAACCATCACTTTACTCTTTTCTGTATTTACTCTCAAGGCACGACGCTTACAGACATCAGCAAAACTCTGCACTAGCCTACCAAGTTCTTGTCCGGTACTTGTAAGCAGTACTGCATCATCAGCATACAACAAATTTGAGATATTCCATCCATCACCATTCATTACCAATGCCATCCCTCTCTCCATTACTTGTGTTTTCACTTCTCTCATCACCCCATCAATATATACATTGAACAACCATGGGGACATCACACAACCTTGTCGCACCCCCACACTGATTGTGAACCATTCACTTAGATGCCCATTAACCCTGACACATGCTTCACTACCATCATAATAACTCTTGACGGCACCTAACAGTTTACCCTCTACACCATACATGTGCAAAACTTTCCACAATCCTTCTCTGTCCAATGCTTTTTCCAGATCCATGAATGCCATATACACCTTAGGGTCCTTCTCACAAGCCTTCTCTACTATCTTTCTCACTGCAAATATTTGGTCCAGACATCCTCTGCCACTCCTAAAGCCACCATGTTCATCACTCACTAGGACTTCTGATATCTCTCTTACTTTCTCTATAATAATTCTTCCATATACCTTCCCTACCACACTCAGTAAGCTTATGCCACGATAATTTTTACACTCACTTAGTTCATCTTTATTTTTGTACAGGGGTACAATCACAGCCTTTTTCCACTCTGCAGGCACAGTTTCACTCATTCATGCCTTCTTACATATCTCCAACAAGCACTTCATTCTATTCTCTCCACTACATTTAAGCATCTCAAGCATCTCTGCATACACCTCATCAACCCCAGCTGCTTTCCCATTTTTCAGCCGCTTCACAGCACTCTTTACCTGTGCGCGTGTCACGTCTCCTGGCACTGCATTCCTTCTCTGCACACCCCCAAAACCAATCATGTTTACAGCTGCTCTGTTCTCTCTATCCCCATTCATCAGGCTTTCAAAATATTCTTTCCATCTGGTCCTTACTTCATCTCCATGGGTTAATAATCTACCACCTGCATCCTTCACACCATCACATTTCTTACTGCTTTCATTTGTACATTTCCGCACCTCTTTCCAGAATAACTTTCTATTTTCAGAGTAGTTCGCATTCATTTTTCTTCCTAGATCCTCATTTACCTCCTTCTTTTTCCTCTTCACTAGTCTCTTTACATGCTTCTTGCTCTCAACATATTCAGTTCTTATTTCAACGAACAGGATGGATGGACAGTGTGAAGAGAGCATTGGATGCGAGAGGGATGTCTGTTGAGCAAGGAAGAGTGGCTGTGCGTGACAGAAATAAATGGAGAGAAATTGTGAATGAAGAAGTGATGAAGCAGTCCTAAGGGGATATTCTCCCTCATTTGGTCTGATCAGCTAGTCAGGTCAGGTGCGGGTAAGAGGATGGGTCTGTTATGATGTGGCAGGGGTAAACCAGTTCTGCTGTCGGGCCCTGCTGCGGATGTCACTGATTGCATTGCGCAGTTGACCCTTGTGCGGTGTGGTGCAGCGAGGATCTGTCCGTTCTCCCCTTTGGGGCTAAGATGCGAATGAATGTGTTTGAATGGATGAGTAAATGGGGAGTGTGTCGTCCTGTCTCGGCTACCTCCCTTTCCTTGGGGGAAGCAGCCTAGGTATATAGAATAGATAGATAGATTTCAACTGAACCCCTATCCTGTAACCACTTTAGCCACTTCTTCCTCTTTTCATCCACTGCTCTCTTTACCTCCTCATCCCACCATGCCGTACCTTTCTTCTTTGTTGCTACTCTTGCCACACCACATACCGCTTTAGCATTCCTAACTAAGCAATCCCTATATGCATTCCACAGTCTGTCCAGATCCATTTCATTCCAATTCAATAATTCTCTCGTCCTCTACTTTGGTCCTGTATTCATCTGCCATTTCTTTGATCCTCAGCTTCTCAACTTTCAGTCTTTCTCCCTGACTGCTTCTCTCTCTCCTGATCCACCTCACTCCTTTCAGCTTGATCTTGCATACCACAATCATATGATCTGACAGATCTCCACATCGTCCTCTCACAGCCCTCGTATCAGCAACCATTCCCATCATTGACCTCTCAACGAGCACGTAATCAATCAGGCTTCTTTCAACACGATCCCCGTTCCCTCTATACCATGTATATTTATGTGCATCTCTGTGTTTGAAATACGAGTTACAAATGCACAACCTCCTCTCCTGACACATATCCTTTAGTCTTTTCCCATTATCATTTTCTCCTGGTACTCCATAGCAACCTATTATATCATCCTCAGGACCAGTACCTACTCTTCCATTCATATCCCCCATCACAATCACTTTATAGCTCCTGGGCATTTCTTCCACTACTTCATCCAGCTCATCCCAAAACCTGTCTTTCTTTCTCTCACTCCTGTCCTCACATGGTGCATATGCTACAATCACTGCCACTTTCACCTTCTCAAACTTGAACTTGACATACATACATCTCGAGCTAACACATTTGTAGTCTCTCATTCCCCTCTGCCACACCTCATTCATCAACAAAGCAACTCCTTCCTTGCATCTTCCTTGCCTATTCATTCCCGATCTTACACATTTCACACCTTCCCACTCCTCCACTTCGCACCCTTTCATCTTCATTTCACACAATGCCATCACAGCATATCTCGCACTCTTGAACACATTCACCACTTCCACCCTCTTGCTCTCCTCATTCACACCTCTCACATTCCACATGGCCATGCGAGTCTGCCCAATTGGTTGGGGCCCTGGGCAGGTATTGTGCCCTCTGAGGCTCTCTGAAACAACTGCCATGATTATATATATATATATATATATATATATATATATATATATATATATATATATGGGTGCAGTGGTGAAGTGTGCGTTTTCGTACACTGAAGAACGAGGGTTCACGCCCCGCCAGGGTAATAAACCTTGGGAGCATTCTTCTGGCCACGTACTGCAATGGCGGACACAAGGGGTGCTGTGGCTGAATCAGTGTCGCATACTATAAAGTATGCTTGCACCCAGTCGGCTTGCGCGGGCCGATTACACTTGGTTCACAGACTACACACACATCCAAAGCCATTCCAACACAACAGTTACACTTACAAGCACTTCTCACCCTACATACAATCTCTACTAGACAGCGTAAGCCACTTGGTAGAGATACATTGGCTGTATCGTCCCCACTTCGGTAGGGATAGGCCGGTCCTGCAGTGGACACTCAAACGCCTGATGAGATTATATATATATATATATATATATATATATATATATATATATATATATATATATATATATATACATATATAGATATATATATATATATATATATATATATATATATATATTGGTTGATGATGAACAAGATATATATATATATATATATATATTTTGCCAGACGCCTCAATCCCGTTTGGGGTGGCCACAAACAAAAAATCGCCTCCAAGTCGCCCTGTCCCCCGCCATTTCACTGCCCTGCTCCCAACTCACACCCCCTCTCTCATATACCTCTCCACCCCATCCCTCCATCTACATATATATATATATATATATATATATATATATATATATATATATATATATATATATATATATATATATATATATATATATATTCGATACCTTAGTCCCTGGTGGGGCTGGCCGCTCTTTTAATTGTTGTCAGTAACTTCTGTCCGCTGCATCCTCTTCCTCCATGCCTAACTGCCTCATTTCTTTCTCAATTCCATCTCTCCACATAATCCTTTGTCTTCCCCTCGTTCTTCTTCCTTCCACCTGACTCCTCCATGCAACCTTCACAGGATCAACTTCCTCCATGCTGGTCACATGCCCATACCACCTCAAACGTTCCTCTCTTGCCTTCTCCACAACTGACACAACTCCTGCCTTTGCTCTGATGTCATCATTCCTCCTCCTCTCTCTCAGTGACACTCCCATCAGCCATCGCAGCATCCTCATCTCTGTCCTCTCCAGCTGTTTCTCTGCATTCTTCCTCAATGCCCAGGCTTCTGCGCCATACAGGAATATAATAGCAACTTTTGGAAGTTGGCTTCAGGTCATTCCTCCATCTATCTCACACACCCCAAAGGGGGGCGCGTTCCCCAGTTTGTAAAGCACTGGTTAACAAGAACATTGCCAACCGAGTGAACCCAACATAGTCATTGGTATTGACACATTCTATCAGTGACGTTTTTTGCCCTTGGTTCAGTTAATAATATTTGTTTATCCCGACAAATGTTAGAACGTGTAGTACTAGACTGATGCATAAAGTTTGTCAGAAACTTAGTAGAATAGAATAGTTGGGTTGATAGGCACTTTTTGTTTCAGTGTAATGGGACAAATAAGTCATTCCTTTGACATAATTCCCAGAAAGAATTATTATTCAGCTATATTCTCCTCAACTGTGAAATGAGACATTAAGTATGTGTATGTGGTAGGAGAGGACGGAGAGGAGAACTACCTGCCAAAATTTTATGCGTTTGGTGAGTGTGTATAATTCACCAGGTCGGTCAGGATAACGTGATTGGCATGATCGTCAGCTCATTACCGTCCAGGAAGAGAGCTGAGAGCTCATATAGTTCGATCTAGGGCAAGGCTGTGACCTTCACACACGCCCACAACCATTCCCTCCCTCAAGAGGAACAGTAACCTTCCACTTCGTTAGTTAAAGTTTTCGCACCCGATCCGTCTCGAACCCCCGTCCTACCAGATGGCAGGCGAAAGCATTACCACAAAGCCAGTTGGTATGTGTGTGTGTGTGTGTGTGGAGGCTGGTTAGAACAACTGTGTGGACGGGGCGACTGCTACTGCTAGCACGTTTGTAGATATTACGTTACGAAAGTTTCGTAAAACGTTAGGTGCATGCAAAATTTATAGCAATGCAAGTCTTACATAGTGCTGGTAATTTTGTGTGGGTGTCGTGTGTATTTTGTCAAATATATCACCATCTTTATTAGCAACATTATGTCCGTATTCACTTCAGATGAAAACTGAAAAATAGACTGACTGTATTTTATTCCTGCCAACCGAAAGGTTACCAATGTGACTGCATGTAAGGTAATCTACTGCGTGTGTCAGAGAGAGAGAGAGAGAGAGAGAGAGAGAGAGAGAGAGAGAGAGAGAACTATGCACTTTTACTACTCGTATAATCACACACGTGTGCACATAAGCATAAAGTTATATAGGCCTATTAAGATATGAGGGATTGGCTCTAAGAAAGTGTTGACTGGAGTAAACTTAAAATTATAGTCTGGTATGAAGGCCAGGCTCATCCATCCGTAAGCAGGTAAGTGCCTATACGACTATGAAAGGATAACAAATTACGCCGTCAGACTAAAGGATGTATTTTCCTTATTCTGCCAGCGTTCGGCCTTAAGAGTAGTTCTATCTATCTATCTATTGCCAGACGCCTCAATCCCGTTTGGGGTGGCCACAAACAAATCGCCTCCAAGTCGCCCTGTCCCCCGCCATTTCACTCCCCTGCTCCCAACTCACACCCCCCTCTCTCATATACCTCTCCACCCCATCTCTCCATCTCATCCTCGGCCTCCCCCTCCCTCTTTCCCCCTCCATCTCACTCACATACACTCTCTTCGTCAGTCTTTCACCCTCCATCCTCTCCACATGGCCAAACCACCTCAGTGTGTTCCTCATAATGCTTCCTATCACATCCACATCAACACCACAACGCTTCTTTATATCCTCATTCGTCAGCCTGTCTCTCCATGTGACCCCACAGGCTCCTCTTAAATAACTCATTTCCACTGCTCTCACTCTTGACTTGTGTCCTTCCAACAACGTTCAAGCTTCACTTCCGTACGTTAGAGTTGGTATCACAATACTGTCATGTAGTAACTTTTTCACTTCCATGCTCACTTCCCTGTTTCTTATCACAGAGTAGTTGATATATACAAATATAAAATGGACTGTTACAGGATGTTAGATTCGGTATTCGAGTTGCAATGAAAGTTACAGTATCTTTGTTACGCAACTTGCATGAGAAGTCGCTGGAATCAGTTCTAAATATTTATAAATTCTCGGTCAACAATAGAAAGCTTTCCGATGAGGGGACGGAATGACGGAGGCAAAGGATAAGGTTACGTATTGGCGATACCTGTTTGCTTAGGTAATAAACTTATTCCATCATATACTGTCATTAGCAGCTTGTTGCCACTACCTTTTATTATTAATAGAAAAATCGTATTGGAATGATTATCTACACAGGGTTTGTTGACACAATTAATGGCTACCACCACCCCTCCTCTCCCCCATCACTCACCTTCCCAGCAACTCCCACCCCCTGCCTCACCCCCAGCACTGTTACCAAATCATTTTTGTCTGTCGCTGCTGCTGCCATCTACACAGTGTCCCGCAAAGAAATTTCTCCAACTGTACGTGGTGAGCGTGAGAGAGCGGCTATACCTGTACATGAGTATGCAGGACTCAATAAAACTGAGTTCCGAGTCTCGGTGAGCATTTTAATGGCGAAATTCGTTGTTTCCACATCAAAATATATCATTTTAGCCAAAAATTTAAAAAGGTCGAAAAGTGGCTGGCACTGGGGTGACCCATAGGGCTAAAAATAGCCGGCACGCGGCGGGTTAACACACACACACACACACACACACACACACACACACACACACATATATATATATATATATATATATATATATATATATATATATATATATATATGTGTGTGTGTGTGTGTGTGTGTGTGTGTAAAGCTTCTAGCTCCTCTGGCTCTGCCATACATCACCGTTATTAGGTGGGCTAATATTTTCTCTCTTCTGTGTATCAGGGATTTCCCCTCCACCTTCTGTTATCACAGCTAGAAGGAAAAATGAGATGTTTTATTTTTTTCCTCTCTTTCTCGTTTGGTTAAATCATATTCCATACGGGTCTTAGCATCTTCTGCCATTGGAGTATATTTGTATCTCCTGTCGTTCTTAACGTGATTCTCTGCGTAAACTTCGGATAACAGAGAGACAGAGCGACAGTGAAGCAAGTGGGAGTGCTCATCATTAACTCACACGATGTATTGACCCTTCACCAAGTGACAGTGATTTTATGGGACTCATGAAACCATTTACAATGCTGAAATGCAACCATATAACTATATTGTTTCCGTTACCTGAGTGGAGATACAAATGCGGCGTCAATCCATGAACCGAACCTTGACACTTTTATTTGTTACTTGTCTGCCACAAGAGAACATTTGGACACTGGACAGGACAGACCTGCAGTGGTGATCATTTGCCTGTGGTTGATGGGTCTGCGCGATCCTATTACAACAACAATAACAACAACAACAGCTACTACTACTACTACTATAGTCTCACCAATCTAAAACCAAGGTTTGGGTGAGGTCTGGCGCTGGGTGCAGCCATGCCATACTTCCTAAACGAGCGATGAGTAGATTCTGTTATATATGTAATAGGCATCACAGATAGGTACACACATACTAATACAATATAAACGTAAGTATTCTAGCATATCAAAGGAAGGTAAAATTGTAATGCATATGGCTCTTGTACATCAATAAAGAAACGTGGCATACATATTTTACAGTGGTGCTGAAAAAAATGTAGTTACTTTTACCGACTTTCACGGTAGTTCTAAGTTGGGTAAGTAATGTAACAATTACGTTTATAATATAATTTGAAGGAATCAGTAGAACATACGCTATTTTCTTAACAGAAATAAATAAGTTAAAACACTCACGAGCGGCAACATCCAGGCCCATACTGGGAGTTAATCCATTGGAGGGAGATTAAGCTTCTGTCAAGTGCTTCCACTGTTCACTTTGTTATATATATAACTTAAATTATATTTATAACTTAAATTAGTTTGTCTTTACACAAACACAAAAAAACACACACAAACACACACACACACACACACACACACACAGAAGTGGGTGAAGTCATGTCAGGCCAGGTGGCGAGGTGTGAGCGGACGAACTCTAACGGTGTCAGGTCAGCCACTAGCCAATCAGAGTATAGGAAACAAGGCAACACTGTACGCCGGGAAATCCCCGGCTGGACTCCACCCAAACCTTGGTTTTAGATTTGTGAGACTATACTACTACCACTGTTAAAATAAACTTTCAAATAAACACGAACATAGCATGACGGAATTAGAGGAAAATATGCATGTACTGTATTTCATAATTTGCCCTGTCCCCCTCTCATAATTAAGGACTGTTCGTATTCTTACATAACGCAGGTACGCGGACAATGTTACCGGGAATTTTTTAGGCATAAAGCAAACTTCATAGGTTTCATAATTTTTGCTTTCGAAGTTTGTTCGCATTCCATCGTAATGTTTCGCAAAGCGGCTATAATGGAAAGATGCAGGTATACGTCGTTGTCTTTTCCGGAAAATTATTATCCTAAAGCAAACTCTAAAGGGTTCTTAACAGCTTTTGTTTTAAAGATTTGTTGAGTTCACGCCGTTTGTGGATCAGACTCCTTAAAAACCTTCATTACAGAAAGACAGACGGACAGAAGTATGTGAGCTTAGAGCTATAGCAATCGATATATTTTCCTTCCCTCTCTTTTCTTTACTCTTACTCCCTCTCTGTCTTATTTCCTCTGTTCTCGTTCATCTCTCCTCCTCTTTCTCACACTTTCTCCCTTCTTCTCCCTCTCTTTTTCCATCATTTCCCATTCACTTGAGACTAACGCGTAACACTTCAGAGAAAATGAGAAAAAAAGTTAGATGACAAAAATGGGAGTAATTTGTCTATTTTTCACGGCTGATCACATGCTCATCAGGCCAAGTCTCAGAGGTAATGAAAACTTTCCCAGGTTGTTGGGTCATCTGGTAAACACGCTTAATGTCATCAGAGAGGTGGTGATGCTGTTAACGTGCTTGATAGGCTGAATGCTGAGAGGGGGCACATGGGTTGGTGTGAATGTTGGTAATGGTGTACTCTATTTGATAAATAATATGTATTTAATCCAGAGCCTTCTGAGAACGATAGCGAGTGATATGTTTTATGCCACTTTAGAGTGTCTTTTTGTCTGCCTGCTTATCTATCTATCAATCTATCTATTTATCTATCTATCCATCTGTACACAGATAGATAGATAGCTAGATAGCTATAGGTATACTGTAGATATAGAAAAATGTATGAAATGACATGTATGGTCACAGGGTCAGGTCAAACTATGACCCTGCAAGAAAAAATGTATATCTGACATTGATAAAGCTACAGACCATGGTGTAACGTCTAGACATGACTCGTTTGTCGTATTTTCAGACTCAAAGTCAGCCCTTCAGGCAAATGCTTCTTGCGCTACAGATTCTCATGAAATCCAAGGCCGCATCGTTAACAAATTGCACTCGTGCAACAAGTCTGTCACTCTGATCTGGGTGACTGGTCATTGTCGTATATATGGCAGTGAGCAGGCTGACTTACTGTACTTGGAAAGTCGGCTGTGGGACTCGGGGAGACTTTGGACGTTCCTTGTCATTTACAGTTGAGTCTCTTCCCCGGAACGAAGTCAAAAAATCTTATGTCGCAAGGACCGGGCTAAATATTGCAAATTGTAAGCCATACCTGGGCGACTGGGATACTGCCGACCGTCACAGTCGCTTGGAAGATAGGGTGTTGGTGCGCCTACGGAGAAAGTGCACACTTTTAATCATATGAAACCATATACTGAAAGACGATTTCTGCCGCACTGTATCATCTGTGGTGCGATCCTATCTATAGTCATACCATCTTGCGCTATCGGCGATTAATACGTGAACGTGTTTCACTTATAAATTACAGTGGAGCAGCAGACGTCCCTTTCTCCGTTTCCACCATCCTGGGTGATGGGGATATTGTTATGACTAGGCTTTCTTGAGGAAGACCGGATTGATCAGTGATATGACTTTTTTACTGTGTGGTTATGGTTTTTATATACTGTAAATATATAAATACTGTATTATTTAATTTAGGTTGACAGTTGGCATATTTGTAGTAGTTCCTGCGTTTGAGTGATCCATTTCTTATATTGATGTCCCCCATATTAAACCACGAGCCTCGCCTGACAGTCACCAGCTGATGAATGCATAGAGGGGTATTGGGCACTTTCAGTAGATGGTGTTCTGCAGGACGAGGTACTTCACTTTTTTGTAAATATGTAAATGATTTGCAGCTTTTTGTGTAAATTATCTTAATTAAGGCCGAAAACTGACGTATATGGAATAGTTCCTGACGCCTCTGGTAATCTTAATATATTGATATCCCCTACATTAATATATGTACCTTCAGTGACAATTAGCAGGTGATGGGTGCATGTCTGTAATTTAGAAAGGCAATACACATTTGCAGTCAATGGTGTTCTGTTGGTTGAGGTATTTAACCCATATCTATAAGCAATTGAAAAAATTATTTAGGTCTAGGTTAGCGATAGTGTGTTAGGTTAGCAGTGTTAAAATTCCATGTTTTTTTTTTTTTTTAAATTTCATTGTTTTCTTTTTGTTTGTTCAGGAAATTCAAAATACAATTAACAAATAATATTAAACTTATGTATAAGAAAATTTTAAGTAATTTAATATATAAAAATGAAATAATGTATATATATATATATATATATATATATATATATATATATATATATATATATGGCCCAATGACCAGGGTCATAGGCCTAGTGGTCTCTAACGGAAAAAAAAAAAATAGGTTGCAGCTGATGCGCTGTCAGCTGCCAGATACACTCATTAGTTAACATTTAACCAGTTTTTCTAAAGGGTAATGGAGAATATTAAAAACTACTACCTTTTTTTGAACATATATATTTCCTTTCCGCTTATATAATTTATCTCTTGCTGTAAAGTAAATTTAACTCATAGCAAAATTCAAAATCGCCCTACGTTTTGCTCAGTTTCTGTAAAATCGCCCTACGGTTGGCGAGACTGGTCATCAACGCCTGTCTTCCCATTGTACTTTTTTACACTACTGTATTTCCACTTATGCAATTATCACATCTTGCATCATTATAATTATTACGATGTGCAGTTATTAATGTAACTTTATCTTAGTCTGTCATGCATCGTTTTCTTTATGTTTGAGCTTGGTACTGTGCGACCACTTGGTAGGGGTGTGCATTGACGGAAATTCGTCTGCTAAACGAATACAGACATCATCCTACGGATGTGACGTCACTGACGGAAATTTTTCCATATTTAATTTTATGTGCGTGAAACAAGCACAGACATACATAAATAATACCAATGAATATATATATATATATATATATATATATATATATAGATTTAATTTTCATTATAAATGCAGTATAGTGTTAATCGTTACTGAAACATTTTTAGGCATAAATAGGTGACTTGCATTCCTGCTATCCATACGGAAATCCAGGCAGTGGTTAGTCTGTCGCCAGTCTGTAGACTTAACACAGGGTAAGTGGGGTCGGAAATCATCCTTGAGGGTCTCTAGCGGCTGTTTATGCATATAATTATGGTACCATATTAATACGTGAGTATCCCAGAAACGTAATGGTTTTTATGTTAAATAACATTGCACCAATCACCCCGCAAAAGAGCATGTATGTTCTCTATATTCTTTTTTTTTGTATACAGAAAACGTTCTTGCTTACATAACTGACAAAGGAAAACTGGTCTTCCTATACAAGTATACATTAAAAGCATTAAATTCGTACTTGTACTCTATAGGATCCTTACCGATTTTGTTTGCTTGTAAGGAGAATAAGAATGGCATAGCCGTCATGCGTATGCAGAGCCGAGAAGATTTCTGATTACTTTTTTTTAGATATGTCATGGCTCCTCGACAATCATTTCAAGAGAAATGGCTTTCTGATGAGCTTTTTAAATCTTGGCTGGCGAGAGTGCCCGATACACCTACAAAGGCATACTGTCAAGTGTGTCACAAACAGCTTAGTGCAGAGATATCTTCTCTGAAACGCCATCGTCTATCAAGACAGCATATATCTCTTGAAGAGAGTTGCCGAGCGACCGCAGAAACCGGTAGGGGCACAGATGATGGAGGCAATTCC
Source organism: Coenobita brevimanus (assembly GCF_032717465.1). Lineage (NCBI taxonomy): Eukaryota > Metazoa > Arthropoda > Malacostraca > Decapoda > Coenobitidae > Coenobita > Coenobita brevimanus. The sequence continues at coordinate 21,832,553 of NC_136975.1, forward strand.
AGGACCAACCAGGGTGGGGGTGTTGCGGACGCAGTAGCATATGCAACTGTACTTTTCATAGTCTTCCTAGCAGAACATAACTTGCCATTCAGGTGATGTATTTCACATGTGTTTTAAACTGTATTTCAGTAGCATAGCCACATTTTGCCGGCCCAAGCTACAGCTTCGGATTCGAAGCTCGTCTAGGGGCGCTTGGTTTCTGTCCGCCAAAACAGAAAGCCGAAAAATTACACTTGCCGATCGCAGTGTAAACAGACGGGGTCGCCGAAAAATTCACTTGACACGTGCACGCACTCGACACCATCTGACCTGAACAGTGCTCAAATTTCCTACACCCGGATCTGGATAACTCCACCGTTTGTGATCAACAAGACCACTACCTGAGTCATCGTGAGGGCTGCATCGGGCTTTACTTCTGCTGCTACAGCCCTACAATCAACACCAGATCTGAGATCTGAACAGAAGACCAGCATCATGGCTCGGGGACCAACAGGAAAGCAGTATTTGGCTTTGAGTTTATCGGAGATTCTGGAAGATGATCCACCAGTGTTACTGAGGTAAGTGTGGTAAAGGTATTTGGACCTTGAATATGGTCTTAAAGTTACAGTTCTTACATTCGGTGTCCTAGAATAGGCCTATAAGTCCTGTACATCAAACTTTTGACTTGCTAAATGTTATGGTGGCACTGGTATTAGTGGGTAAGGTCTATCTATCTATCTATTGCCAGACGCCTCAATCCCGTTTGGGGTGGCCACAAACAAATCGCCTCCAAGTCGCCCTGTCCCCCGCCATTTCACTCCCCTGCTCCCAACTCACACCCCCCTCTCTCATATACCTCTCCACCCCATCTCTCCATCTCATCCTCGGCCTCCCCCTTCCTCTTTCCCCCTCCACCTCACTCACATACTCTCTTCGTCAGTCTTTCACCCTCCATCCTCTCCACATGGCCAAACCACCTCAGTGTGTTCCTCATAACGCTTCCTATCACATCCACATCAACACCACAACGCTCCTTTATATCCTCATTCGTCAGCCTGTCTCTCCATGTGACTCCACAGGCTCCTCTTAAATAACTCATTTCCACGGCTCTCACTCTTGACTTGTGTCCTTCCAACAACGTCCAAGCTTCACTTCCGTACGTTAGACTTGGTATCACAATACTGTCATGTAGTAACTTTTTCACTTCCATGCTCACTTCCCTGTTTCTTATCACTGCTTTCAAAGAACCAGCAACCTTTCTTCCCTGCTGTACCCTTTCAAGCACTTCACCCTCCAAACCTCCATCCTTACTCATCACACTACCCAAGTACTTAAACGTACTCACATTTTCCAATTCCTCACCATCCAACCTCGCTGTACATTCACTGACTTCACCTCTCTCAAAGACCATCACTTTACTCTTCCCTACATTCACCTTTAGATTCCGTTTCTTACACACTCTCTCAAACTCATCCACCAAGCCTTGCAGCTCCTCTTCGTCTTCACTCAACAACACGGTATCATCTGCAAACAACAGTACAGGGAGTTTCCAAACACTATCCTCTCTCACCAGGGCCACTCCAACATCCACTACCCTACCTTGTACCTCTTTTATTACCCCATCCATGTACAGATTGAACAACCATGGAGACATGACACATCCCTGTTTCAACCCAACTTTCAAAGAGAAAAATTCACTTAGTTCACCATCCACACGCACTGCAGCCTTCGCACCATCGTACATACTCTTCACAGCATTCAACAACTTCCCATCTATTCCATATATTCTTAACACTTTCCTTAATCCTAGTCTATCCACCCTGTCATATGCTTTCTCCAAATCCATGAAAGCCGCATACAACTTCCTTCCCTTCTCTAGAAACTTTTCCACTAAAGATCTGGGAATGAATATCTGATCTACACAACCTCATCCCTTCCTAAAGCCTCCCTGTTCTTCTCCAACTAATTTCTCTGTTCTTTCTCTAACTCTGTCAATAAGTATCCTACCATATACTTTTCCTATTATACTAAGAAGACAAATGCCCTTATGATTACCACACACTTCTTTTTACCCTTTTCCTTTGTACAAGGGAATAATTATACCTGACTTCCAATCCTCCCAGGCCAATCTGCACATCTTCCGCATCCATTCTACTACTATCTCTCCCCCATGCTTCAGCATTTCACCACACACTCCATCAATTCCTGGGGCTTTCCCTGATTTAACTTTCTTCATTGCTTCCACAACTTCTATCCTACTGATTTCTTCCTGTCTTCTCACCTCCCTCCTTCTTCCAGCCATTCCCCAGCCACTTATACTCGCATTACTTCCATCCTCCACGTTCAACAATTCCTTAAAGTGTTCTCTCCATCTGCTCACTTTTTCTCCCTTCTCCACTAGTAATCTACCATTTTTATCTTTCACTCCCCTGCTAACTCCACTTCCACCCTGTCTTAGTCTTTTCACCTCTTTCCAGAACATTTTCTTACAGTCCCTCCACTTTACACTCAAATTCCTTCCAAATTCCTCATCCACTCTCTTCTTACTCTCTCTTACTAATCTTTTCACCTCTCTCTTTCTTTCTACATATAACTCTCTCTTCCGCCTCTCAACTTCTTCCACGCCCCTATTTCTCATCCATTCATTGTATGCTTTCTTCTTTTTTGCCACAGCCCGTTTCACCTCTTCAGTCCACCACGCTGTTCCTTGCACCCCCCTCCGTCTTCTCTTCCTTCCACACACCACATCACATGCTGCACATATTTCTTCTGTAAATATTCTACACACACCTTCCACGTCCCCCATCTGCTCCAACTCATATTTGCCCAATCGTTCCTCCACTTCTCTCTTATACTCTGCCTTTTTCTCATCCTCTTGTAACCTTTCCACTCTCCTTGCAACTACTCCTTCCTCTCGTCTTTCCCTTCTTCTATTCCTCCATCTTACTTGAACTTTAACTCTGGCCACCACCAAGTAGTGGTCAGAAAGTCCACTCCCCCAACCTCTATAAACTCTTGCATCCAATATACATCTTCGCATCCTTTCATCCACACACACATAATCAATCATTGCCTTCCTTTCACTCAATTCACCACCCACCCTTCTCATCACTCGCCCTGTATACCTGTGGATCATTTTATGCCTGAAGAGGGTATTGGCTATCACCAACCCCCTCCCAGCACAAATGTCCACTAACGCACTCCCATTCTCATCTATCTCAGCAGGCACACCCCACTCACCAACTATTCCATCCACCTTCACATTCCCAACTTTACCATTCATATCACCAATCAAAAACACTCTATCATTCCTTCCAAACTTTTCCATGCACACTTCTACATTTGTCCAGAACTCTTCTCTCACTCTTCTAGCACGATCTTGCGTTGGCGCATACACACACACAATCGCCCACATTTGTATTCCAACTTTCAACTTTACCCACACAATCCTTGATCCAATTGATCCATACTGTCTTATGCTCCTCTTCCATCTTTTACTCACAACTATACATACTCCTTCCTTTGCCCTCTCATTCTCACCTACTCCTGCACATATACCCCATCCATACTCCCATTCTCTCACACTTTCTCCTCTCCATTTTGTTTCAGTTATTCCACATACATCCACTTTCGCATCCTCAAGCACCTGGACAATCTCTCTCTCTTTCACCTCATCATTTGCTCCCCTTACATTCCACGTTCCAATTGCAATGTCCTTTGTCCGGTCCTTGGTCGTCAACGTTTGGTCAGTCCTTGTCCGAGGCTTATTGTTTGTTTTTTTAGTTAGTTGTTTTCCGGGGAGGGGCACTAACCCTCCGCCAACCCTTTTAGTCGCCTTTTACGACAAGCAGGGATACTGGGGGAGTATTCTTGACAAACCCCCCTACCCCCAGGGGTAAGGTACATATTAATAATATTGTATTATGCATTAGAAAATTTAATATTACTTAATGAACACTGTAAGTTAATAATTCATTTTCTTAGGGGCCTTGAAGGCTTAAGGCCATACTGTATTGTTAGCTTTGAAAATCATTTCAGTATTTAACATTTTAATAATTACTTTATATTTGCTTCACTGCTGGCAAATTTTAATTAATTTCACCCATTGCATTCGTCATTACTTTGTATTCTTGCTAAAATCTCATTAGTTTATTTTGGTACAGCTGTGAAGAAGCATGAGTGTATAATTATCTTAATTAACTTTATCCAAGTAATTTGTCTGTTAGGGCTCAGACTTTGAGGTAAAGTAGAACTGATTAGCCTCATGTCAATACACTGTGTGGTCAATACATGTGTAGTGTCACAAATTTAATATTCATATATGTGTTTGGAGGTACTGTAATATTTAAGTTAGATAGGGTGTAACCTGAATACTAGTCTATAAATTCCTATCCTAAATAGTAATTCATATGTTAATAATTAATGTAGGGCTAACTTTATTTTTATATGTATGTATCTCTGTATCTATGCATTGGAACCCACCATATTTCAAAAACACCACCTCATTTGACTTAGCAGTGGCGTCGCTAGCGTACCCAAGAAGCCCACTCGAGGCCCAGACGTCGTATATAATGGACGTTCGTTCAGTCCCCAGTCACCGGCGACGTCAGTGTGAGCATGAGGCCTCCCCGTAGTATTGTCCAAAGACTTGAACATACACACTTACACTGCCCATGAATTATTTTATAAACCAAATGTAATTGTAATAGTATTATTGATCTGTCAAGTGAATTTTTTTTTGTAAATAAGAAATAGAAATTTAAAAGTGATGTAATGTGGTAACGGAAATGCGAAATTCAAAACCATTAACCGTTTTCTTTCTTAAATTAAGGTTAGGAAATTAGGAGCGTGGAAGGGAACTTAGTGATTGTGAGCAATGATGTAATTTTGAATTGAACCTCGAGGCTAAACAAGCCCGAGTGATTATGTATTCTTGGTGATTATACAATGTCTGAATAGTACCTCGAGGCTAAACAAGCCCGAGTGATTACGAATTCTTGGTGATTAAACAATTTTTTTTTTTTTTAATTGTACCTCGAGGCTACACAAGCCCGAGTGATTATACATTTTTGGTGATTATGTAGTAATGATTATGAACTATAAATGATCCTGAACTGATAGTGGATTCTAGAGAATTACATGATGAGAGTATATTATATGGACGAAAATGAACACGAGTAATAATTCTTATTGGTTCGAGGCTATGCCAGCCCGAAAAGATAACCCATGCTCGTAAAAAGGTCCCAGTCTTGAGGCTATTGTCGAGCCCAAGAGTAACTGATAAAAGGAAAGTAAGGTACAATGACCTCTTAAATCGTTTGTATGTATCAAAATGTTTTCGCCTGGTGACAATGTTGTAGGAATGATCATCCAAACCCTGGTTTTAATGTACAATCTTACATACTACAAAGGGTCATGTAATTAAAAATGTTTTGTGGAAACTAGCATAAAGTTATTAAAGTACGGTAAAGTATATATATTTTATTACTTTCTTAGTGTACCTAATCAAAGGAAATTATGTCCTCAAGCCTAATTCACTCCCCTTCCAATTCAAGATTCCTTCGCTGAGGGAACGACGACCACCTGTGGTACTGACTAAATCTAAGCTCGGCCAAAAACTACAAACGCTACCACAATATTTCTTAAATAATTATCATCTTCTATACTAAGTCGAGTACCACCTGTATTATCCATGGGTATGTTAACCAGTACCAACAACCGGTAAGATTATAAATATCCGTCATTACACTGATTGAAGAATACCGGTGGGATAAAATCACGGGTATTACACTGGATGAACATAACGGTGGGGATAGAAAATTCTTACCATTATACTGGTGTCAACTGGTGGGATAAATCTCTAGCGTTACACTGGTGGCAATAGCGGTGGGATATTCATCATTCCCAAATTAGTGGCGTTGGTGAGAAAATGAAGGGAAGTGAAAGGTAAAGAGAGACCATATTTCAAAATTTAATTTCCTTTTTTTTGTGAGTAAGAATAGTAAATTAGGGTCACCATGTCTCTGTATGGACAGTTGTTTGCTCAGACACAGCCGGAAGCTGATCGTTTGTCACAAGTGGGGAGAGATCATGTAACCATTCAAGTGGATGAGGCGGAGGAACAATTAGGTACTACTAACAGAACGCTGCTTTCATACTCGACCCCTTGTTCACACATTATGAGTTCACATCACTTTCTCACAAAACCGCGCGATATCCCAATTTTGGAATTAAATCAGCTGCAAGGGATAGAAGCTACATCTCGCCTCGAAATGTTTTGTGAGGCGGTGGAACAAACTCATACCAGCAACGCAACCAGAATCCAGGTTGCTAAGAGTCGAATGGGTTCTGAAATGGCCACTTTTATTCATAATTATCAAAAGAAGCATTTTGCACTGTCCTGGCCCGAGCTTAAAAAAATCTTGAATGCGGAGTTTGCCATCGAGCTGAGTGTAGATCGAGCTTGGCAAGAGTTAGAGAACATGAACTATGACTGGGAGGAATCACCCCAGGTGTTTGTACATAGGTTCATGTGTAAGCATGCGGCTCTCGAAACAAAGTTCCCAAAAGAAATGTTTCCCTCACGAGATAAACGGATCAAGAAGAAACTGTGGTATGGTCTTCCGCTCGAGTCTAGGGAAAAATTGGAAGGTTACCTTGATGACGGATATCCACTCCGTAAATTCATTGACAGGATCGAAAACGAAAGGCAGCTTCTCGAAGAGAGGTATACCACCAGAGTTAATGCAATGCTGGATAGAGACAATAAAAGTGAAGATCCCTCAGATACCAATGTAGTTGATAGTCCACCAAGACCATCCCATGATAACTGTCAATCCGAGTCAGACAAGGAAGTGACTGAACTGAGAGCTCAGTTAAGGGATTTGAAAACAAATTTAGAGCAACTCAATCAAAAACAATCTACTCCTGTAACACCGAGGCAAAAATACTGTAGTCATTGTCTGAAGAGTTCACACACGTTGCAAGAATGTTGGGCCAAACCACCACCAGGCCACTGTTTTGATTGTCGTGGGTTGGGATGTCGTAGAGGCAGTAATGATTGCCCAGGTCGCATAAACCGCAGCGCAGCGACACGGAGCAATAACAGATTTCACCCACCCAGTCCAAATGCGAGGCAGACCGCCACTCAAACAAAGTTCCCCCATCAGGCTATTTGACTAACCGCAGGTATAACATCGCCCACAATAAGTGTCAGCGTGAATAATAAGATCGTGGAAACTGTAGTTGATACAGGGAGTGGATATACCTTACTTAAAGAGGTCACTGCGAAGCGGTTAGGAACAGAAATAAACACGAGGAGAAATCCACTGAGATTACAGGGAGTCACAGGAGCGCCACTCCGTATCCTGGGTATGGTCAAAGTAGATATCAGAGTGGGAGATGAGAAAGTTCATCAACAGTGGTGTCCAGTCATTCCGAACGCCTACTTGACTACTGAAATGTTGTTGGGATGTGATGTTCTTGGACAATCTCCGTTGATCTGGAATGGTGTGCAACAAGCACTAATGTGGGGAGGAGCCCTGTACGTCGTAAACTATGTTCCGCGGCGGAAAGGAAAAGTTGAGCGAGTCCAGGCCACACCTATCAGAGCTGTCAGGAACCCTCAACAGTTGAAGCAAATTAATCTCGTAACAGTAGAGAGACTCACCCCATATCAAACCAAATTCATTGCTGTGCCAGTGAGTGAGGAGCCTAAAACCACTTTACTGTTTTACCCAGAAGCGCGTTGCAGTCATAATAGTCACCCTTACTTATTACAGGTGAATTCAGAGGGCCTAGTCTATTTGCCCCTCAATAATAGAGCCAAACAAGATAAACTGTTTCGGATAGGTACCATTCTAGGCTCATATGAAATCATTGACGACCCTCCTGTAAGTACAGTCAACTCAGTTACCAAAATTCATAATGACCTGATCCCTACCAGTGATCGAACTGATGAAAGCGGAACTCGTGTTCAACGACTCCGAAAGCTAATTGACGAACAGACATGGCCTCAGTTAGATTCAGCTCAACAAGAAGAATTGGCTAACATAATCCTGCAACATTATCCCCTCTTCATTTTGGAAAAAGGAGAACTAGGAACCATCAGCAGTCCCCCCGTTCACATTAAAGTAGCAGATCCACAGCCCAGCCGTGGACCGATCTATCGATACCCTGAACAAGCTAAACAGGTGATCGCTGAAATGTTGCAAGACATGGAAGAGAGAGAAATTATTGAAAGATCAACAGCTGCCTGGTTATCTCCTACTGTATTAGTTAACAAGTCGGACGGCAGCAAGCGCATGTGTTTAGATTATCGTCACGTGAATCAACATCTAGCCACGGATATCTATCCACTGCCCAGACTGGAAGAATTAGTCGAGCAGGCCGCAGGTCATAATTACTATGTGACTCTTGATATGCGTGAGGCATATTTTCAAATCATGTTGGACGAGGAAAGTCATGATCTAACCACATTCAGTGATGGAGTCACACTTTACAGATTTAGGCGCTTACCATTCGGACTAAAATGTTCACCAGCCATATTTTCCCGACGAATGCAGGACATTCTTACTCCATTGTTGAAGCAAGGCTGGGTAAAGAATTATTTGGACGATTTGATAATTTGGGCTGATGATTTCCCCATGTTGTTGAGTCGCTTACAGCAACTATTCACTTTACTCACACAGAATAGGGCCAAGTTAAATTTAAGCAAATGTACTTTTGGGTTAAAAGAAGTAACCTTTCTTGGCCATAAAATCTCAGCGGCCGGGAGTACGCTGGACCCAAAAAAATATAGAGGCCATCAACAAAATGAAAAGACCCACAAAAGTAAAAGAAGTCCGGAGATTCCTTGGAATGTGCGGGTCCTACCGAAAACACGTACCTTCGTTCGCAAAAATAGCAGCTCCCCTTACTAACTTAACCAGATCCAGAGTAGCGTCCGAATGGTCAGATGAGTGTCAATCCGCGTTTGATCAAGTGAAGACGAGCTTAGTGAATGTGCCAGTATTGGTAAGAGCCAACGTGACTCGACCTTTCATTGTAACCACCGACGCGAGCAACACCCATATTGGTGGCGTATTAAGTCAGATCCAGCCAAACAACTCCAACTTGCCTATTGGTTACTTTTCCAAAAAGCTCAATCCTTGCGAGAGAAAATATTCCGCAACTGACAAAGAAGCATTGGCAGTCATTCTCACATGCCGCAACTTTCACCATTTCTTGTGGGGTTCCCACTTTACTATCTTGACAGACCATCAACCGCTTACCAGCATTTTTAAGCGTAAAACCAAATCCCCACGTATGAACAGATGGATTCTCGAGATGCGTGAGTACGACTACAACGTGCAGTACGTCAAAGGTAAATATAATGTAGTCGCCGATTAACTTTCTAGACCTGTCAGAGTGATATTCCACCAGTCAGAAACCAACTGGCTTGGATTTAGTCGAGACAAGATGAGAGATAAGCAACGAGAAGAACCCATGTGGGATGAGTTAGTTAAGCACTTGCGTAGTGAGAAGCTCCCTGCTAAAAGACTACCGAAAGCAATGTTGAGCCAGTTCGCATTGATTGACGAACTATTATATTTTGCTCGTGAAACATATGATGGTAGCATCCAATATTGTTTGGTGATTCCTAAGTCAATCACTAAAGAAGCTATCAAACACGCTCATGAAATCTCAGGGCATCTAGGTCAGAAAAAATCCATTAAGAAAGCCAAAGAACTATTCTGTTGGCCAAATCTAAAGGTAGATGTATGCGAGTATGTGAAACAGTGTCCCACTTGTCAGAGATTCAAAGGTGAAACTGGGTTGCAGCAACCTTGGAAAGGTTTCCCGCCTGTAAGCAAACCATTGGAATGTATCGGGATTGACTTGACTGACATGTTGCTGGATCTCAGGGTTACCGCTATGTCCTTACTGTGATAGATCATTATAGTAGGTTTGTGAAATATTATCCTCTCAGAGATAAACATACACAGCACATCATACACTGTCTTGGGCAATACTTTACCGACTTTGGGACGCCACGAGGTATCGTGCTGGACAATGGCGGAGAGTTCACGAGTGGAGAGTTCAAGAAGTTCTGCCGGAGGAACCAGGTGGACTTGTTCTACGTCACCCCTTATCATCCCCAGGGAAATTCCACCACTGAAAGGATGCATTGGACTATGAAAAGCATCCTAGCATCTCTCTGCAATGGACACCCCTTGCGTTGGCCTCAGCTGCTCCAATCGTGTCAAACCGTCATAAATCAAGCGGTGCACTCGAGCACGGGACAACAGCCTTATTATGCCTTCTTCTAACGCCATCCCCCTCGCCTCATTGGTACCTTATTGCCTTCCGTGGATGTAGAGGAGGACGACCTGGCAATAGCACACACGCTTATCAAGGGTACTAACCAAAAGATGACTAGGCGATACTGGGAGGTGGCCAACAGGCAGAGGAGAGCACAGAAAGTTGGAGTCAATAGCTTGGTGTGGGCGAAAAAAGAGACCATACAGCTGGGTACCTGTAGAAAACTGAATGCCAAATGGGATGGCCCGTATAAAGTGATTGAAGTGCTGCTAGATGGAAGTGTTTATATCATTGAAAATGTATTTAGTGGAAAAAAAATACAAAGGGCTGCTGAAAAGGTAAAACCATATTACGGTACCGAGGAATGGCTCTTAGAACCATTGCAACAGGAGCTCGCCCCGGAGCCCGACGATGAGCGATTACCACCGCGAGCGAGGAATGCCCCTCGGAGACTCATAGAGGAGTGTTAGTTAGAAAAGTAGACAAGTGCATGTGACGAATGTTGTGAAACATAACTGTTTAAAGTTATGTTCCGGGTGGACTCATCCCCGAGGAGAGGGTGTAAAAAGGAAAAGAGAGAAGAGTTCCTGTTGGAACCGGGAAGTGCCTTACTTCGAGGGAAGTAGCTAATCCCCTCACCTTACAGTTACCACGGTTTGTGAGGTAGTGGAGTCTTCAGGACAGAATGAGCGCTCACCTCTTGCGGGCGGAAAGCTGGAAACAAAAGGACAGAGTGAATGTGTTTGAGAAAGGAAGAGTGGAAGGAAGCGCCTCCCGTGGTGATCTCACTCTCGAGAGACCCTGTTGAGCTCAGGTGAGCGACAAGCTATCCTCCAAAACCTGAGGCTGACTGGGGCATAAATTCCCTCATAACATCCCGAGTGAGGAGTGATCATACCTCCTAATGTAGTGAGTAAGCGACCTTCCAAGGTACGCATCAGGTGTTTCATGTGGACCGACAGGTGCCACCGATTGTGGGGAAAGATATTCCAATTCAAAGTGTTCATAGCAGTTATCAGAGTAACAACATTCCATCCATGCACATGTCATAGAAGATTGACTTGGGTAAAATTTGTCTTCCGAACGTGAGAGCCATGTAGTGCCACAAATTTAATATTCATATATGTGTTTAGAGGTACTGTAATTTTTAAGTTAGATAGGGTGTAACCTGAATACTAGTCTATAAATTCCTATCCTAAGTAGTAATTCATATGTTAATAATTAATGTAGGGTGTAACCTGAATACTAGTGTATAAATTCCTATCCTAAGTAGTAATTCATATGTTAATAATTAATGTAGGGCTAACTCTATTTTTATATGTATGTATCTCTGTATCTATGCATTGGGTGATGTAATTGTGGATGTTGAGCTATGGGAATTCCTCAGTTTGGTCAAGTAATGAATAACAGATGCACGCAGCTTTTCTCCTTTGTGCGTCGATTGTGGGGCGCCGAGTTTAAACCTTAAACAGAATAATGATGAATTTACAATTCTTTCCGTAACCTAGTTGTGAAATGTTTACTAATGAAGCTGCTAGAACTCAAATATGTAAGATTAACAGTCAAAAAGGCCTAAATAATGTCATTTGTGAGGATTTAAAGGTCCCGTTTATCTTAGCCGTCACTAGATGGCATAAGCTGCCCCAAAATTCAAAGCGAGATAGTGATAGAATCAGTATCTAAATTAAGTAAGGATTAAATCCCAAATTTTCCCCAATTCAGTCAAAAGTCCTGGCATCATGGGTACACTGCTAAATAAATTGTAGAGAGAATTGAAACCCACCATATTTCAAAAACACCACCTCATTTGACTTAGCAGTGGCGTCGCTAGCGTACACAAGGAGCCCACTCGAGGTCCAGACATCGTATATAATGGACGTTCGTTCAGTCCACAGACACCAGCGACATCAGTGTGAGCATGAGGCCTCCCCGTAGTATTGTCCAAAGACTTGAACATACACACTTACACTACCCATGAAATATTTTATAAACCAAATGTAATTGTAATAGTATTATTGATCTATCAAGTGAATTTTTTTTTTGTAAACAAGAAATAGAAATTTAAAAGTGATGTAATGTGGTAACGGAAAGGCGAAATTCAAAACCATTAACCGTTTTCTTTCTTAAATTAAGGTTAGGAAATTAGGAGCGTGGAAGGGAACTTAGTGATTGTGAGCAATGATGTAATTTTGAATTGAACCTCGAGGCTAAACAAGCCCAAGTGATTATGTATTCTTGGTGATTATACAATGTCTGAATAGTACCTCGAGGCTAAACAAGCCCGAGTGATTACGAATTCTTGGTGATTAAACAATTTTTTTTTTTTAATTGTACCTCGAGGCTACACAAGCCCGAGTGATTATACATTTTTGGTGATTATGTAGTAATGATTATGAACTATAAATGATCCTGAACTGATAGTGGATTCTAGAGAATTACATGATGAGAGTATATTATATGGACGAAAATGAACACGGGTAATAATTCTTATTGGTTCGAGGCTATGCCAGCCCGAAAAGATAACCCATGCACGTAAAAAGGTCCCAGTCTTGAGGCTATTGTCGAGCCCAAGAGTAACTAATAAAAGGAAAGTAAGGTACAATGACCTCTTAAATCGTTTGTATCAAAATGTTTTCGCCTGGTGACAATGTTGTAGGAATGATCATCCAAACCCTGGTTTTAATGTATAATCTTACATACTACAAAGGGTCATGTAATTAAAAATGTTTTGTGGAAACTAGCATAAAGTTATTAAAGTACAGTAAAGTATATATCTTTTTTTACTTTCTTAGTGTACCTAATCAAGGGAAATTATGTCCTCAAGCCTAATTCACTCCCCTTCCAATTCAAGATTCCTTCGCTGAGGGAACGACGACCACCTGTGGTACCGACTAAATCTAAGCTCGGCCAAAAACTACAAACGCTACCACAATATTTCTTAAATAATTATCATCTTCTATACTAAGTTGAGTACCACCTGTATTATCCATGGGTATGTTAACCAGTACCAACAACCGGTAAGATTATAAATATCCGTCATTACACTGATTGAAGAATACCGGTGGGATAAAATCACGGGTATTACACTGGATGAACATAATGGTGGGGATAGAAAATTCTACCGTTACACTGGTGTCAACTGGTGGGATAAATCTCTAGCGTTACACATGCACAGATGAGGGGTTCTCTCTCAAGCTTACATATTCTTACAGTACTTCTTTTCCTTACTCATATGTCTGCCATGAACGCTTACTGGACATTCATTTAACGCTTCTGTTAAGTTATTTATATGCTCTAGTATCGAATGCTCAAAAGAAAGTGTATCAATCATAATGGTGAAATTATCGTGCATGGTCTGATTCGTATCATTTCTTTTTTTTTTTTTTTTTGTAATACCATTTATTTTCTGGTAACTTCAGTAGAGAAACAGATATACTGTCACGCTATTGGCAGCTTAAATCATTGAACAACTATCAAATTTGATAAGAAATTGTTACATAAACAAATGACGGGTAATCATCCTGGGGGGATTTGTTGTGAGTTAATTGTCTTGCTTTGGTGTGACGGGGAATTGTCCCAGAATCCTCGGATTTACAGTCAACTACATAACTTAACACTGTAATGTATTTGTAACTCTATTCCAAAACTGCATTTTTCCTCTTTTCTGGATGGATCGACTACTTCATGAATTTCTTATATTCTTAGGAGTATACAAAATATAGCATTGCTCTTGAATTTCCAGAGTATTGTGGCAAAAAAGTAAGATATTTTTTAGGATTTTTTTTTTTATATAAAAGAATACCTCACTTAAATACAGCAATGTTACTATTTCAACGTCATGGCAGAGTCAGTCCAGCAGCACATCAACACGAACGCCCTCGTACAGTCAGCTCTTCTTGAATCATGTGAAAGGTAAGTATTTACCATTGTTTTCTTAAGTCCATTAGCATGTGGTGTTATTCATTTGTTAGTTTCTTTTTTAATTCATAAGGGGATTTGAATCCTCTGTATTAACTTGTTTGCATTTCACATGGAGTTATTTACATCACATGCTTAACCTAGATTTTAATATAATACAGGATGTTCCTCTTGGGTAACATATTAACCTGCATGGCTATTAACCCATCTTTTTGGAGGGTATTTTGTGTATAGAGTCATTTGTTATTTGCACTAAATGCAAACTGCAAAAGAATCTCAAAATCTGGTTTGGTCTTTCATGTATATTCCTCAAGTACCATATGACCTTTTTTTAACAATACCAACCCTTCTGCAACAAACTGTCATAACCTACCCCATATCAACCAGCCTACCAAAACCAGGATACCCTAACATATCATAAGCTATGATAAACAACCAATCCTTAACTTACCCTTGCAAATCCATGTCAGTCAAGTAACTTACAGTAAACACCTTTTATTACTTAAATGTTAAACCCACCTTTAACAAGCAAGTTTAACATATTCGGCGATGGAAATTCATGCAAAGTGTATGATATTCTGTATTACATAAATCCATGTGAGGTATGTTTTGAAAATGACCTCTGAAAAATAAAATTTTCTGTTTCAGGGAAGACCACATGAGACAGCAAGGCTTTGCAGACCACCTGATGCAGAAATCAGATTATGATTTCTTTCGAAATTTAAGGGTTACAAAGGAAACATTTTATTTCCTCTTGGACATAATTAAGGAACAATATGTCCCTAACCCCCACGGAGAACATTGGCCCTTGACACCGGAAACCATTTTGTTGGTTACTTTGTGGTTTTTAGGTAATCAAGAAAGCTATAGAGAAATTGCTGAGTTGTTTGGCATATCAGAAGGTACTGTACATGAAAGTGTTCACAAAGTAATAACAGCGTTGTGCAGTGTAGGACTTAGGTTCATCAAATGGCCTTCAAGTGACGAAGTTTCTCAGTTGGAAAAAAAGTTCCAGAGCATGGCCGGATTTCCAGGTGTCGTTGGGGCTGTAGATGGCTGCCATATAAAGATCAAAGCCCCTGATGAATTCCAGGCTGACTTCCTTGATAGAACATCAACACATAGTGTTAATTTGATGGCAGTTTGTGATAGTGAAAAGAGATTTACATTTGTCATTATTGGATTTGCTGGATCAGGTCATGACAATAGAGTCTTCAAGTTATGTCCACTGTACGGTAGGATTTTAGCTCATCCAAAGTCAGTATTTCCCTCTAACTACTACCATTTAATTGGAGATTCAGGTTTCCAGTTGACACCTTTCTTATTAGTCCCATATAAAGATTTTGGGAACTTAGATGTAGTAAAGTCAAGGTACAACAGAAATCTTTCACAGACACGCTATGTAATTGAGCATGCCTTTGGTTGGTTAAAAGGAAGGTTCAGAAGGCTTAAGTACCTTGATGCTGATACAGAGAAAATTCCAAATATTATCTTAGCCTGCTGTATAGTGCATATTATCACACTAGGACAAGCAAATGAAGAGGCTTTCCTTAGGGCTGAGGGGTATGTGTTTCCTCCAATTGAAGATGAAGACCTAGCACAAGCTATTGATCTGCCTGCAGAGACTGTTGGTAATGAAGAGAGAGATTTTGTTGCCGCACTTCTCTAACCAAGGCATTCTATACACACTTGTAAAAAATATCATGATGGTTAACAAACTTTTCATTCATTTATGCTCTGAATAATACCAAGAACCAACCATGTAACCTAATCCGCAAAGTGGCATATCATTGGCTATTAAGTTATTCTCACCTCAGTCTTAGTGTTCCTAGTTTTACATTACTGTATAAATGCATGTCTCATTTTCAGAGTTATTTTTAGTCAACTTAGCTTTAACTACAAAAAAAGTAAAGACACAGCTCATCTGGTAGTTCATCACAATTGGCATTTATTCTCATTGAAACCAGTATTTTGTTAAGGATTGGCCTCCACTTATTTTTTGTATGTTTCCTTAATGTTTTACCATAAGGGAATATCAAAGTTAATTAGCAAAAACAAAAGTATAAATATATTCATTTATCCTTAATATACACAACCTTAAAAAGTACAAAAGTAACAACACACTGCAGGTTAAAATCTTGGCTGGAGTAGTAGGGGTAACCAGCCCCACCCAAGGAGGTGCTACTGTTGTGGGGTGCTGTCTGCCACAAGGGAACATAGCTTGCCTATGGTAGATGGATGCCGGTAATAAGTATAGTGGTGGATTTTGATGGAGCGATTGTTAGTCTGTTCTCGCTGACCCATGTCTGTAGTGTTGAGGTAGCCTGTGTCTGCGATATGGCGCAATTATTGGCACTAACTTATGAACAGAAGATACAGTAGAACTTTAATATAAGGCTAATAATTTCAGCTTTATTAAATTACAACAGCTTAAACAAATTGAGACTAATTGCAAAACAAAATATTTTAAACTACAGTACATCAACACAATATTTCAAATAAGGGCAAAATTATTATAGAGCTAAATTTGCTGGACTATATAACTGAATTAAAGTTCTACTGTACCTAATCACTATCAGGGTCTGAGTCTGGGTCATCATGCAGTTTGAAAATTTTCTTTAGCAGGGTGTTTCTCTCTGCCTGAGACTTTTTATAAATGTCAATCATTGTCTTTTGATTCTCTAAGATTTGGTTATTTTGCCATTTTATTTCAGAAAGAAGTTCACTATGTAGTTTTTCAATCATCTCAGCATGAGATGGTGGCCGTACCCTACGTGTTTTTGGTTGAGCGTGTGTAGGACGAGGAGGCTGGTATACGGGCTCACTATCAGCTTCTTCAGCTTGTGACCCCTCTTGTTGGTCCTGCTGGGATTCTGTGTCCTCACGATCAGGGATTGGGTTGAGGCCACAAGACACTGTTTGCTGCTGGTCGTTCTCCAAATATTTCAAAAAGAATGTCATAGTGAGGAGGTTCCTTGATGTGGGCGTTGCCTGTTTTGGTGATGGCCTTGTATGCCCGGAACAGCTGCCTGAGGTTCTTCAGCTTGTTCTTGAGCTGCTCCTCCGTAACATCAGCCATCTTGGGGAAAAAAAAAAAAAAAATCAGTCATCTACCTTACCCAGGTTTTTAAATATAAGTATACTGGGCACGAATCGAAACCATCTGAATGACATTCCATCACTCTTCTGGTCATTATGAAATAAAATTCCTAATTGTTGCTGCATCATGGAAGATAGTATAATACTAAAGTATGACATAAATTCAATGTAACAATTTCTAGTAAGAAGCAATGTGCATCAGTGGATGCACATTATATGTCCACCAACATGATTCCCAAACATTTGCACAGGCCAGTAGAATATTAAAGTATTACAGTTTAAGGCAACAACACTAATGAAAAAGAAAAAGCAGTGAGCATCAGTGAATCCCCATTATATATACATGAACATGCTTGCCAAGCATTTGCACTGTAGAGCACAGTAAAGACTGCATGCAGGCAACCAAGAAATAGGCACTGCTAGTAATAATGACTTACTTCTTTGTTGAACTCCTGCAGCTGTACAAAGAAAAGAACAATCATAAATAATCAGATAATATTTAGTTCCTCATATAAACTTAGTTTATTTTTTTCCTCTAAGGGGAATAATACTTCTAAATGATGTAGTTTGGGATTAAATGAAAAAGTAACATTTGCAACAAGACAGTATCACAAGGCTTACAGTTATACTACCAAATACTGAACGATCATAACATAAAAAAAAAAAAAATAATAAGATCAAGAGAGAGAGGCTTTTCTTTACCACTGGCAGCATTTTGCGGTGAATCTCGTGCCAAACTTTGGCACGTGTTTGTACTTTCCTCGAGAGGGCGGGAAAATTTTTAATAATTTGTAAAACGTAGTCTGTCAATGGTGGTGTCCACAGGTCAACATTCCGGAAACCACCATGCCTCCTCCTCTTTGGTGCAGGGCCAGCCACATCTGCAAAATTTGGGGCACACATCAAACATTCCACCACCATCCATCTGCCCTCTCCCCAGATCACAACCTCCTCCCTTATACACAGTACCTCTCCGATCCATCTCACCACCTCAAGCTTGGTCTGTTTGTACCCCTATCGCCATCCACCTCATTCATATAATTGTAAATCATATCCGCATGTGTGAATCACATTTAAGTACAGTATTCTTTTTAACAGTATCATTCACTCACATGTACATAATCACAAGTTTTTTTCACCTCCCATGTTATCAGTCTGTCTTTTCATTTAACTCCACAAGCTTGTGAAAGATAACTCATTTCTACTGCTCTCAACCTACCAGTGGGTAAGAAGGGACCCCATTTGCTAGCATGTACATTGGCCTTAAGATTGACGTATTTGACAGTTTGTGTTCTGACTCACTTTCATCTCTGGACGCAGAAGGTACAGGCTCTATAACCTGTGATGATTGGTCCCGTGCCTCAGGTTCAATTTGTTGACTGTTGGCATGTGACCTCATGCACCGACATGCATCCTCCGGCTAATCAAATTGCCGGTCACAGTAAACACACATTGTACTGAAATAAAATAGAGTATTCTCATTTTACTTCCAGGAACTGGAGACACCAACAAGCAAAAACAATAATTACATGAAAAGCAAGTTATCTGTGCATGGAAAACATGATATTATCGTACCACAATCTCTTCTTAACATGAACTGGTCATTTTCCATTCAGCACAGGACAAGTATTTTACCACCATAAATGTGCATTTAGACCAAAAAACCTATGATGAAAACCCCGCTCACTTAAAAACTTATAAAAGAGTGGGGAAAAAAGTACACAACTGTGTTGAACTTAACAATTACCTGTTGCTTTAATTTTTTTTTTTTTTTCCTTACTTTAAGCATGGATCTTCAACACAGGACAAGTATTTTACCACCATAAATGGGAATCTTTACTTTCAACCAGCCGGCCTTCTAGGTATTTCCATGCTACTTTTTGGCCTAAGCTACCAAAATTGGGGGTGGGGGGGTTCTCTATAACATTTCTGTTGCAAATTTTTTTTATTGAACTTCTCTAGGTTAGGTTAAGATTGGTTGGTTGTTTTCAAGAGTAAAATAAAAATAATTTGCGACGGAAATGCCAGAGAAGAAAAGTGCCTCAGAATGGTTGGAAATAGTGGAAAATGATAGTTAAAAGTTGTAAAATAGGGATGATTGAAACTATAAATTTACCCATAAATGTGCATTTGCAACCAGTGTTAAGATGAAAACCCGCCTGGTATAACTTTAGAAGTAACCAACGTTACTGATTTTCATTATATTACGTCCCTGAACTATTCTAACCAAGACTTACCTTTTAAGCCCAGTTTGAGTTGGGGGAGCTAATTTTGTAGGGGTTGTCATGTAGTGGCTTAGGTTAGGTTATCTCTCAGTAGCGGATGAATGTCGCGCCATATTGGCTGGTGCAGGCATTTGGACTCGGTCTATGTCAGGCCCTAGGTTAGGTTAGTCAGGTTAGGTTAGGTTAGGTTAGTTTGGGTTAGTTTAATGCAGATTAGTGTGTTTTCAATTAATTTTGATCTTGATTTGGGGGGATAAACCCACTTTTGGAAATCTTACTCAAAATTACGAAAGGGGGATTTTCCCCCAAAAATGAAGGTCAAAACTAATTAAAACACGGTATTTTGCATTGGAAACCATAAAAATAATAATAAACGAAAACGTTGGTTCTAAAAATTTACCACCCGCCTCACTTAAAAATTTCAAAAGAAAGAAAAAAATACACAACTGTTTTGAACTAAACAATTACCTGATGCTTTACCAATTTTTTTTTCTTTTACCATGTTAATAATTGGAGTGAATTCCCCTTCCTGTCCTTTTTTATATCTACCAAACTTTTGGTGTTTTCATTAGACGTCCACCCAGCCATAACAATGTTTCACCTGTTCTTACCTGTACTTTCATTCTAGAAATTACAGCAGACCCGCATTAGGCAAGACCATCACAGAGAGTTTCTACAAATCAAAATTGTTTTCATTCACCTGCAAGAGTGGAAATATCTCGAGAATTAACCTGCTTGATGTGATATTAATTCACAATTCACAGTCTGCCCTTATAATTATATCAACTGAACCTTTATATGATTATGTCGTTAGTATTTGTCACCAGCAACCAGATGTAAGTATGGATAATTTCATGATATATTTACTTACTTGTCATTGCTGACCATTGTGAATTGCTACACCAGAGTCTTCTCCTTCTTGTTTGTCCACCAAGACTGCTCCCAATCACGCTTTGGTGAGATACGAAGATGCGCTTGGTTTCTATGGCCTTGGATTGGGCCGAGCTTTGTATCCTTTGGTCCGTCAAAACGGGGTAGCTTGGTTTCACCGTAGACCAGCTTCGAATCCGATCCGCTGCTTGGTCCGCCAAAATACAGCACAAGATTGAAGAAAGATTACCAACGGTTGATAAAATTCATGAGGCACTTGCAGACCCTGCTATTTACTGTTATTTGACTTTTCTAAATTACATCCTGCCACATCTAAATAACGTTAATCTAATATTTCAGTCAAAATCCCCTACTCTCCATTTATTTCATGAAAAAGTAACCACCATGTACAGACGACTGCTAAACAATTTTTGTTACCCGCATGTGGTAGGGAAATTACAGCTTCATGAAACAGATCCTGCAGATACTTCATTTCATGTACCACTGAATCAGATATACCTTGGAGCACAGCTACGTGATTTATTTCAAAAGCCTGAATACCAGAGAAAAGATATGGTAAATAATATTAAGGCAATGTGTAGAACATTTGTAATTGTGGCATGCCAACAAATAAAGAAACGCTTCGATCTCAATAACAAATTGTGGATATTTGCCTCATATTTACATCCAAAATTAGTTTTAAATCGTTCGTTAAGAACAGAAATGCCCTCACTGACAGATTTAGCTAAGGAAGTGCCACGTATTAATAACTATGACAGACAGGCACTTCATGATCAATGGCGGGATATTCCATGGCACCCTTTCCCTGATGAGATGAAGTCTCCACAATGTGATGCGGAGACATTCTACAAATATATAATGACAATAGAAGATGGTTTAGGAATTCCCAAATATTTATGCCTTGGGAAATTTGCTCTTGAAGTACTATCCCTTCCTACATCGAATGCTGATGCAGAGCGTCTTTTCTCCAAAATTAATTTAATTAAAAGGAAAGAAAGAAACTGCTTAACCCGCGGCGTCCCGTCGATGTTCTTTAACGTCCACACGTTTTGTCACTGCCAATCCTGTCGACGTACATAAACGCAAAAAAATTGCAAGGTCCCTAATTTGCACAATTTTCAATTTTCGCAAGTCATTTTTGGTACGTATACACGTGACACCTTCCTCAACAAGATGCCAGGCAGGGACAATGCCTTACCCAGCATGACCTCCTCCCCCCCCTTGCATGCTATTGTCACAGCAACTCACCTGTTATCAGTGACCTGGCCAGTATAGCCATGTCATGCCACGGTACGAAATTCAGGGCCAGAGTGATTCCCCAATCAATGACAATGTGGAGGACAAACTTTACATAGCATTAGAGGAAAAAACAGTTAGAAATGATGATCAGGTAATGTGGCAAAAAAAGGTCAGGTATTAGTGAGTGAAACAATGCTTATAATGCCTATGTTACTGCTTGAAAACCATTATACTCTTGTACTACATATAAATTCATACCAAGTAAATAAATAAATACCGTTTATGAGTGGTGTGAAATAGTTATCCTCCCTTAGAACTCGTTTTCTTTGGTGCCAGCCTGATAGAAAACCCACTAAGGTAAGGAGGTACTCCTACCTGTAATGAGTATTTTAAACCTCAGGTGAGCGATTTCTCTATGAATTTTCGATGTTTCTCACCAAAAGCGAAGGTTTGAGCCAAAAAAAATTGTTTCCTAAAATGGTCGGGATTGAGGGGAGTCAGTGGTGGAAAAGTGGTCGGGATGGGGCGGGTTAAGGACAGGGACAGTGAGATCACTCATTCATTTGAGTGTATGTGCTTTGGATAATTGCTGTGATAATCCATTTGAACGGGAGAATGAAATGGTATCATGCATACAAAAGTAAATGATGGTAAACCATTCCTAATATTTCCTTACTATGTAGCCTATTACATATTTTGTCCGTGACTGTTTTTTGTGTGATTGTTTACGTTCACAGTTTTATGTCTTACTCTGTAATGTGTTTGTATATGTTGCTCAGTAGGTTTTGTATAGTTGTAAATGAGCTCAGTATATGTTGTATTTTGCTGAATATATATTTATGTATAAAATTTTTCATTTGTGTTTTATCTTATACCCTGTTTGTTGTGTGATTCTTTTAAGTTCAGAGTTATGTGTACGGAATTTTGTAATGTTATTACATATGTGTTATATATTTTTAACTGTGTTTGTTTAACTGCTATTCTTTTTTTGTTAACATGATATTTATATATACCAAATAAACGCTCAGTGCTCTCGACAAACCTAATGAATTGCGCGGGGATCGTAAATAAATATACTACATAGGTATCCCTTAATATGACGCCATTTTCTGTTTCGTATAGTAAAGAGAATGGCGGAAGTGGACAACGTACGTTTGTCCAGCCCGGCCACTTGGTTTGTTGCAGACAGCAGATTCCCACTCTCCAAGGTGGTGTATCGTTCTCCATTTTTACTTTAATTATGCATATGAGGGCGCTCATTTCAACATGGTGGCAGCGGTAAACGAGTCTTCAAGACCCCGTGATGCGTGAGAACAAGCAAAGGAGAGACAACTACAAGCAACTGTGTTGAAGCAAAAATATAGTGAGTAGGCGTGACTAGAGTGGCATCCCTTGCAGAATGGCGGCAGAGGCGATCACAGTGCCTCAAAAGCTAGGCCTAACAGGTGACACTAAGAATGCCAAGAAATTGTCCAAGCAGAAATTTTATCTCTATTTGCTAGCTAGTGGACAAAAAAAGAAATCAGGTGTGGAGAAAGTAGCCTTGCTAACATTAGGGGGTTGACCTACTGGAACTGTACAATTCTTTTGAATTTCCAGAAGCAAGTTCAGAACAGCCTAACCCTTCTGTGGTGCTCAAGATAGTTTTTGCTGTGATGCTCACCTTGCTCCATGAAAGAACTTGCTAGCTGACCAGTACAATTCCGAAACAGTGCAAAAACCAGGGGACACATTAACTCATCGCCAGGATGAAAATTTTCGTGACCATCATCCACTCACTTGATGTAGTGCTGCCTACTTCTTCCTTAGCCTGTATCATTCTTTTTCTGTGCCTGCCCTCCTCTCTTCCTATTTCTCCCATCTTTCCTGTCACTTCTTATTGCTTTATTTTTCTTTACAGGTGGCTTTACATTGAGTGACAAGCCAATGGTTTCCTGTAAGCCAAGAAACCATTTACAACGCTGGGTGGTAACCATATAACCAAACCATATGCGCTCCCAACGTGTCAGCAAGCGGGTTGCTGGAGGGTTAGTGCCCCTCCCTGTAAAACAAATAACTCAAAGTCAAATGGCCACCCCTTACAGGATTATGGCGTCTGGCAATAGATAGATAGAGATGAAAGTTTTGTGTAAGGAGTGAGAATACGGTATACGAAGAGACGATGACTTGTAGGATCACATTGTGTCTGGTTGCCGAGATGATGCTTTACGAGATAAATTCTTTGAGGTGCAAGATTTGATGTTTGCTGGGACTGGGAAGATCTGTGTCGACCATGAGGTGTCCAAGAAGCAGATAGTTGTTTTCCGTGGTCAGGATAATGAGGTCATCAATAAAATGGAACAGAAATGCATGAAGTCAAACCATAGCGAAGCACCACAAATAAGTTGGTTAGGCCAAAGATGTGCAACCTTTGAAGCCTCTGAAGGAGTGCAAATTTTGCAGCCACAAGCATATCTGTAAGAAGGAAGCATGTCCAGCATATGGAAAAACCTGCAGCATTTGTGAGCACAGGTACCATTTTGCCGTGAAGTGCATCACCAAGACCAAGTGAGTTTCTAAGAGGCCAAGCATTGTTTACAGCATCCAGGAGAGAGAATAGCACGAGAAAGAGGATGACCATTTCATAATGATAATAACGTTGAGGTCCAGTGGTAAGGAGAAGGCTATAATGACTACCATGGAAGTAAGGGATAGAAAAGCAAAATTCTAGGTAGACTGTGGCGGCAGCGTGAATGTTCTGCCAAGATGCTTGATACCCAATGAGCTGCAGGAGCCCTGCAACACTGTTTTGTTTATGTGGAACGCCACTAATGTTAATTCTCTTGGAAAATGTAGTGTAATAGTATAGAACCTTAGGAATGATAAGAAGTACAGTGTAGAATTCACTTTAGTGGGACAAGATTTACACCAATCCTTGCTAATACCATCTGAGCAATGAACCAGATCACAGTTAATTATGAGTATATTAATCATGTCCAGGATATATTGTTTGACTTTAGTTATGTTTTTTCAGATGTACCAGGGACATTGCCTGGAGTTGTTAAGCTTACTGTTGACTCTGATTTTATGTCTGCAGTAACTTCCTGTCGTGTGCCTATAAGTCTTAAGAAAAGGATGTTTGATAAGCTTAATGAACTGGAAAAAAATATAATTATAACTAAGGTGGATGAGCCAACTGTGTGGTTGGGCTGGACGTTGTGGGCAGTAAGAAATCAGGTGATATGTGGATCAGTATTGACCCTCAAGCTTTAAACCATGCACTTAAGAGAGATGTAGGACACAACCAATTCCTGTAATTGACGATGTACTACCTGATCTGTCTAAGGCTAGGGTTTTTTCAAATTTGATTTGAAGAATGGCTACTGGCACTGTAAACTAGATGACCAGTCAGGTTCTCTCACAACCTTCCAGACACCTCTTGGCAGGTGCAGGTGGTTAAGGTTGCCCTTTGGGTTAAATATGGGTAGCGAAATCTTCCAGAAGAGGCTAAGTGCTGCTCTAGAGGGACTAAAAGGAGTCGTATGTGTGGCTAACTACATACTGCTGTACGGGATTGGTGAAACTGATGCACATGCAAAGTTCATGGTAACAATGTATGCAATTTGTTAGAAAGGTGTAGGGAACGGGGGATCAGACTCAACAAAATGTAAAACTAAGCTAAGTCATGAGATAACTTTTCTCTGTCACAAAGTTTCCAGAGCTGGGCTGAAACCAGACATTGATAAAATAGAATCAATTGTAAAGCCGAAAGCTCCTGGGAGTGTAACAGAGATGTTGTGATTGGCTGGGATGGTAAGTTATCTGGCCAGGTTTTTGCATGGGTTGTCTGATGTAATGGAGCCCCATAGGCGGTTGATCAATAAGAAGGTAGAGGGGCGCTGGGGAAAAGGGCAACAGAAAGTGCTAATAAAAAAAAGTAACATCTTTACCAGTGCTTGCCTACTGTGATCTAACTAAACTTCTAGTTATTCAATGTGATGCTAGTCAGACAGGGTTAGGAGCAACTTCATTTCAAGATGGCCAGCCCATATCATATGCTAGTCGAGCTCTAACCCCTACAGAAATTAGGCACTCACAAATGGAGAAGGAAATGTTGGCTGTCGTGTTTCTCTTGACTAAATTTCACCAGTACACTTTTGGCAGGCTAAGCAAAATAAGTGATCACAAGCCATTGCTGCCAATTTTGAAGAAACTGTTAGATTGTGCACCAAGAGGCCCACAAGGAATGTTGCTAAAAGCACACCAGTATGCCATAAATTAGAATACAAGCCATATAAAGAGGTGCATATAGCAGATCTCCTTTAAAGGACACTCCTCTCAGAGAGTGTAGGTGGACAGGCATTTGAATCAGTTAAAATGGTTTCTTACCTTTCCATTGAACCTGAACATATTGACAAAATTAGGAAAGCTACTGCTCGTGATGAGATATGAATCTACTTTTAGAGACTATCCTAAGTGGGTGGCCTGAGACCAGAGAAGAATTGCCATGTCAGCTACTCCCATATTTCGGTTCTCGAGATGAGATTTCATCCCAGAATGGTGTAATTTTTTAAGGGAGAGCGAGTTGTCATTCCACTGGATTTGCGGGCTGAAATTAAACAAGCCCTACATTCATCTCACACTGGAGTAGAAGTGTGTCCGCAATGTGCAAGACAGGGTGTATTGGCCTAGTATGAATGCTGAGATTAGAGAACACATCTTATGCTGTGAAGTATGTGCAAAGTTCAGAGATACTCAGAAGAAGGAAACATTTCTTATGAGATTGCTGAAAGGCCATGGGAGAGAGTGGGGATTACTCTGAGCTGAAAAGTCAAAATTTCCTAAAACTGTGTATGTGAACTACAGTACATTAGTAACTTTTTTGGAAGTTGATGTTCTAGATTCTACTAATGCATGCACTGTAATACGTAAGCTACAGGCTCATTTTGCCAGGTATGGTATTCCGTCTGTCGTGGTTAGTGACAACGGTCCTAAGGTTGCTAGTATCGAATTCAAAACATTTGCATGTAATTATGATTTCCAGCACAGAACTAGTAGCCCTAAGTACCCCCAGCTGAATGGCATGGCAGATTCTGCTGTCAGAACTGCTAATAACCTGATTCTTAAAGCACTGTCCAGTGGTAAAGATCCATATTTGGCTGTTTTAGATTGTCGTAACACTCCAAGTGAAGACATAGATTTAAATCCCGCTCAGAGGAATCTTGGAAGAAGGATGCATACTCTGCTGCCAGTGTCTGCCAATTTGTTAAAGCCTTATCGTATAGATGCTGCCATGGAAAAGAAGAAACAATGGTTAAAGAATCTGAGGAGCGCTTGGTACCATGACAGAGGTGGAAAAGACCTTGAACTGTTGAAAGAGGGTGATGTGGTGTGAGTGAAGCCAACCAGTTTAGGTGAGAGTCTCGAAGAGAGGAAGTGTGATAGGTGAAGCTGGTGTCCGATCATATGAAATCATAACTGATTCAGGTATTTTGAAGCAGAATAGACAGTACCTGAGGCTGTCCAATGAATTTGATCAGACGTGTGGGGACTGATGAGGGGAGAGAGATGAATGCAGAGAGAGTAGTGTTGGTAGCAGGTATTCCCAACGAGCAACAAGGAATATTTTGTCTCTTAGATATAAGGATTATACTGTAAATATTACATAATCATACTGTACTGTTTAAAGTTTTTTTTTTTCTATATGGGAGGTAGAAGGAACCAGAGGCCATGAGCCCGCAGTAACAGTTCCCTCCAAGAGAAAAACAAATTACAATAGAGAGCCAAATTCAAGATCCGATCATTTTGAGATGCCTGGACACACTGCGTTTGAAAGACTGGAGTTCATAGGCAGCAGGAAATACAGACAGAGGGAGACAGTTCCAGAGTTGACCTGTTGCATAAATGAAAGACTGGGAGTAACGGTTAACTCTTGCATTAGAGAGTTGGACAGAAAAGGGATGAGAGTTTGCTGCCAGACGGGTGCTACGCGCCTGACGTAGAGGTGGAGGAATGCAAGCAGACAGTTCAGAGGAGGAGTGACCATTAAAGTAGTGACAGAAAAGAGATAAAGATGCAACAGTGCGGCGAAGAGACAGAGGTTGAAGGGAGTCAGTAAGAGGAGGAGAATTAATGAGATGAAAAGCCTTTGACTCCACCCTATTGAGAAGAGTTATATGTGGGGAGCCTCCCCACACATGAGAGTTGTACTCCACACAGGGGCGGATAAAGCCCCTGTATAGAGTCAACAATTGTGTAGGGGTAAAGAAAGAGCTGAGTCGGCTTAGCACACCCAAGCTCTTGGAAGCAGATTTTACAAGAGATGTAATATGATCTTCCCAAGACAAGTCCCAAGTAAATGAAACCCCAAGCATGTTCAAGGATGATGCAGGATTAAGCTGAATATTATTAAACATTAGTGGGTATACCTGTGGAAGATTTTGTCGGGTTGATAGGTGTAAGAACTGAGTCTTAGATACATTAAAAACAACCATATTATTTTTACCCCAGTCAGAGATACGAGCCAAGTCAAACATTAGGTGTGCCATAGCCTCATCCCTTGTTTGTTGAAGTATCTGTTGAGATGAGCGTTGCGGGAACCGAATGGAAAGGTGAAGGGTGGAGTCATCAGCGTATGAGTGGATAGGGTTAGATGTACAGCTTAGATCATTGATGACTAAAAGGAAGAGAGTTGGTGATGGGACAGAGCCCTGAGGAGCACCACTGTTGATAGATCTAGGAGAAGAACGATGGCCGTCTACAACAGTGGCTATAGAACAACCAGAAAGGAAGCTAGCGATGAAGGCACAGATAGAAGGATAGAAAGTGTAGGACGGCAGGTTGGAAATTAAAGATTTATGCCAGACTCGATCGAAAGCCTTTGAGATGTCAAGTGCAATGGCAAAGCTTTCGCCAAAGTCCCGAAAGGAGAATGACCAGGAGTCTGAAAGGTAGGTGAGAAGATCGCCAGTGGAGCGTCCCTGACGGAACCCGTACTGACGATCGGAAAGAAGGTTGTGATAGGAAGGATGCCTTAAAATTTTTCTATTGAGAATTGACTCAAAAACTTTTGAAACACAGGACGTTAAAGCAATTGGACGATAGTTGGAGGGTTGGGAGTGGTCACCCTTCTTTGGGACTGGCTGAATGAGAGCAAACTTCCAGCAAGAAGGAAAGGTACAAGTTGACAGACAAAGGCGAAAGTTTGCCTAGGCAGGGTGTAAGCACAGAAGCACAGTTCTTGAGAACAACAGGAGGGACCCCATCAGGCCCATATGCCTTTTTAGTACTGAGGCCAGTGATGGCAGAAAATACATCAGCTGAAGAAATTTTAATGTCAGCCATGAGGAAGTTAGAGGGGGGAAGTGATGAAGGAACAGCACTGGAATCATCTAAGGTGGAATTGGAGGAGAAAGTCTGTGTGAAGAGATCTGCTTTATCAGTAGAAGAAATAGCTACAGAACCATCAGAGTAGGAAAGAGGAGGGAAGGATGATGAGGTAAAGTTGTTAGAAAGGTTTTTGGCAAGATGCCAGAAGGAGCGGGAAGAATTCGAGTTGGAGAGTTGAGAGCATTTAGTACGGATGAAATTATTTTTAGCATGATTCCAGGCAGAAACATAAAGATGATGTGATTCAGGGGTGGGTTGGCTCCGGTACCTTTTGTAGGCTCTCTCCTTGTTGCGGACAGCATTAGAACAAGCGTGATTAAACCAAGGCTTTCTTGCATTAGCAAAAGGATATGGGAAAGGAATGTATGCCTCCATGTCCGAGAGAATAACCTCCATAATGCGCAAGGCACACTCTGATGGCTCACGGCCATGGAAGCAATAATCATTCCAGGGAAAATCAAAGAAGTACTGCCTGAGGGCCTCCCAGTCCGCGGCTCCAAAATGCCACAGACGACGTTTCCCTGGAGGGTCCACAGGCCGTACAGGAGTGATAGGACAGGTTAAGGTGATAAGGTTGTGATTGGAGGAGCCCAACGGAGAGAAAAGATTAACAGAGTAAGCAGAAGGATTAGTTGTGAGGAGGAGGTCAAGTATGTTGGAGCTCTCTCCAAGGCGGTCAGGGATACGGGTAGGGTGCTGTACAAGCTGCTCTAGGTCATTAAGGATAGAAAAGATGTAGGCTTGTTCACCAGGTGGATCAGTGAAAGGAGAGGAGAGCCAAAGGTGGTGGTGAACATTGAAATCTCCTAGAATGGAGATTTCTGAGAAAGGAGAAATGGATAGAATGTGTTCCATCGTAGAAGTAAGATAGTCAAAGAATTTTTGATAGTAGAATTAGGGGATAAGTAAACAGCACAGATATATTTAGTCAGAGAATGACAGGAAAGCCGAAGCCAGGGTGTAGAGAATCAGAAGAATCGAGTTCAGGAACACAAGAGCAAGATAAGTCGTTACGTATATATACAGAACAGCCACCTTTGGCTTTGAAATGAGTATAGAGAAAGTAGGGGGATACAGAAAAGGGTTTGCTGTCAGTTGCCTCAGACAGCTGAGTCTCAGAAAAAGAAGGTGAGGTTTAGAGGAGAGGTGGTGCTCAACAGAGCGAAAATTAGAGGAAAGGCCGCGAATGTTGCAGAAATGAAGAAGAAGTGAGTCAGACAGTGGTTCCAGGCACCTCGAGTCATCACCGGGAGAGGGGCGGATGGTGGGGGCATTTATGGTCCCCCCCCCTGGGGACTCCGAGGCTTAGTGAAGAGACGCCATAATTTTTTACATTTTGGAAAGGGAGGTGTAGTGTGTACTGTGCATGTAGTTTGGTGTAGATAGAGAAATTTGTACTGGAGCGCATGCTGGCCTACTCTCTGTGTAAGTGAGACACTGAAAAAGTTCAGCAAAGGGGGATGGTCAGGAACTAGTCCTGTGGGCTGATGAAACGGGAGCTCCAGCACTCCCTGTCATCAGCTTTCCATCCACTTCGGGAGTACTGCCCTGCTCGACTGGTGCTACAGTCTACTCCTGTGTTATATTGGATTAATCACACTCAGTACAGTATGATACTGGTATGAAGAATTTTTTCTAAGTTGGTTCATGCATTAACTGCGTGAAGAAAATTTTAATTTGTTTTGCATATGCAGTATTATTCATCTATATGTCATGTGGAGCCGAAGTCATACCAGTACAGTATCTCTTGATGTGATCAGAGTGGTTGTTCAATTACACTCGAGTGTCATATAGTATTTTCCTTTAGCAACCTAATTCAGGGAAACTGCTAAAAGACTGATAATAGGAAGTCAATTTTACCCCTTTTGATGACCGATACCTTTGCCTACAGTGCAGTGACTTGATGAAGTACTGGTTTGATATCTCATGGTCAGTCATGGTTTAAGGAACTCTTGTCTTTTCTCTCAAGAATGAAAGGCTGTTACAATATTCATTGTATTAATGTAACTTTATTTTAGTCAGCCGTGCATCGTTTTCTTTAAGTTTGAGTTTCGTAGTGTGACCGACCACTTGGTTTGTTGTTGCAAAAGATTACCACGCTCCCAGTCTGTGTATCATTGAACTCTCCATTTTTCCTATAATTACGGATATTAGGGCGCCCACATCAACAGTAATTACTTGTTTGTATGTCACCCAGACCAGTCATGCCCACTACGACTCTGCATTCATCATTCCCAAACTTCACCCTTTCAAAATATTCCTTATGCTTCTTTTTCATCAGTTATTATTATTTCCCATTTTTCATTGTTCACGCTTTCCCACTATTTCCCGCCTTTGTTTATATAATTTTGCTCTTTTTGAAAAGTTTCCTATTTTCCTAGTGGCTTTCATATACTTTTTCTTCCACGATCATCGTTTTGCTCATTTTTTTTTATTTTTTACTAGTCTCTTCACGTGTCCTATATTTGGGTTGTTGGCAAGCGTTACTTAAAAGGTCCACTGAGTTTTAACCCTAGGCACTGGGCATGGGTTTACCTATCCACATCCTAGAACCGGGTTATTTTCAGGATAATAAATTTTCCCCCCAATATTTTTTTTTTCCTTCACAAATCAATCACAAATGACAAAAAAACTCATAAAAAGCGTGTACTTATTCTCTGTTGGCGATTTGGAGGTGGTGGTGTGGTGTGAGGGAGCCTGTGTGTGGGTGCTGGGCTGAGCATGTTCAAGGTCGTGGTGGTGTGTTGGCGGTATTAGTGGAGGGAAGAGGGATGATAACCTCATGCCAAAATAAGTGTTGAGTGTGTATTTGTTTCTCTCACTACTTCACAATGCTGTATGGACACAATATTACAACTAAAATAGCAAAAAAACACAAGAAAGTAACTAATAAAGATTGACTTATTTTATGTTTTCCATGATACTTATTTTCTAACCAATTTATGTCTATTTATTTAATCACTATTATTTACACACTATTTACACATTATTTCACCGTTTTTAGTAACTCTTGACAGTATGAGACTCCCTAAATTCTGGCTGTGGTCAGTACAAGTGTACTCAAGCACCCATATACTCTCCTCTACACTCCTCAGGGCCCCCTAGTAGCCCTCTCCTCCGCCCCACCCCTCCTGACCCCCACCCCAACCCTGAACCAGTATCAGCTGGTTCCAAGGCCACACTCTTCCTATGCCAGCCTCCCACCACCCTCCACCACAGCCCTCCTCACTGCTGGGCTGCCCTCCCTCCCCCCCTACCCCGGCCAGCCATCATTACCCCACACACCACCCATGTTGGGACAATACTCTGAGTCCATATGGTGCACTACTAAGTTCAAACATGCCCACGAAAAGTTAAAACGTCATATGATGTGGACTGTAGACCTCTACCAACAAGTCATATGACGTGGACCAGCGCCTAGGGATTAACGTCTTTATTGTGGGCAAGTTTAGTACAGGTAATGCCTGTCATGAGCTCCATTTCTCTGATCAATGACTAAAACACTGGCGTGCTTCGCTCTCCTCTATCTCCCAAGACAGTAGGTCAACAAAACCATGGTAGCACCACACGTTTGTCAACGATGTCAGCATGCATTTCATCATGTTCGCCTCATCGGTACACATTATTATACGTTAACATACAGTGACTTCTATTTACGAATGAGAGCGAAAAAATAATGTCTACAACAAATCATCTGTAACAATTACGTGACAGTACATTCTTTTCAATACGTTCTTATCTTCCACTTGAGCCCTTTCATGCATTCATATTCATCTGCTCTATTTTTAATAATAATAATAATGATGATAATAATAATAATAATAATAATAATAATAATAATAATAAATGATGGTGACGAGCAGAACAAACTGAAGGAAAGGTTGGATAGAGGCAAGAAACGAGAAAGATAAGAAGCCACATTCTGGAGGTATTACACTAGGCTTCCATGGATGTAACTTGTTATCGACTTCACATTTATTTCTTAGCCACAAAAAGGGGATGCGGTGGCTCAGAGGTAAAGCGCCGAGTTCGTGGCCGGGAGGTCGTGAGTTCGAGCCTCTCCTGTGACTGCCATGCCAGGAGTGGTAGTGCGCTCCTGTAACCTAGCGGGGCTACATGGCCATAGTTGCCTAGGTCGGGGATTAAATCTACTTTATTAGCCACGAGAGTAATGATGGCTTTGCAACAATCACGTTCATCCCCACGTCATTTATACTTCTCTTGTACTGATGCCCAACAAAACAAACAATCTTTTTATCTCCTCATTAAGATGCAAAAGTGAACCAACAGATTAATACTAGCACCTCTCAGAGAACAGAAATAATGAAGAACTTGGACAACTAGGTGCAACAATGGAAGGTTGGTATTCCTTTTATGCTTCACAAGGCACAAGTTCAACACCTGCCCCACCTGTTGAAGCTGAGGCTTCCCTGGTGACAGTTATCCAGCAGCAAGAGCTCGATCCTTTCCAGTGACTTTCAGGCGGAAATTACTCGCTTCTTCACTAGTACACACCAATGCACTTTCACCACCATTCCATGAGGACTGTGGAACTCCATGACATCTGCATTCAGTGTCAGGGCACGTACCACCCACTAAATGGAGGTGGTTGCCAACACCTGATGCAGAGAATACGGTTTAACACATAGTATTAACAATGTATTTTTGAAACAGGGATGTGTCATGTCTCCATGGTTGTTCAGTCTATATATGGATGGGGTTATAAAGGAGATACAAGGTAGGGCGGTGGATGTTGGAGTGGATTGAATGAGAGTGGGCAACGTTTGGAAACTCTCTGTACTGTTGTTTGCAGATGATACTGTATTGTTAAGTGAAGACGAAGGGGAATTGCAAGGCTTGGTGAATGAGTTTGGATGAGTGTGTAAGAGACGGAATCTAATGGTGAATATAGGGAAGAGTAATGTTATGGTCTTGCAGAGAAATGAAGTCACTGGATGTGCAGCGATTTTGGGTGATGAGGAAATGGAAAATGTAAGTGCAATTAGGTTCTTGGGTAGTGTGTTCAGTAAGAAAAAGTACAACAAGGAAGAAAGGTTGCAGGTTCTTTGAAAGCAGTGATGAGGAACAGGGAAGTGAGCATGGAAGTAAAAAACTTGCTGCAAGACATTATTGTGATACCAAATCTAACGTATGGAAATGAAGCTTGGACCTTGTTGGAAGGACACAAGTCAAGAGTGAGAGCTGTGGAAAGGAGTTATTTGAGAGGAGCATGTGGAGTTCATGGACAGACTAACAAATGAGGAAGTGAAGGTGCATTGTGGTGAGATGTGGATGTGATACAAAGCGTTAGGAGAAATACACTGAGGTGGGTTGGCCATGTGGAGAGGATGGAGAGCGAGAGACTGACGGGGAGAGTTATGTGAGTGAGGTGGAGGGGGGAGGGAGGGGGAGGCCAAGGATGAGATTGGAGGGATGAGAGGGATGTGTGAGCTGGATGCAGGGCAGTGAAATGGCGGGGGAACCGGGCGACGTCGAGGCGATTTGTTTGTGGCTACCCTTTACGGGATTAAGGCGGCTGGGAATAGACAGATAAATATGACATAATTCACAAGTATCTGTATATTCTTACTGAGTGTATGTAGACGTTAGTGTTCGCGCAAGGCTACACAATAATGGCGTATTGTACCTACCTAAAGGGAAAATTGCACATTCTCGAAGCCATATATATATATATATATATATATATATATATATATATATATATATAGATAGATAGATAGATTAGATAGATAGATATATAGATAGATAGATAGATAAAGATAGATAGATATTAAAACGAAGTTCCCCTTTGGAGAGAGAGAGAGAGAGAGAGAATTATATTGAATGTTGAGACAATTTTAGAAAAGTGAAGAGGAGAGGAGGGGAACATGTTGCAAATGGAAAAGGGTGGAAGGGGAAATAGGATAAGTGAAAGAAAATGAAAATGATGAAATAGTGGGGAAAAGGAAGAAATAGGAACAAGAGAGTTCGAGAGAAAATGGGGGAGAGTGAAAACAGAAGTGAAGGGACGGATTGGTAGGAAGGGTGGAAGTTGTGTGGGAGAAACACATTCATCCGCCCCCCCCCCCACACACACACAGTCTAATAATGATAAAGTGACGCAGATTTTTCACAATCCAGATAAGCTATTCAAGTTGAGATTGGGGAAGTGACCTATCAAATTTCCTCTGACGAAGCTAGGACAGTCGTGATCCACACTGAAATGCTTTCCATCAAGAAAAGTGCACAAACTAGAAAACAGCGGTATTTGGTCTTGTGTGTGTGTTGTCTTAACGCCTAATTGAAAAATGAAGCTTTTGATGGGTACATAACTTAATTTGGTATTGTGTGTCTGTCAGACTTAAGGCCCAAATGCCAGAACGGGGCTTGAGCCGGACTTAGAAGTCGGTCTTCAGACGTTCCCAAGTCCAGGCTCAGGACTTACTCAAGTTAGGCTCAGCCAGCTTTACTCGGCCATATGCTCGAATCGTTAGTCAAGTCCGACTTCACAAACAAGGGCTTAAGTCGCGGACTTGCAGCAAACCTTCGACTAACTTCAAGTCAGTCAATCACGGTGCCGACTTTTGAAAATTAAATTTAGCAAATAAGGCAAGATAAACCAAAAGCTGCTTTATATTAAAGTGAGATAACTGATACCTACAGTCTGTTGTCATCATCTACGTGAATTGTTTCCTTACCGAGGCGTGCTTAGGCCATATTTTATATTTGAATAGTAAATGGGCATTGAGTATCCTTGTGATAATGTTTATCTTTGCAGTGCTACAAGTATTATTCGGAAATCAATAAATCTACCTGAATATAGCTATAGACTAAAGCCTTGAGTTTGAGAAAAACTTGTATTTTGACCTTCCAGTAGTTAAGGATAGTAGGTTATTATTACTGCAAAGCACTACAAGAACTGAGCAAGAGGCTAATGTGTTGTCATCATTTCCGCAATGATTGACAATCGTTGTAAGAAGAGCCTGCATTACCTGTATAACCTTTCCAATAAAGACAGCTAGTAAAGAATTGCATGACATAGCCTACTGTCATTTTCAACTGGAAATATTCGTTGGCCATCCTTCCCCCTGTAGGCCAGTAGGCCAGGTCGTGACTGACGTGATTTTGTCCTGTTATATCCTAATTTGTTTTAATTGTCTTTAAATTTGCAGGAGTTCTCTAAACCTAATGAAACCAAATAATACAGAAAACATTAAATGATATGAAGAACAGCGAAGAATCGTACTCTAATGGAAAGATAACAGTGCAGTGCATCGGTCTGGTATAAATGTTTAGGGAAGTTCGCACCAAAAATTATGCTACTTATCAGTTACCGACTGTCCTACAAGAGGAAAGGATGGCGATCCTTAAGTAGTCCCTCCATGCTTCCTGGTGTACCTAGACTTGTGATTATTGGTGGCTTATTGAATCACAGATAATCGGTGCTTACCGTAAAGATAGGCTACTGTAGAATAAAATGGAATATTAAGGACAGAGGCAGTCATCCATAAGGCAAAATGCTTTGGTGATGCTATCACTACCGCTGTACATATGTGCTCTCAGCCATAAAATAATGTAAGGTAATTATGGATATCATAAGGCTCCAGCAACACTTGTAGGTAATATTATCATACGATGGAAAAATATTGACGTAATATTCATAGGTGTGCAAAATGCACTCATTTATACTTGTGCAAAATTGACACTGTTGAGAAGTGGGATTTGCCAGTTAGATTGTGCTGGAGAGTTCCTGATGATTCTAGTAGTACCGTTACGTGTCAGAGTTGCCAGTTTGCCTGCTGTTTGTCAGAGTTGCCAGTTAGCCTGATATTTGTGAGCATAGACAGCAGACAAATTTTTGTGCTCTCTCTGTAATGTTTTATTTATGTGATTGTTAAATTATGCAATTTTATCTCAGTTTGTATGCTAAAGCATTTCAATTGATATGCAGTGAAAATAAACTCTGGCATTTTTTCGATGTCTCCGAGTTGGTGACGGTTGCAACTGTTGCTCCTTCGAGAATGCACGAGAACTGAAGAGAAGTTAATAGATGATTCTAGTATTGTACATAGGGAGCTTATACTGCATAAGGATGGGGAAGAGATTAGAGCAGGTTCAGTCAGTTTTCACTTCAATTTGAGTGTAGTTCAGTGTCAGTGCAGTTTGTATATCTTCGGTACTTGTGAAAAGGGTAAAGTGTTGTTGGCAAGCATTAAGTGTAACTGCAGTTAATGAAAACTATATATCTTAGGTACTTGTGAAAACAGTGAAGTTGGCAAGCAGTATGTAATTATCTGGAAAAAAAAATAACAGACAGTGAACTTTAGAAGCCAGTGTTTATTTACAACGCCTGTGCTGCGGTGTTGTACAGTGAAAAGCTGCTTCTAGGAAGAACAACCCACTGGACAACGTCCTTCCTATACTGATTTGCTGCTGTTGGAGCCTGTGGCAGTGTGGGACAGTGATGTAACAATATCTTCCCTGCAGTCAAATGTTTTGAGTGTGTATATATATATATATATATATATATATATTGCCAGACGCCTCAATCCCGTTTGGGGTGGCCACAAACAAATCGCCTCCAAGTCGCCCTGTCCCCCACCATTTCACTGCCCTGCTCCCAACTCACACCCCCCTCTCTCATATACCTCTCCACCCCATCCCTCCATCTCATCCTCGGCCTCCCCCTCCCTCTTCCCCCCCCTCCACCTCACTCACATACACTCTCTTCGTCAGTCTTTCACCCTCCATCCTCTCCACATGGCCAAACCACCTCAGTGTGTTCCTCATAACGCTTCATATCATATCCACGTCAACACCACAACGCTCCTTTATATCCTCATTCGTCAGCCTGTCTCTCCATGTGACTCCACAGGCTCCTCTTAAATAACTCATTTCCACTGCTCTCACTCTTGACTTGTGTCCTTTCAACAACGTCCAAGATTCACTTCCGTACGTTAGAGTTGGTATCACAATACTGTCATGTAGTAACTTTTTCACTTCCATGCTCACCTCCCTGTTTCTTATCACTGCTTTCAAAGAACCAGCAACCTTTCTTCCCTGCTGTACCCTTTCAAGCACTTCACCCTCCAAACCTCCATCCTTACTCATCACACTACCCAAGTACTTAAACGTACTCACATTTTCCAGTTCCTCACCATCCAACCTCGCTGTACATTCACTGACTTCACCTCTCTCAAAAACCATCACTTTACTCTTCCCTACATTCACTTTTAGATTCCGTTTCTTACGCACTCTCTCAAACTCATCCACCAAGCCTTGCAGCTCCCCTTCGTCTTCACTCAAAAACACAGTATCATCTGGAAACAACAGTACAGGGAGTTTCCAAACACTATCCTCTCTCACCAGGGCCATTCCAACATCCACTACCCTACCTTGTACCTCTTTTATTACCCCATCCATGTACAGATTGAACAACCATGGAGACATGA
Source organism: Coenobita brevimanus (assembly GCF_032717465.1). Lineage (NCBI taxonomy): Eukaryota > Metazoa > Arthropoda > Malacostraca > Decapoda > Coenobitidae > Coenobita > Coenobita brevimanus. The sequence goes on from NC_136975.1 coordinate 21,871,026, forward strand.
CACATCTCTATTTCAAACCAACTTTCAAAGAGAAAAATTCACTTAGTTCACCATCCAAACGCACTGCAGCCTTCGCACCATCGTACATACTCTTCACAGCATTCAACAACTTCCCATCTACTCCATATATTCTTAACACTTTCCACAATCCTTGTCTATCCACCCTGTCATATGCTTTCTCCAAATCCATGAAAGCCGCATACAACTTCTTTCCCTTCACTAGAAACTTTTCCACTAAAGATCTAAGAATGAATCTCTCTCTCTCTCTCTCTCTCTCTCTCTCTCTCTATATATATATATATATATATATACACACACAGTACATCCCCCTAGTATGCGAGTACATGGGCGGCAGAGGACGTCACGTACTAGGAATTTGCATACTGTGAATACATAAACTTATGGGAAAATTTACATATGGGCAGCACCCCTCTTCATGGACAACCCTTGAGACGCCTTTCAGACCTAAGTATTGTACTATACAGGGAAACTATCTAAGACATATTACCTAAGATAAAGTAAACCAACAAGATTATGGCTTTACTAGGTAAATCAACAAGGATATGGCTTAACTAAACCAACAAGAATATGGCTGCTCACCAATACCCAAGGGACAGCAGGCGTGATGGAGGCAAGAAGAGGATCCGAGGCAGGATGAGGCACTTTTTTTTTTTTTTTTTTATGCGTCCGACTCTGGGCATAGGCTTCACAGCCTGCTTTCAAGGCCCAGCAGTCCTCCTAGATACCATACACCTCTACATGTTACCACTTCGGCGCTAACACCCACCGTCCATATTGAATACATGCTAGGGCTGTCTCATACAGGACTGGTGTATTGGTATTAGTGGGGGTATTTTTACGACATGTCGGCGGGTCTTCTGGTAGATCAGTAAAGCCTGATTTAATGAAATTCAAATCCTTAAACTGTTCCCTGCCCCAGCCGGGATTCGAACCTGGGTCCGTAAGGACTGCAGGCCACCTCTCTACCGATTGAGCCACCGCCTAGCGTGCATCTCCTGCATCACCCACCACACCACCTGACACACCATCTTCCTTACCACTTTCGTCACGAGCACTTTCGACATTTTCACTAGCTAATGCACTCACTTCGTTCATAAGCCCTTCAAAGTCTATTTCTGACACCTCAGACATCGAATAAGTCTCTTGATCCTCCTCAGGATATGGCTTTTCTGATGTTGAAGGGGGTGACTCCTCACATTGTTCAAGCCGAAGGTAACGGGTGATGAATGTTTGCTTCTATCTGTTTACTTCCTGGTTGTACTTGTCGGCATAATAGTGGAAGGTTTTGTCCAGTGAAGACCACCTCCTTAACTTGCAACTGAGAGCGTTTGATGTCCTTGAATTCTTCCTTGAATTTATCAAGGGCACACAGTACCCGGCTGATCTCCATCATGAACAAATCTTCACTCTTCATCACTGGTGTTGCTGCCTTTTCTGCCGTGATCTCCTGCTCTGTGTCGGCCTTGTCCACTCACTGCACAATTTCCTGGGGATCCTGCTCTGCTGCTGCCAAATGTAAACCCCTGATCTCCTCCAGTGTGATGACCTGAAACCCGGGCACAGCTTATGCACTTGTGAGAGTGGCTGCCTCAGCAGCAGCCAGGGACTGAAAGCCGCTTCCCGGTGTGATTTCACACAGGTGCGGTGCTAGGAGTCGCCAAACATGGTTAACCCGTCCCGTCCCGACTGATTTTCCACCACTCATTCCCCCCAATCCTGACCAATTATGGAAATCAAATTTTTTGAGCTCAAACCTCTGCTTTTGGTGAGAAACATAAAAATTTCGTAGAGAAATCGCTCACCTGAGGTATAAAATACTCGATACAGATAGCAGTACTCCCTACCTTACTGGGTTTTCTATCAGGCTGGCTCCAAAGAAAACGAGTTCTATGGGGGGGTAACTATTCCACACCACTCATAAACGTTATTTATTTATTTATTTGGTATGAATTTATGTGTAGTATGAGAGTATATTGGTTTTCAAACAGTAATATCGGCAATATTGTTTCACTCACTAACACATCAACATACCGGTACCTGACCTTTTTTGGTGACATTACCTGATCATCATTTCTGACTGTTTCTTCATCTAATGCTATGTAAACTTTGTCCTCCACATTGTCATCGACTGGGGAAATCACTCTGGCCCTGAATGTCTTTATTGGCCAAGTCACTGGTAACAGGTGAATTGCCGAGACAATGGCGTGTAGGTGGGAAGGTCATGCGGGGTAAGGCATTGTCCCTGCCAGGCATCTTGTAGAGGAAGGTGTCCCGTGGTGTATACGTACCAAGAATCACGCGCGAAAATTGAAAATTGTGCAAATTATGAACCTTGCAATTGTGTGACTTACCGGTACATCAATGGGTCTAGCTGTGACAAAACGTTGCGACGTACCCATACATCAAAGGGATGCCTCGGGTTAATTGTTGCAGTGGTTATATCTGCTCAAGAGGACAACAAGAGAGTAATGGCATCCTTGAAGTCGAATGACTGCAAGAAAGCCATAATAGTCTTCTCAGGAGTTGAAGTTGGTTGTGCAGGTGCTGTGCTTGGTGAGGATGAAGTGGGTGGCGAGTCCAAATCATCCTTGGCATCCATGACATCTCTCCCAACTGTGTTCAAGTCAAGGATTGCCTGCAGTTCCTCACAGTTGTTGGTCATGCTGCGGAGGTGATTGTAGAGGCGTTGGTGGTATAGCTGCTTGACCGTTGCAATCAACTCCTGGTCTAGCAGTTGGATGAGAGAGGTCGTTCTTGGGGGCAGAAAAACGATCTTGCATTCCTTGTTGAGGTCTGCTAGCCAGGTTGGATGACTTGGGGCATTGTTGGGGATGAGAAGCACCTTGAAGGGGATACCAAGTTCCTGGGATTTTGCCTTGGCATCAGGGATGAAAAGCCGCAACAGCCACTCGGAAATGATGCTACTTGTCATCAAACCATTGGAGTTGCCGTACCAGTATACCCCACTGTCATCCATGCAGCGAAGAATCTTGTAACATCTGGGGTGTGCTGCGATATGCACCACAACAGGATGAACCTTGTGTGAGCCTGATAAGTTCATGGCAAACATGACTATTATCCTGCTCTTGTCGATTTTTCTGCCCAGGCCCTGGCACTGGTGCTATTATAAGTACACTTCAGCATAGCCCTGTAGTATAGGGCTGTTTCATCAGTGTTATAATTTTTGTCCCTGCTGTAGCCGCCCTTGTCAATTATCCCCTTTAGGATGGCTTCATAATCCATGGCTGCCATTTCATCCGCTGACGCGTGCTCCCCCTTGAGGTGAATTTGATGTAGCTCCTCCCTCTTCAGAAAGTGGTAAAGCCGTCCCATGGAGGCCTTAAATGGTTTCTTTACAGCAAGAATCAGAGCTGCAGCTTTGTAGAAAATCTTGACCTGGTCTCTGATGTAGCGCCCGTTCAGTGGAATTCCTTCCTTCTCCTTCCTCAGGATAAATGTATCCAGGTACCACTCCATAAGAATTATAGCCTGGTTGGTCAGCCTGCTTCTCCCGTCCAATGCCACTGTCCAATATGTCTTCAAAGTCTTCTTTATGGCCTCCCTGTTAGCCCACATAGTTTGCACAGATGATTCTGCCAAGCCTAGTTCCTTGGCAATGGCCGTGGTACCCTCCCCATTCTTCTTCTTCGTAATGACTTGCATCTTCATGACATGGGTGATGCACTTCTTCCTGTTGGAGGGGGCAGACATCCTGGCTCACAAAAAAAAAAAGCCTCAGAGTACACAGGGACGTACCTGGAACAGCAAGTGTACCCTCTGTGCGTTTGTGTTTCCTCTGCTGGGACTCTCACCACCTTCCAAGTGGCACATATGGGCATCACGTGACGAGTGACCAGCCTCAATGTCGCAAGGTGGGCGGAGCGTAAGTAACCGTTATCGCTTCTTGGGGGGGCAGTGTCGCGTACTCAGGGTAACCCCGGATTTGGGCCACTCTTTGCTGCCCATCTCGCTTACAAGGAGTTCAGTTTGCATACTAATAAAAAATACACTAAAAAAGAAAATAGGTTGGTCCTTGCATACAAGGGGGATTGCATAAGTGGAACTCGCATACTGTGGGGATGGTACTGTGTACATATATATATATATATATATATATATATATATATATATATATATATTGGTGCTAAGGATCTTATGCATCCACCATCTGTTGTAGTACGGGAGGTTGCTAATTAATTATATATTAATCGTTTTAAAGGCCCATCTACCCACTAAAAGCATTAAATAACAGGTTCACTATGATCAAGTCCAACTCAAGCGGCTGCGAATGGACGGGTTGACGATCGTGTACAAGTTACATTACATAAAAAAAAGGTCACTTTTAATCATCGGAATATCATTCTTTTTTCTCAGATTTAAAATTTATCAAAAAAGTCAGAGTTAGAGATTATCATACCTCGCGCAAAGCATGCACTGTTGTTGTGACGTCACAAACCCTACCAAGGCCACAGCTGACTGCCATACACAGCAATGTCTGGGAATCATACTTCAGTATAGGTAAGATTTCTGAGATATTCAGCTCTTATTTTCATGCTAGATATATAAGACTTAGTATTATAGTTTGCTTAAAGATGAAGTATGCTATGTTTGTGATATTATGAGGAGTTTTGTTGGTTTTAGAGGGACTTGTAGTGGTGGCGAACTTTGTGACAGCCACGGGGTACCTGTAGGACAACTTGGTAGCACAAAGATTAGATTTGATGAAGTCATAATGAAGCGATTTATGATCTGAATCAGCACAAGTATTGCTAGATCATGACTCCAGGGGCATATAGCCCTGAAATTAGGCAGTAAATCATAGGGAAGATGTCACAAAGCCTGAAATATTTCAATGTTTACTCCTAGATTGGTCTGACCATGGACTGCTAAATCTTTGTGGAGTATTTAGTTATCTGATATCCTGATGTTATGTACTGGTGATATCTAAACATCATTCTATTATAAGCCATTCTGATTTGGAGAATAAGATTTTCACATCACTACAAATGGCTTAACCCCTCCGTGGCTGCCGGAGTCGAATGACTTTTAGCTGATAAATGGTTGCAGGCATTGTTTGAGAGCGGCCTATAAAAAATTGTAAAAATCTGGGGGAATTGAACGAACGTTCTGAACGTCTTCAGACTGACCTACACTACACTCCCATAAACCTCATCAAGCAGTTCAGAGCCTGCAGCTGTGATGAGTGGATTTTCGATTTTTTTCTCTCCTGGCCATGCCTAAACAAGCACAACTACACCCATTATCTCAATCCAGGCAGAAAATATCATCTTTGTCCTCTCTTGCAAAACACACACAACCACCTGTTTATGATTATGAATTAATACAGGCACAAAGAAAAAAGACATGGTAATAAGAGAAAAATACATTTTTGTTTTGGTATCTTTACCTATTTGCGCAGGTTTGTTGTACTGGTCTGGATCATTTGATGCAGTGCGACTTGTAGAAAACTGTGAAAACTTTCGGGAAGTGAAAGAACATGTGGAATATGAGACTGACTTAACTTCACGCACTGACACCTCATTTGGCAGTTCACCACCTGCTGCCGTGACGAGTGGAAGTACAATTTTTTTCGTTCATGGCCATGCCTAAACACACATAAATTACATCCGTTATCTCAACCCAGACAGAAAATATAATTTTTCTTCTCCCTTGCAAAATTCACAACAACCATGTGTACGATTATATATAAAAGGCATAAACAAAAAAAGCATGAAGATAAAAGAAAAATTAATTTTTGGTATTTTTACCTACTTGTTCAGGTTTGTTGCACGGTTTTGAATCATTTTATATATTCGTTTCCTTTTACAAAGCATAACAGGAAAGTTTTCTGTGTTCACGTGATGCTTTCGTGCATGGAAAGAACTTCCTTTCCTTCCTGCTAATCAGCTCGTGAGAGGTGCGAATGGGAGGTGTAAAGTGCTGAAAAACATCCAGCTGTACCCTTTTTCCTTACGCAGGCAGAAAATATCATACTTTCCCACACTAATGACAGACAGACAGCAACAGATATTGCAAAAATAACAAGGTAAAATGATAGAGAAAAGTGAACATGTTATTATGGAAAAAATACATTTTCCCCTGTCTGTAAACGTATTTGTTTCTGCTTTGCCTCTCTATTCATAATAATCACACATTCGTAGTTTTGAAACTACATTACGATTCTATTTTTAGCCATGCACGTGGTGTGGGACCAGCAAGTTGCAATTCAACTTCCCTATTCCTAATCGGATATGACACTCTACTCTCATCTCCCGTGGGAGAGCCTAGCCTCGTGGGACGGGCGATTTTCTCATTTAGAGCTGAAAATTCAACCCTTTTACTCCCTTTTCCAAACATGGGCACAGCGATAACTTAAAAAATAACTCAACACTACCGTAAACATATATCAAAAAAGTGAAAAAATTGTCATAATTTTTTTTTAGCCAATTCTAACATGTTATGTACCGAAATCATTCGATATCATCATGTCTAATGTATGTGCAACATTTCTTGACCATTCACATTGTTTGGGGGGTTAAAAAAAAATGATAACATGTGCTATGTTGCAGCACAGCATTACCTTGTGGCAGCAGATTTAGGTTGCTGATACTTCTGCAACTTTCACGCTCCATTGCAGGCCATAGAATGGGTCTAGGAAGCTGAGTTTTGCACTGTTAGGTGTGTGTGAACTTTCTCTTCAATATGGCAAGAAAAAAAGTCAATTTCCGAAACTTCAGAAAATGTCCCCTGCGTCGGCCTGAGGTGCATGTAAAATTCCAGACCCAGGGCCACGGAGGGGTTAAGCCAAAGGTTTTGCTTGACATGTGATGGTTAGGTTAGGTTACACAGTATACAGTATTTTAGGCTATTATAATTTTTATCCCCACATAGATTCATACACACCGAATTATCTGAAATCCAGTAAAAAATGTTTGTTTAATTTGAATATTAATAAAAATTCAGGATTCAGAGCAAAAGTCGATGAAGTTAGCGAAAGTGTTTCATCTCTAGCTTGACAACTCGCTTTGACAGACTTCTCTTTTGTGTACATATTGTTTTACAGTGCAAATACATTTACTTGTGCTTGAAATCAATATTTATGCAATACAACAATCTCAATGCATTCTGATGATCTGAAGGGTAAATATCTACTAACTTTAGCTCGTTTTAGCTCTGAAACCTGATTTTTAATTAACAGTCATATTAAACAACTTTTTGGCTGGATTTCAGATAATTAGGTGTGCATGAATTTACGTGGTGATTATTTTCCATTTAAAAGTGCTGAATTGGCCACTGGTTCGGTATTTCCTTGTATGGCTTCACAACAGTAGGAGTTGCCAGTTGTGATGTGGTACTTCCAGTTCGTTGCTTGCCACTGTAGCATTATAATCTGTCCCCATGTCCCAAGCTGTCCGCCCCCTACAGTGCATGTGCGGGGGGTTGCCAGATGCCGCCACAAATATGCCATTTGTGCTTGGCTCGCTGTAGGGGAAACATGATCAGCGCCTTTCGTCCTTTGTATACAGGCGGCAAATGGTCATTCCGGCTTCTTGTTTCATTCATCTCAAAGCTTTCTCAAGTAGTTTCCACCCTTAAATTAGGTTAGGGGGGAAGCAGTAAAAATTCAAATTTCTAAGGTATGAATGAGTTAGACTGGATAAACATATTTATAATTAATCATGGGGTCGAATTATCTGAACTCTTAGGAGTGAGGATTGCCTTAGTTTTGTGGACAGTAACTGATGCATTGTAGTTATCATTGTTAAATTTGACGAGTGTACAGGTACTTGTAAACATCACAGGTGGTTAAGAGGGATGAGTAAAGGACTCATGAATGGAATGGAATGAAATGGAATGGAATAATAATAATAAAAAAAAGGAAAGTGAGCACCAAGCCCCCCCCTGGGGAGGGGGGAATAGAATACCTCCTCAGTATCCCTGCTTGTAGTAAAAACCGACTAAAAGAGGCACTTTAATCTTTATCCTTCCTTTTTTCCCTCTCAGCTTCTTGTACTTTATCTGTCCCACCTCTCTGCCTTATAATTTCACTTTGATACCCACCCAACTCTTATTGTAATGCCATATAGTCATTGAGTGGCTTGGTGCTCGCTTTCCTTTCTTTCTTTTTCTTTTTTTCTTAATATTCCATTCCATTCAATGACTAAGTTATATGGCACTAACTTGGGTGGGTATTAACGTGAAAATATAAGGCAGAGAGGTGGAACAGATAAACTATGAGAAGCAGAGGGGGAAAAGGGGAAGGATTTTTAGTCGGCTTTTACGACAAGCAGGGATACTGAGGAAGTATTCTAACCCCCCTCCCCAAGAGGAAAGGACTCGTGAGATAACCGTGACTGGGAGCTGGCTTAGTTTCCACTGATAGTACCCTCCTGGGGAGGGGGGATAGAATACTTCCTCAGTATCCCTGCTTGTGGCAAAAGGGGTACTTTAATCTCCATTCTTCCCCTCCTCCCTCTCTGCTCCTGTACTTTATCTGTCTTACCTCTCTGCCTTACATTTTCACTTTAATACCCACCTAACCCTCTTCCATTATAGAGCCATGTAGTCATTGTTTTAGCTTGGTACTGGCTTTTATTGTTCACTTCCTCTTGAACTTCATGTGTCCTATCTCTCAGCCTTATACTTTCACTTTAATACCCACCCAACCCCCTTCCATCTCAGTGCCATATTTTCATTGGCTTGGTGCTAGCTTTTGCTTTTCTTTTTTTTTTTTTTAAACCCCTTAACCGCGGGGTGTCACTTTCATGACGCTCGAGAGCAAGGGATCATACTGCGGGGCTTCACATTTATGATTCTGTTGTTATTATGAATTCGTCCAGGCTTTCAAGTGGTGGCTTGTTTCATCTATCAGTACTACCAGTGTCCAGCTATACTCAGTTCTGCTAATGTCACCTGTACTCCCATCCACTGTTGACAGTTTAGATATTTTTCTCCTGTCCTTGACTACCCCCCTCCTTATCTCCCCTCCATTACCCTCTCCTCCCACCTGACCAGCTGTGCTGCACTAGGCAAATGCTGGACGGATTTTTCCACTCATTTTATCCATTGAAATGTGCCCTTTGCCCTATTCTTATACAAAATAATAAATGAAAGAAAGAGAAAAGGTAATTGATACTGCCATACATCTGGAATGGGCTAATTATCACCTGGCAACACCTCACGTGCACTCGTTCGCTAATTTTCCCTGTTTATTTCCCCATGAAATATACCGTATGACCTGTTCTCATAATAAAAATATATATAAGAAAGGAAGGGAGAAGCCTAAGTGATATTTACATTCACCTGGAACTACATAATTTATTATGTATTGTCTAGATTTCCTAACAATCATTTCATAGCATATATATTAGCAGCTATCACCACGCTGACATTGGCAGCCCTTCATTGCCCCTAGGCAACAGCATTCAGTTTACTGTCATCTTTCAAGATGAAACCACGTCGGATTCGCGCCTGTCCAATTCCGCTGCTTTTTAGCCCCATGCAAAGGGCCCTGTGACCTCTACCCCTACTAAACCTCGTGTGGAAAGGGGTAAAGGGCTAAGTAACTGCTGTGGAACGTGAACTGGCTAATTTATGCAAAGGGCCCTGTGACCTCTACCCCTACTAAACCTCGTGTGGAAAGAGGTAAAGGGCTAAGTAACTGCTGTGGAACGTGAACTGGCTAATTTAACAATGATAATGATGGACAGCGACTACGATCTTTCTGGTGACTCTAAAACAGTGCAAGTGGAAATGTAAATAATGTGTAAACAGCAAGTGAAAGCAGTGAATGTAAATATAACTGAACAGTGGAAAGTAGTTTTATAAGTTACTGCAAGTGACAGTGCATAACATAGTGTAAATAAAATAGAAATGTAAATAATGTAAATAAAAGAGAATGTAAATAAAAATGTAAATAAGTAGTGGTGGTGTTGATGTGGATGTGATAGGAAGCGTTAGGAGGAACACACTGAGGTGGTTTGGCCATGTGGAGAGGATGGAGGGTGAAAGACTGACGAAGAGAGTGTATGTGAGTGAGGTGGAGGGGGAGAGAGGGAGGGGGAGGCCGAGGATGAGATGGAGAGATGGTGTGGAGAGGTATATGAGAGAGGGGGGTGTGAGTTGGGAGCATGGGAGTGAAATGGCGGGGGACAGGGCGACTTGGAGGCGATTTGTTTGTGGCCACCCCAAACGGGATTGAGGCGTCTGGCAATAGATAGATAGATAAGAATACGAGGATATATACTAGGAGTAATGAGAGTGCAAGTTTCACTCTAGCATGTATGAATACTGGGAGTTATGAAAGTGAAAGTGACAGATTCGTTCTCCACGCTAGTATACAGGATGAGAAAGTGAATACGTGAAGTGAAAATAAACTACTAGTACTGAAAGAAACTTATAGATAAATATTGTATATATAAATAAGTGTAATAAAGTACTAGGAATATAAAGTGTGAGTGTGTTTATAAATAATAAATGACAGCTCCACCTCAGGATACCATCGGGGAACCTGCACGGGAGGAAAGCTCGAATGCGCTCGTAGTTTACATTGTTTTCATTTTTTTTTTTTTTTGGAATATGGATTCCAAACTAATTGACATTCATAGAATAGTGTTTGTAGTTATAATATCAGGCAGTGGTAACCATATTATGGGGTATTGGGAAGTGTAAAGTGGAGACCTCGTTACCCAACTTCAGAAGTCTCCACAAGTCCAACGGTAGACGACGAAGGCTCAACAAACATCCCAGGGGAAAGCTGAAGGTATGTGCCATAAGCATAAATAATTTTAATATTCTAGGACTAATAACTGATTTTTGGCAAATATTTTTAAAAAGTCAGTCGGAAAGCGAATATCCTCGCGGGAAATGCAAAGAGCGCAAAAACAACCCCATGGTGTAGGGGTTAATTACTGTATTCAATTAATTTCCACTGATAGTATATAAATATATCCTGTGCTACTGGACAAGACAGGGTTTATGTTACTGCACATGTGTGCAGATTTTAATAAATTATTGGTATTAAAATATGCAAATCAGTGATGTGTAATAATGTACCCAGTGTGCTGAATAACCAAACTGAGGATTTTTTTTTTTTTTGTATTTCCCATAACAACTAGTGTCTGAAGTGATCTCAGTAATGTAACTGATAAGGGTTTTTATTTTATCTTTATCCACTGAATCAGTAGAAGTGCTGTAACCCTGAACAAGAAACTTCACTGAGCATACCTTGCTGGAGTGCACACTGTTTTCATAGTATTCGGAGTTAAAAGTGCATTTCCATAAATAAAATTTAGAGGCTAATTTTTAGGTGGCATTGGCTGAACTTGTAGTATACTGGACTAGCCTAACACTCTTGCGTGAGATTTCTCAAAACTAAAGGGAGATGGAAGATTTCTCAAAACTAAAGGGATTGGATAATTGGAAAAAAAGGAAAAGGAAAAGCTAGCACCAAGCCACTTATTGACTCTACGCCACATAAAAGAGGTTGGGCGGGTGTTAATGTGAAAATTTAAGGCAGAGAGGTGGGACAGACAAAGTACAAGAAGCAGAGAGGGAAGAGGGGAAGGATGAAAATTAAAGCACTCTTTTTAGTTGGCTTTTACAAGCAGGGATACTCGGGAAGTATTCTATCCCCCCTCCCCAGTGGGAAAACTAAAGGGAGACACATTTAACTATTCATTTTGAAGATGGTCATATACTTGTATGTTGTTGGCAGTAAGATTAAATTACCAACACTGAACTTGTAATTTGCTCAATAAGACACTTCTCCTGGGGAGGAGGATAGAATACTTCCCCAGTATCTCTGCTTGTCGTAAAAGCCGACTAAAGGGGGCACTTTAATCTTCATCTTTCCCCTCTTCCCTCTCTGCTTCTTGTGCTTTGTCTGTCCCACCTCTCTGCCATATGTTTTCGCTTTGGTACCCATCAAACTTGCATCGCAGTCATTGAGTGGCTTGGTGCTCACTTTTTTTTTTATTATTCAATTCAGTAAAGACATAGCCCAAACAAGAATTAACTACTGTAGTTTTTCTATTGCAACCTAACCTCAATATTGGCAGCAAACTTACCTATCATAAATTATCAGTCAACCGACATTAATACTGTACTGTATGTATATTATATATATATATATATATATATATATATATATATATATATATATATATATATATATATATATATGTGTGTGTGTGTGTGTGTGTGTGTGTGTGTGTGTGTGTTCTTACCTAATTGTTCTTACCTAATTGTATCTTTACAGGAATGAGTCAAGCTCGTACTGTCCCGTGTCTTAAACCATATTTATCGTACATATCCTTAAATTTGTGAATTGTTTTGGCACACACTATTTCATTCGCTAGTGCATTCCATTGATCAGTTGCTCTGTTTGGAAAACTGAATTTCCTTACGTCTTTATCACCTCTCTTCTTATGCAGTTTTTTGCAGTGTCCTCTTGCTGATGCTTCTCCATATGTTAAGTAATCATTTATGTCTGTTTTCTCCTTTCCTGATATGCACTTATGTAGCATTATCATGTCACCTCTTTTCCTTCTCTCCTGTAGTGTTGGTAGATTCAGTTTATTTAGTCTTTCTTCGTAGCTTAGGTCCCTTAAGCTTGGGATCCATCTTGTAGCGGCCCTTTGAACTTTTTCAATCTTGTCTATATGCTTTTTGAGATGAGGACTCCAGACTATTGATGCATATTCCAGGGTTGGTCTAATGAATGATGTTGTTTTCCTTCTTAGCATGTCTTCATTTATATATGTGAATGCTATTCTCATATTTGTAAGCAGTGTATACATGTTCCGTACCTTCTCGCTGATGTGGTCAGCCGGAGATAGTCTGTTATTGAAAATCACACCTAGGTCTTTTTCTCTTTCTGATGTGTATAGGGTTTTATTTCCTAACTTATAATCCCAATCAGGTCTTTTTCCACTTTTACCAAACTTGATTACATGACACTTGTCCACATTGAATTCCATTTGCCATGTACTACTCCATTCATGAAGTTTATTTAATTCTTCTTGTAGCTCCCTACAAGAGACTGTGCTAGTAATTCTCCTTTGTATTTTTGCATCATCTGCAAACATATTCAGATAGATCTCATTTCCAGTGTTACTGTTTATATCATTTATGTACACTAAAAACATGATTGGTGCCAGCACTGAACCCTGTGGTACTCCACTAGTCACTTTCCATGATGAGTAGTTTCCTCTTAGTACTGTCCTCATTTCTCTCTTTATGAGAAAGTCTTGCATCCAACAAAACAGTTTGCCTCGAATTCCTCCTTGATGGTACAGCTTCCATAAAAGTCTTTGGTGTGGTACTGTGTCAAAAGCTTTCTTGAAATCTAAATAGATACTATCCACCCATCCTTCCCTTTCCTGTATTGTGTTTGTTACTCTGTCATAGTAGCTCAACAGATTAGTAATACATGATTTTCCTTTTCTGAAACCAAACTGTCTTTCTGTTATCATACTGTGTTCTTCTAGATGATTTACCCAAGCTTTTCTTATAAGTTTTTCTAATACCTTGCTTACAACACTGGTCAGTGATACTGGTCGGTAGTTGAGAGGATTTTGTCTATTTCCTTTCTTGAATAAGGGGACTATATTTGCTTTTTTCCAAATATCAGGTAGTTTCCCTTGACTCAAGGATTTCTTGAAAATTAAAAATAATGGTTTACTTAACTCCTTTGCACATTCTTGTAACATCCAACATGAAATTTCATTAGGACCACTTGCTTTTCCTATGTCTAATCTACTTAACTCCTCCTGTATTACTTTTTCTGCTATTTGTATATCTGGTAGTATGTGTGGACATGCGTGTTCCACATAGTCCCTCTCAAAATTTTTTTCTTCTGTAAAAACTAATTGGAAATTCTTATTTAGTGCTTCACAAATATCTTTCTCTTGTGTATAAGTGTGTGTGTGTGCGCGTGTGTGTGTGTGTGTGTGTGTATTCATTTAAGTTAGGGTGTTACCACGTTTTGTATATTGAAGTTAGGCTTAATTGAAGTGAATAATTAAAGAAAAAAGAAAAGGAAAGCAAGCACCACGCCACTGAGTGACTGTATGGCACTATGATGGGAATTGGGTGGGTATTGAAGTGAAAATATAAGGCAAAGAGGTGGGACAGATAAAGTACAAGAAGCAGAATGGGAAGAGGGGAAGGATGAAGATTCAAGTGCCCCTTTTAGTCTGCTTTTCCGACAAGCAGTGATACTGGGGGAGTATTCTATCCCCCCTCCTCAGGGGGAAGGTTAGGCTTAGTTGCAGACTACTGTAATTTTTTAGGATACTTTGGATATGAGAGTTTGTACTGCACAGGAAAGGCTAATGTTACCCGGTGCCAAATTCTAGGTGCTGTATTTCTCATCTGTTGCAAAGTCATAACAAAGAAATGTTTTTATTAAGTGGAATTCAAGATTGGATTGGATAGGATAATTGGAAAAAAAAAAGGAAAAGGAAAAGCAACAAGCCACTTATTGACTACAGTATATGGCACTTAAAAGGGGTTAGGTGGGTATTAAAGTGAATATATAAGGAGGTGGGACAGATAAAGTACCTGTACAAGAAACGGAGAGGGAATAGGGGAAGGATGAAGATTAAAGTGCCCTTTTTAGTCACCTTTTACGACAAGCTGGGATACTGGAGAAGTATTCTCTCCCCCCTCCCCACGGGGATATACAGCATAGAGTATACAGTAGGAAGAAAAAAAAAATCCAGCACCACTCCTTTTGTGTCCTCGAACTAGCCCAACGCTGCAGCATCCAGAGGTATACCGGCGACTTCCAAAGCTTCTTTAAGTTGTTGGATGATCTAACAGCTGCTTCATGGTATTGGGTTGTCACCTTGACTGCAGCCCTTCTAACCTAGAAGAATGCAGTGCTAACTATGTTATGTGTTATGTGTGACTGCAGATACATCACCACAGCCACATTAGGGTGGAGGTGTTAGTATCCGATCACAAACAGCTACTTTTGTCAGTTTGACCTCCGGTCAAGACATTAACAGTCAACTGGAATCCCCCCTTTTTTACTCATATGTGTACATCAGTCTTTACCGTATATGATCACACCCCTTTGAGCTTCCTTTGGATAATCAAACTTTTTACATATTGTTTTCCCCTGTGATTGGACATAATGGTCTGACCTCTAAGTCCTATCAC
Organism: Coenobita brevimanus; assembly: GCF_032717465.1. Classification (NCBI taxonomy): domain Eukaryota; kingdom Metazoa; phylum Arthropoda; class Malacostraca; order Decapoda; family Coenobitidae; genus Coenobita; species Coenobita brevimanus. The sequence continues at coordinate 21,886,215 of NC_136975.1, forward strand.
ATGACCACTAACTCCAATCACTTGGCATTAATATTACAGATCAGTAGTTTAATGCTTGTCCTTCTAGTATGTCAGTGCACAACACCTGAACAATGCTTGAACTAATTTATTTCTAGATCCCATAAAAATTCTTGACTGTATGACAAAATATACTCATCCTTTAAAGAAAAAACTTATGAACTAATATAATTTTCCTACACAATTAAGTATGTTCCAAAACAGTGAGGGGTTTCTGACAAGGTTGAAATGCAGTGGATTAAAAAGAATGAAGGAAAACTCTAACCCTTTATTCTAAAAACTGGTCAATATAATTTTGTTTAAAATTAATATACTGCACTAAAGAAATATTTTTTTCTTATTTGCTTCCACGTAAATGAACATCGGGCTCATTTCAGATAGCATCTGCATAATATTTCAATATAATAGCACGTAATCAAATGGACTGACTGTAGTAATGCACATTTAACATGTAAAGGGTACTATCTTCTCTACTTGTAGCAAACAGTATAGTATCACTAATCTACTTTTGCTAATACATTACAAGGCAGATCTGCATTCTGTTAGCACATTATAAATTCTAAAGGTTCTTCCTGATTTAATCCATTCATATACCGTACATTATGGTCCAATATGCTCACATAAATTTACGAAAAATGCAGACATAATTAGGCCTATTTCACCAAATTCAAGGACTATATTTAATGTGTTTTTGTAAAGTACGTTTTCGCTTTTCGTTTTCGTTTTTAAAGGCTCCAACATGCTTGCATGTGTCGGGCTTGATCACCTAATGGCGGCTCTCCACGCTGCACGATCCATTGCAGCCTCCCTGTTCAGTCCCTTAACCTTGAGGTCACACTTAATGACCTCGTCCCATGTCTTTCTCGGCCTACCCCTCATAACCCCACCCCCAATATTAACACTTCTCACCTTCCTCACCCAATTATCATCCCCCATCCTCTCCACATGTCCAAACCATCTCAATCTACCTCTTCTCATCACAACACCAATACACTCCAGTCCCATCCTACCTCTCAACTCTTCCATCGCAAACCTAGCCCCTCTAGCCTTGGACGCAGGGACGCACTGCACAATGCACATCCACCTAATCATTGTCATTTCTGTACATCTGAGCCGGCGAATATCTTCCTCCTTCACTGCCCAGGTCTCACTACCATACAGCATTACACTCCTAACACATGCTGCATACAAAGACCCCTTAGCACGTAGGGGGAGTCCTCTCAATATCAGGAGAGGCAAGAGCTCCCTGAACTTTTTCCAACCACTTCTCACCCTACCCACAGAGCTAGCTCTAGCCCCACCTCCAGCACACAACATGTCTCCCAAATAACAAAACTCTTCCACACACTCAAGAGATTCACCAGGAAGTTCAATCCTTTCACGTCTGACAATCTCCACCTGCTCACCCCGACACGCCATACACATAAAATCAGCATTATCTCGCAGTCTACCTCTGATACCACTACATCACCCATTTATCACACACACCGCACAGGATGGAATTACTTCCCACGGCCTTGTGACAAACTGCACATGGCCACTCTCCCTCGTCTTTGACAGTACCGCCACCAACCCTAGATATCATCACTTTTGTTTTATCTGCATTTACCCTTAAACCCTTTTGCCCCATACCATCTCTCCACTTCCTAAACCTTTCCTCCGCCTCCCTTTCGTTCTCTGCAATCAACATCGAATCATCAGCATACAGCAACTCCCATGGGAGTCCGTTTCTAAAGTCACGTGAAAGGGCTTCAAGTACCATGATAAACAACGTGGGACTCAAGACTGACCCCTGATGCACACCAACATTCACGGAAAACTCATCACTCAAATCTCCATTCACTCTTACCTGGGTGTGAGCACCCACATACATAGCCATAATCACCCTAACCAGCCACTCCTCCAAGCCAAGCTTTCTCATTGCCCACTTCACCACTTCCCTAGGGACTCTGTCAAAGGCCTTTTCCAAATCAACAAAAACAAAATAAAGATCCCTTCTCCTACCAATATATTTTTCCTGAAGCTGTCGAACAATGAATTTAGCATCAGTGGTCCACTTACCTGGCATAAACCCAAACTGCATCTCATCAATATTCACTCTTTCTCTAATCATACCTTCTAGAACTCTCTCCATTACCTTCATTATCTGATCTAAAAGCTTTGTACCTCTATAATTTCCTCTTTCCAGGGCATCACCCTTCCCTTTATATACATTTGCAATTACACTCTTCAGCCAATCATCTGGGACAACACACTCATAAATAATCCTATTTATCAGGTCAGTGACTAAACTTACCCCTATATCGCCTGGGGCCTTCAACATTTCGGCGGTCAACCGAAATACATTTTTTCCCCTTAATAGCTTCACCCTTACATATATTTTCATCCAAAAAGTAAAAAAGAATCTGCTGGCCTTTGTTTGGTATGGACAGGAACTTTAGCTATAACTAATATGACTTCCTAAACTTAAACATTTCTGAGACAGCTCTTCCCTGCATCAAGCACATCCCTGTCTATTTTAACCCGTCACGTCCTGAGCAATTTCGCACCTCCGACACCTCCCAATCCCGAGCTATTTTGGAAAAAAAAATTTTTGGTTAAAACTTCTGCTTTTGTTGAGAAACAGGAAAATCACCAAGAAAAGGCTTACCGTGGTCCATAAGTGGTTGGAACAGATGAGGTCCCCCGTGCCAGGTATCGTATTCTGTCACTGATGTGTGAGGCGCTCACGTTTTCTATGGTAGGTAATTTTGGGAGAAACCACAAAGAACATCCCTACATTTATTTAATTTGAACTAATAAACAATAAGAATAACAATATAATGGTTTTCAATGTCATATATATGAAAAATAAGCATTGTACAGTAGTCAGCATATATTCGCTGCAAGTCTACTAGTGTGATGCGAGTCCTTTTGTCTGGCAACAGTGTAAAGGGACGAGTTGCCACATACACTTTTATACACTTTAACCACGTGTTTTTCAAAAGTGGTACTAGAGATGCCTAGAGTACCATTTTCTGTATACCGTCATTGACTAGTGTATAAAACTGCAAAAGTTGACAGTGTTATGGAACGACGTATGAGCGTAATACTCTGGTATTCTTCATTATAACCGTATCTAAGCTCCCTTCCCTTCTCTCCCCCTTACTCCTCCTGATGTTCCCCCCCACCCCTCCCTCTGCCTCCTCTCTCCCACTCACTTTCATGCCTCTCCACTGTCTCCTCTCCCCACCCTCTCCACCTTCATTCATTTATCCATGGCACTAACCTGATTGGCGCATCGCAATTCTCTCTTGACTGTTTTCTAAACCCAGTCTGCCATATTCCCAGTTGCTTGCAGTACTACCAACTATATCCAAGGTTTATTATCAGTATTGCTTCCTGTTCTAGTCCCATTCTTACCCTCCTCGTCTCCTTCCCACTCCTCTCCAGTTATATTTCTGTTCTCCACCCTTGTCACTACCAACAGCCGGGAGATACAGGAACATTGAGGTCTCGTTCTTGTGATGTATTCCTTGCTAGTATTTGTTTGAGTGAGCCTGGAAGTCTGTGCCTATTATATCAGTAGGCGAAATTAAACAAACATTTGTGCCCACTCCTCCTACTTCTCGCCCTCTCTCTTCCCTAGGAAAGTGTTCCCATTCTCCTCATACTGTTCACTGAATCACGAAGCAGTATCAGAAACACTAAAGTTTCGAACTGCTGCATCATGTTTGGTGTACCGAGTGGGAGAAAGAGACTGTAGCATGGCATGAAACTCTCGAATGTTGAGGAACAAAAAGGTTACAGGAATAGACGAGAAATAGAGAAGAGTGCGATTTATTACACAGATTAGCGTTGTGGGTGATATAAGGTAGGCAGGGCGGTGAGAGAGAGGAGTGGAGATGAAGGATAGCGGGAGAGGGAACGAGAAGGGGAGAGTGTGGAGGGACAAGGGATGGATACGAGGGAGAGAACAGAAATTTCCCCATTCGACAACATTCATCTGTCTTCTTTTGCACATTTTTACGCTAATCAGATATAAAGAATATTGTATTCTGGGTGATTTATAGTACTAATTCTTACAAACACGTCTTAAAAGTGTATAAACGCCTGTGTGGCAACTAGTTCCCATACACCATAGCCAGACAAAACGACCCACATCACACGAGCAGGCTTGCAGCTAATTTGTGCTGACGACTGTACCTTCGCGCGAGCATAGCAAGTTTGGTCAGAGTGACAACACGCTATATGCTAAGTTTCGTGTTTCAGTCAACATATCATTTTTTCTACTTGTATACTACTGTTTCAATGCCATTTTACCATTTTGTACTGTATGTAAATGCTTTCAGCTGTTTTCATGCATTACGATGTCATGTAGCATAACTATAGCACACATCTGCTTACTCAGCTCACTCGCTATGACTCGTATCTCAACATACCATATTGTTTTATCACTTTCATAGTATTGTTTTCTTTACATTGAACCTTTCCTCCACCACTGGAAATGTTTTCAATTATTTATTCATTACGAGGCCATTTAGCGAAATGCTGGCGCATATTCACGTAGCAAGCACACTTTCTACCACTCATGTTTCAACATCTACTTTATTTCTTCACTTCCAATATACTTCCCCACTTACATTACACCCGTTTACATCCTATATTGCACTATACATATTTACGGGCCTTGTTTATTCAACTGAGCGTCAAAATATCGCACCAAAATTCCCTCGCAATGAATGTTTCGACTAAGATAATACTCATACTTACTAATTTTCCACTGATATTACATCTGTTTCCACTTGTATACCCCTATTTACATATTTACAGGCCTTATTTATTCCACTGAGCGTCAGGAAATCGCATCTATATACACTTGCTAGGAATATTTTGACTTAGTATAAATTTCAGCACAAATTTCAGCACTTACAAAACTTTCAACTTATATTACACCCGTTTGCATTTTTCATACTAATATTTACCTATTTACAGGTCTTATTTATTCCACTGAGCGTCGGAAAAGCCCATCTACGTACACTTGCTGGGAAAGTTTCCACTTAGAAAATATTTATGCCCTTACAGATTTTTCCACTTATAATACACTCGTTTCCACTTCCATACTACTGTTTACAGATCTAAGGGCCTTATAATTACACTGAGCGTCTGTTTGTCGCATTTATTTCTGAGTATCAGCGTCATATCGCATTCACACCAAATCAGAAGTGCATGAAGGTGTGATACTCACTGAAACAAGGGTGAATGCAGAGACCCACGTCACACTCAACGCACTGGTAGCAGGTGTCTTTTCTCTGAGTGGTGGGTCTCACCCGGGAATTGCTACACACATGACACCTGCGCTGGGGCCTAGGTCTATTTGGCTGGGGAGGTATAGGAGTGGGGAAATGGCGGGCGGATATTCTCAAGGGAGTTTGGGCGGTAGGGGCAGTGCGTGTGCAGTGTTGGGGCCTTTCAACCGCATACTGGGCAAAAATCTCACGTGTAAGCTCCCTCACAAACCCTTCAAAGGTTTCCTGAACTCCTGTTGTCATGGCGTGCAGGTGGTGGCAATTCAGGGCAGTTATATCTAGCAAGTGAAAGAAGAGCTTCTTGTACCACTTCATCATGGTCCTGGCACACTCGACAGTGCATATCATGGAGTCTGACTGGTCCACCAGGCGCATATTGATGTTGTAATCGAGGACACACTCAGGTTTCCATATGTGGCGCCTGTTCTCGCTCCGGTAATCCACGGACTCTGTACGGTGCATCAAGGGGCGGTGAACCGTGGACAAGAGGCTGACTTCTCTATTGTGGTTCCACACTGTTGCTAGTATAGTGTTTGTCTGGGAGAAGACAACCTCATTTCTGTCAAGTTTCCACCCCACCTTGACCATGTGATGCCGGTTCACCTTGACGGTACCACAGACTCCTGTGTCATGCCTGTGTAGATAACGAGTGAGAAGAGGGCTAGTGTACCAGTTGTCCAGGTAAAGGACGTGACCACGATGAAGGTAGTCTTCTATCTTTGTCTTTACGACTGCTCCAGACAGTCCAATACTCCGATCTTCTATTATGTCTGTCTGTGCACAGGTGTACTAGACTATGTCACACATAACAAAGATCTTGAACCCAAAACGGTGCCTTTTGCTGGGTATGTACTGCCGAAATTAAATATTGCCTCTCCACAACACGAGACTCTCGTCTATGACGAGGTCTCTATGTGGATAAAATGAGGAACGAAATGTTTGCCTCAGGTGAGCAAAGACCAGCCAAATTCACCTCATCTTATCTGTGTCATTTGCATTTGAAGGATCATCAGCATCGTAATAGTGGAGGGTGACTTAGAATTTGCTGAAAGCGATTACGGCTCATGACTTGGCCAAATATTGGTGTCAGCATAATAGGGTCCCTTGATCAGTATGCAGGAATTCTGTTCTTTCGTACAATACCCATCACAAGTACCAGGGCAAAAAATAAAAACATTTCTGCAAGGGAGACTGGGTAATCATATTTGATAGAATGCCTGCTCCTTGTGCCCAATCTTTCACTCTCACGGTGCTGGCTGCTAGCAAAATGATTTGTTTGGTCCACTATTTCCTACACAAAACCCTCACTGAAAAAAAGGTGGAAAAAATCCAGCCTGGTGGAATTAAGGCGAATTCCTGGAGCAGTGCAGCCAGCACGCCCCTGCTTAGTGAAGGGGTGAATGATGGGAGAAAAATCACTCCCATCCTCCCAATTCCATGACACAAATCCCTCGTCACCATCATCGCCTTCGTCTGGGTGGGGAGGAGATGCTGGTGGGGGAGGTTAGGGAGGAGGAGTGTGGAGGGCTTCCCCACTCGCACTCCTCTTCCCTTGGCCTTTACCTTTTCCCTTTCCCTTACCCTTACGGCCTTGTGGAACATTAGGGGGCTGTGGGAATGAAGTCTGGGAATAATGGAGAGCATAAGACGTGCTGGGGAGTGATTCCTCCCCACTTTCCCCCTCCATCACAACACCACGTGATTCATCACGCACCCTCACTCACCCACATGTCTGGGAATATTGGGGAGCATAAGACATGCTGGGAGTGGTTCCTCCCCACCTGCCCCCTCCATCACAACCGCACGTGATTCATCACCCACTCTCATTCGCCCACGCGATACTCCCTGCCGCCTCACACCACCACGGGAGAGCAATGACTCACTCCCGCCACTCTCACTTTCTATACTTGCCCCTGCACTTTCCCTTTCACTCCCCACTCCCTCCACGCCACTTCCACCCTCCCCAAACAAAAGACTAGGCCTATACCTGCTTGTACGACTTGGTGTGCGCTCGGGGCTGCGATGGGTGATAATCTCTCGGCCGTATCACACGGTAGCACGTCCAACGGCTCCATCCTCGTCCTCATTCTCATCCTCGAAATTGGACTCCACTTCACGTAGGGGCTGCCGAGAGAACATTGCACGTTGTTTTTGTGCAGGCTGGCCCTCTCTAGCAGCACTATAAGTCATGTAGTGCCACTTCCTGGGGGACGGGACCTCCTCATCGCTGCTGCTGGTTTCCACCTCCTCTGGTTGGACATAATCTTTGTCCACAACCTCATCGTCCAGTGGGGAATCACTGTCACCTGTGAAGGCGTCCAGGGCGGCTTGGATTTCCTCCTCCGAGAGACCTCTATGCGCCATGTCAGACCAAGGCCACTGCTAACAGGTGAGTGACTGAGCCGAGGGTGAGCGCGGGTCGCGCTGGGTAGCCTAGTGTCCCCGCCTGGTGGCAGGTAGGGGAAGGTCGAGTGACCCTGCGTACCAAAAATCAAGTGCGAATTTTGAAAATTGTGCAAATTATGCACCTTGCAATTGCGTGACGTACCAGTACGTCGACGGGACTGGCAATTACAAAATGTTGCAATGTAATCATACGTCGATGAGACGTCTCGGGTTAATAGCTGCAGTCCTCTCCTGAAAAACATCTGTGACACATTTGTTCTGAATTACACAAACTTCATCTGAGGTAACTGGGAAAGAAACATCATTTGGACTGCTCCAAAGAAAGTGATCCTTCTGGCCTTCCAACTCCTTCAGGAAATATTCTTCAAGAACCTCTTCCACTGCATTTTCAACCCTCCCAAGACATGCCTTGTATTATGTTGTGCTCCTCCGACCTCTAGATGTAGTATTAATTATAGCTATCTTGACTACCACCACGGATCCCTTCTCAGGTTGAATCTGTAGATTTATGTACTGCATTGCATTTTTAGCCACTGTGGTCAACTGATCCACCATTGTGGCCGATCACTGATTGGATACTAACACTACCTTTTATGGGAAACTATGGGCACTAGTGCAATTTTAAGTCCATTATAATGTGTATCACCATAATTCAAGGTAAGTGTGAGAATACGAAGCATTTTAAAGAAATAAAAAATATGATCGGATACCAAGGATTAGCCAATTTTTGAGTTAGTACTTCATCTCCACTGTGTGGTTACGAATGCAATAAGTAGGCTAGTTGTTGGTTTTATGGGTTAATCATACATTTATCTTCAGTGTAAGTCACTACTGAGCAGTTGAACTTGTAAAAATATTACTCTAGAAAATGTTGAACAAAAACTTTTTCTCAAGGCTGGCCGTAAGAAACGTGTGTAAAATGATGTACTTTATACTTTGAAATTCTGTGTGAGCAGATGGGTTGCTACTATAAATTTCAACTATTGACAATGAGGCATTAGCCTTTTATTTTCATAGGGGTGGTCGATGCTCTACCTTAACTTGTTTTGCTTGCGGCATTTTTTTTTTTCATGAAACATGTGGAAACGATTGGATACTAACGCACTGATTGAACACTAACGATCCTACCCTACCCTGTCACTTGCCTGCTTACTACCTTCTATCCAACTTACAACCCTTTTTTAATATTTCTCCACACATCATCCTTCCATCTCATCTCTGATTTCATACCTCCACCTTACTCATACCATACTGATAGTCTTTCATTCTCCATTCTCTCCAGGTGACCCGACTACAACTGGGGACCTCTGTTCACCTTTTACGTACCATACACATCAATATCACACACCTCCTCTGCTTCCTCTTTTGCACTCAGAGTCTCCATGTAAATCTATACACTCCTCATTGCCACTGCCCTTTAATAACTAGAGTATTTCAGTATAGGCGAGTCCAAGCTTCACTTTCCTACAGTAGGGTGGGGATCACAATACTGGCATGTAGTAAATTCCGACTTATAACCGTTTTATAATATTTCTCTACACATCATCTTTCCATCTTATCTTTGATTTCATACCTCCACCTTACTCACACCATACTGATAGTCTTTCATTCTTCATTCTCTCCAGGTGACCCGACTACAACTGGGGACCTCTATTCACCTTTTAAACAACATACACATCAATATCACACACCTCCTCTGGTTCCTCTTTTGCCAGTCAGTCTCTCCGTGTAAATCTATACACTCCTCATTGCCACTGCCCTGTAATGACTAGAGTATTTCAATATAGGCGAGTCCAAGATTCACCCTCCTACAGTCGGGTGGGAATCACAATACTGGCATGTAGTAAATTTTGAACTTCCATAACCACTTCAAGGAGTGTAACTACATTGTAAAAGTTGAAGAAGAAGAACAACCTAATTAGGCCTATTCCAAAATCCTGTGAGTTTGAGGGACGGACATACATGACTTGTTTGCCATCACAATAATGACATGAAGCACCATAAGGACATACATGCACACAGGTGCCCTTGGTTGTATTCACATTGACCCATAATCCCTCATAATCTTCCATCTCTTACAAACTTTGAAGACATACACCTCAGCCCTCTCATTCTCACCTATTCCAGCCCAAATACCCACCCAACTCTCACACTGTCACCTTTCCACTTTATCTCAAGCCTTCCACAATTTCACAGGGACCAATATTAACTTTTGCTTCTCAATCAACTTGCAAATCTCCTCATATCATTTAGTCTTTCGCACCTCAAACATTCCATATTGCCATCCTGATCATGTCGCTTGTTGGGACATGTCTGAGGTAGTATTACCATAAAATAAAAAAGTAAAGGCACAGTGTGGATATTCTGGGGTGGTACGGCAGCCTTGCCTGGCACTTTCAAGGAAGGCAGCAGTCAATTAGGCCCCAACTCAGTTCACTCCACTGTGGTAAAGTACGTTCCCTTGTGGGATTCAGTATATTAGCTACCCCTTGTAGCAGTGACCCCTGGTACCTTAATTCCCGAAGATAGTCACGAGCCAACAGGGCCCTCAGTGATCCACAGCCTGTCACAGGTCAAAAGTAAGAGTGACCATTAACTCAAGGCTATCTTTGCACAACATCCTAAGCTATGTTAATACACAAAACTGAATGACTTTTCTTTAGGGCACTCATAAAAAATGTACTGTACAGTTATAAAGCTGCCCATAATAATCCAAAATATATGATATAAACTGTAATGCAATGTAAGTACAAAATATCCACAGCATGCAGTTTCCCCCACCCCTCACCCTTCTGACATACTCATGCCTGAAATCAAAATTTCCTCTTCTGATGTTCCCCCCTGTGGGCAGCTACCTTGTCGTGGTGGGGGGGCTTGTGTGCCCCTGTGATCCCACAAGCCCACCCGTGGATATAACGACATCTGAAAGAGTCTCCCATGCGGGTAGGGTTGTGGGTGAGGGGTCTGACTAAGTGCTGCCCGAAACGTAGGTTACCGGTATGGCTCATTGGTGCTGCCCTCCAGAGGGATTGCCTTGGTGCTGTCCTGAGTTGGTTGGTTGGGTGTCTGGGCTGGGGGGTTTTGGGGAAGGGGGTCTTTGCACTGGTGGGAGCAAACTTTTGTATCACGGGGTGTCCTTTTTGGGACACCCTCTGGAGACAAGGTTCCCCACTCCCATCAGACCGCGCTCGGTCCTCTCACTCCCTGGTAGGCAGTTTCCCTTGGCTCCTGGCGCCAATTTATGTTCACCAATGTATATATGGATAAACTGAACATCTCATTAACCACTCACGTGGTAGGTGACCAGCTGCATGAGTCGGCATCAACTGATCACTCTCTGGCCGACGACCCTGTACCCTCCAGGTCATCTGCCAAAACTGAGAATCACAATGCCCTTCCTATGGAGCTGTTACCTGGTGTTTTTGTGAATCACTCTTACACAGAATACATAGTCCTCAAAATGGATAATGGTACTTCCTTCCGGAACCTGAACTGTTTTCAGATTCACAGTGGTCTAGTTACAGCATGTGGATTTACCCCCAAGGTCTGTTTGCAGGGTGATGGTTCTCTATTGCTAGAAGCCAGGAATGAAGAGGAGAGTTCATGCATTCAGTCTCTAACTATGGTCGCTGGTTATCCTGTATCTGCCTCTTGTCACTTGATTCTAAATCAGTCCTGAGGGGTTGTGTATTCTCGTGACTTGATCTCATATTCAGATTCTTCCCTCTTAGAGAGGCTGGCTCCTCAGGTAGGTGTAGCAGTACGAAGAATAATGAAGAAAGTTGATGGGGTTTTAACCCCCACGCCCACTTTTATCTTGACATTTGATCGCCTTACTTTGCCGGAGGTCATCACCACTGTATGGTGGAAGGTTAAGGTTAACCCCTTAACTGCGGGGCATCACTTTTGTGACGCTTGGGAGCAAGGGATCATACCGCAGGGCACAGTGTAAAGACTCAAACAGTGTGCTCATCTCTGGAACAAAATAAGGTCGGTTTTGCACAGGTCATCTATGATTGGTGGCCTTGACCCATGACGTCACATGGATGGCTGTCTCGCTCACAGGAGCAGGACAACAGTGTGTTTTTACCAGCCATTAGTGATGCATAGGCTGCTTTATTTTATACGTTTCATCAAGTTAAAATACTTTTCACGATGTGCAGTGTGTTTGGGTGTTCAAGGAAGACATCTGATGGCAAGTTTCTATGAGATGCTTTCACATGCCAAATGATAAAATCAACAGGCAAAAGTGGATACATTTGTGTGGATGGAAGGACAAGGTTTCTCCCACTGGACGTGTCTGTGAAGGGCATTTCAGCTCGCAACAGTATGCAAGAGATCTGCAAAGCGAGTTGGTGGGGACACCACCACCAATCAGAAGAAGACTGCTAAAGTCAGGAGCAGTCCCTGATCAAAATCTGCCTAATAAACAAAAAGGTATGCAGTGAGTGCATAGTTTTAAGGTGAAAAATAACTGACTACAGCAAGATTAATAATTATTAGGGGATATATGTTCCAGTATTAGCATCAACTGTTCACGTAAGATGCTTAAAGGATTTTCTTGTCCCTATGCAATGCATTATAACGGAGAACCCAAGGGGTGTGTGTAACAGGCTAAATAAATGAATGTGGACTCAGTCATGTCTAACGTACCTCTAGGGCATAATCAGTGCACCATAACTCTATTTTCATTTAACATACAATTATTTATACAATTTCCATGACGAAATTGTGATAGATTCATTGTAATATGAGTGAAGAGATTAGGTATAAACAAACAATTGGTGAATGCAACAAAATATTAATGCTAGCGACCTATATATGTGACAGTAATTCTTGTAATAACTTTACATTAATTCAAACCCTTGAAAATACCGACGGAAAAAACAGAAGTGTTAGGAAATTACAGAGAGAGAGAGAGAGAGAGAGAGAGAGAGAGAGAGAGAGGTATTCCCGACACTTGAGCTTGGCAAATACCCGCAGGTGAAATAGGTACGGCATCTCTCTCTCTTCCTCTCTCTCTCTCTCTCTCTCTCTCTCTCTTATGCATGCAAACATAGCTTTACACACACACACACACACACACACACATACATATATATATATATATATATATATATATATATATATATATATATATATGGAGCCTCTGTGGTACAGTGGTAGAGTGTGCGTTTCGTACACGGGTGGACCAGGGTTCGTGCCCCACCAGGGTAATAAACTTTGAGAGTGTTCACCCAGCCATGTACTGCATTGGCAGACACAAGGGGTGCTGTGGTTGAGCCAGTGTCGCTTACTGTAAAGTATGCTTGTACCCAGTCGGCTTGCGCAGGCTGATTACACTTGGTTCACAGACTACACACACATCCAAAGCCACTCCAACATTACAATTACACTTACAAGCACTTCTCACCCTACATACAATCTCTACCAGACAGCCTAAGCCACTTGGTAGATATACATTGGCTGTACCGTCCCGACTTCGGTCGGGCTAGGCAGATCCTGCAGTGGATACTCAAACGGCTGCTGCTGCTGCTGATGATGATGATATATATATATATACAGTACACTCAGAGAGGAGAGAGAATCAGTTTCCAAGTGACGCAGACACGAAGTGGGAGGAGCCATATTCTGGGGGCGGAGTAAGCTGTGTATGAGCACACTAAGTCTCTACACTGTGCCGTGGGGCATCACTTTTGTGATTCTGTATTATTTTGAATTCGCCCGGGCTTTCAAGTGGTGGCTTGTATCATCTATCAGTACTGCCAATGTCCAACACTAGTCAGCACTCCTAATATCATCTGTACTCCCATCCATTGTTGACAATTTAGCCATTTCTCCCCATTCTTGACTCCCCTCCTTACCTCCCCTCCATTACCCTCTCCTCTCGCCTGCCCTGCCGTGCTGCACTAAGAAAATCCTCCCTGGAATTTTCCACTGATTTCGTCCATTGAAATAAGCCCTATGCACTATTCTTATACCAAATAATATATACAAAAAAGAGATAAGGTAAGTGATAGTGCCATACACTGGAATTGGCTATTATCACCTGACAACACCTCACGTGCACTCGTTCGGTAATTTTCGCTGTTTATTTCCCCTTGGAATATGCCGTGTAATCTCTTCTCGTGATAAAAATATGTATAAGAAAGGAAGGGAGAAGTCCAAGTGATATTTACATTCACCTGGAACTACCTAATTTATTATGTATTGTCTAGATTTCCTGCAAATCATTTCATTGCGTATATGTTAGCAGCTGTCACCACACTGACATTGGCAGCATTGCACTCCTCCTAGGCCACCACACTGTGTTCAGTTTACTGTCGTCTTTCAAGGTAAAACACGTCGGATTCGCGCCTGTCCAATTCTGCCGCTTTTTAGCCCCATGCAAAGGGCCCTGTGACCTCTACCCCCTACTAAACCTCGTGTGGAAAGGGGTAAAGGGCTAAGTGACTGCTGTGGAAAGTGAACTGGCTAATTTATCAATGGAAATGATGGACAGTGACTACAATCATTGTGGTGAGTAAAACAGTGCAAGTGGAACTGTAGATAATGTGTAAACAGGAAGTGAAAACAATGAATGTAAATATAAGTGAACAGTGGAAAATAGTTTTATAAGTTACTGCAAGTGACAGTGCATAACACAGTGTAAATAAAACAGAAATGTAAATAATGTAAATAAAAGAGAACGTAAATAGAAATGTAAATAAGTAGTAATGTAAGAATACGAATATACAGTATATACTAGAAGTAATGAAAGTGAAAGTTTCACTCTAGCATGTATGAATACTGGAAGTTATGAATGTGAAAGTGAAAGTGACATATTCGCTCTCAATGCTAGTATACAGGACGAGAAAGTCAATGCTACCTATTTTACTGAAAGAGAAACTGAATGCCTACAGTGACAATAAACTACTATTACTGAAGGAAACTTATGGATAAAGACTGCAGATATATATAAGTGTTATATAGTAATAGAAATACAAAGTGTGAGTGTTTTTATGAATAATAAATGATAAAACTCCAGCGGCGAACGAGTGCAAGTGGGAAGGTCATACGCAATAGTAATTTTCATTGCTTTCACAGTGTTTTTTTTTTTTTTGGAGTATGGATTCCAAACTATTTGAAAATCATAGAGTAATGTTTCTAGTGATAATATCAGGCTGTGGTAATCATATTATGGGTTGTCGGGAAGTGTAAAGTGGAGACTTCGTTACCCAACTTCAGAGGTCTCCACAAGTCCTACAGTACTCGATGAAGGCTCAACAAACGTCCCAGGAGAAAGCTGAAGGTATGTGCCATATGCGTATTTGATTTTAATATTCTAGGACTAATAACTGATTTTTGGCAAATATTTTTAGAGAGTCTGTCGGAGTGCGAATATGCCCACAAGACACGCAAGTCAAGCCAAAACAACCCCGCGGTTTAGGGGTTAAACCTTATGTTCCCTGATCCAGGAGGTGCTATTATTGTCAAAGGTTTGGTCATGTTTGCCATTCTTGCAGGCGGGAAGCATCTGGCCTTCCTGAGGTTCGTGGAAATTGTGGTGAGATTTCTCATGGTATGGATGATTGTTCTCAACCCTCTACATGTTTGAACTGTGGAGGAGCACATGCAGCCTCCTCAAGGGTTTGCAAGGTATACAAATATGAATATGAGATTATTTCTGTCTGAATGAAGGAGAAATTTCCTTTTCTGAGGCAAAGGCCAGGGTAAGGGAGCGGTTCATTTGCCCTGGGGTTATCTTTGCTGCTGTGTTGTCTCGCCATAAAGCTACCCAGCCTCTGCCATCACACAATGTCCCATCAAATTCTTGGGGTTCTACTTCCCGGCCTTCTTGGCCGAGGGGTTCCACTGAGGGAGTGCAGCCTAGAAGCAGCTGTGCTTCCTGTGCCTCCTGTCTTTGGGGGTGTCCCCTCTGCGGTGGTTCTTCTAGCATCTGGGAGTGCCTCCCCCATCCCAGTTCCTCCGGTTTCTCCTGTGACAAACACCCGTGTCGATGCTACACCTTGCTTTGACACATCCAAAATTCCCGATGTCCTTCCTGTGCAAGGTTTGCGTCGCCGTGGTTCCTTGGAGTGCTCAGAGAGCGAAGCTCTGCTACCAAAGATCTCTGCAGTGGAACCCACTATTCCTCCTCCTTGGAATGCTCAGGGGTTAGGGCGAGTGCAGGCTGGGGATGGCATCTCGCGTATGACCCAGCCACCACCAGATAGTGGTGGTCCTCAGGTCGTTGTGCCTGCTGAACTGCATGAGGCCTTGCCCTCTCAGGATTCCAGTACTGTGGGACGAGCTACTGATAATGCTTCTTCTCCTGGTGGCACTGCCTGCTATATTACGGCTAGGGTAGTTTGTGGTCCACCTGCCAAATTATCTCTTGCCCTGCCACAGAAGACCATTTTCCGTCCCTCTTCTTCTTCCTCCAGGTTATCTTCAGCTGTGCGGCACACTGTACACCATAGCGCTGCCAGGCAGTCTTTTTCTAAGGGCAGTTCTTAGCAGCAATCTAAATCTGGTTGCTTGTCGGGGGCAAGGTTGTCTCACCTCTCAATCTGATTCTTCCTTCGCTGTGGGTACTATGGCATTTTCAGCCAGTATAATACAATGGAATTGTCGAGGGCTGTGTGGTAATTGGGAGGAGCTGCTGACCCTCCTGGCTTATTCCCCTTTGTGTGTATGTCTCCAGGAAACTTTTGTAGGGCTTGCCACTCCTCATGCACCAGCTGGGTACGATGCTTTTTACTCAGCTCCAACCCAGGATCCTGTTGGAGGTGGTGCTGTTTTGGTGAGGGCTAACATCCCTCATTGGCCAGTCCACCTCCAGTCTGGCCTCCAGTGTGTTGCTGTGCGGTTGTATGCCCACCGCTGGTATACAGTTTGTTCTATTTATTTACCACCCAACACAGCAGTCAGTAGGATGGAACTTCAGAACCTGCATGGTCAGTTACCTATGCCACCCTTTGTGGGGTGACTGTCTTGTTAACCAACATGGGAGTTTGTTGGCATCCTAAATGGAGGATGAGGATCTTGCTCTCTTCAGTACTGGGGCTTTTACCCATTTTCACCCCCAAACAGGTTCATTTATTGCAATCGACCTCTCTGTATGCTCTCCTGACTGTCTCCTGGACTTTACCTGGGAGGTTATGGAGGATCTCCATGGAAGTGATCACTTTCCCATCCTCCTTTCTGCAGCAGTATCTAGTCCCTGTTCCCGTCTACCGAGGTGGAGATTGGACAAGGCAGACTGGTCCCTTTTCTCTTCTCTGATTTCTGTTGATGTCTCCGTTGAAGACTTTCCACATATTGATGAGGCTGTTTCATTCTTTACCTCCCTTCTGTGTTCTGCTGCTCTTCATGCTGTTCCTAAAACCTCTGGCACATATCGCTATTGACCAGTCCCATGGTGGAATGAGGATTGCAGTGTTGCTGTACGTGAGAAGTTAGCTTTCTCCCGTTATCGTAGATACGGGACAGAGCATTATCTTGTCGAGTTCAAAAAGGCGCGGGCAAAGGCTTGTCGGGTACTGAAACAAGCTAGGCGGGACTCTTGGATGGCTAATGTATCATCTGTAAACTCAAAGACACCAGTGTCTCAGGTGTGGAAGAAGGTGCGTAAGATTTTGGGAAATTTCACCCAAGGTAGGTCCCCCGTGCTGATGTCTAATGGTGAGCCTGTTGGTGACCCTGCAGCTATGGCTGATATTTTTGCGTCCGCCTTTGCGGTGGTCAGTCAGAGAGATACTAGTTCACCAATATTTGCCAGACAATGGGAGATAGAAGAGGCAAGGGTACTGGACTTTCGTTCATGGAATGTGGAGTCCTACAACCTCCCTTTCTCTTGTCACGAACTCCAATCTGCCCTTTCCCTGTGCCGTGACACCTCACGAGGGCTGGATGATATTCCCTACGCGGTGTTTTGACACCTGGATGATGATGCACTGTCCTTTCTCCTTAGCCTTTTTAACAGAATCTGGAGGGAATCCTCTCTTCCCACGTCTTGGCTTAAGGCCATTGTCCTGCCATTCCAAAAGCCGGGGAAGGCAGGTTACAGGCCCATGGAGTATCGGCCAATTGCCTTATCGTCTTGCATGTGCAAATTATTTTAAGAAAATGGTCAACGTGCACCTAATGTATTTCCTAGAATGGAGTGACTGTCTTTCTGTGTCAGTCTGGTTTTCGAAAATGTCGTTCAACAACAGATGCACTTGTCCATCTTGAGGCTCCAGCATGTGATGCTTTTGCTAGGCAGCAGCATCAAGTGTGTGTTTTCTTTGATCTAGAAAAGGCATATGATACTACATGGCGGTTTGGTATGATCCAAGAACTCCATTCTTTTGGTCTACATGGCAGGTTATCCCTCTTTATATTAAATTTTCTGTGTGATCGTTCATTTAGAGTTAGGGTTGGTGCCACCCTTCGTACCCTCAGGAGGAAGGGGTGCCTCAGGGAAGTGTCCTCAGGCACTGAACGGTAAAGTGTCCTTTATTTCACAAGGGGTGTCAGCCTCACTGTATGTTGATGATTTGGCTCTATTGTATGTGGCTTCCTGAATGTCCGTGGCTGAACGTCGGATGCAGCTCGCTCTGGACAGGGTCTCTCGGTGGGCCACAGTGCATGGCTTCTGTTTCTCCCCAACAAAGACGGTGACCTTGCATTTCTGCCACTTGAGAGGAGTTCACCCCAACCCAGATCTTCAATTATATGGCCACAGGGTGCAATGTGTCGATGAAACAAGGTTTCTTGGACTTGCCTTCGACAGAAGACTGATGTGGGTACCTCATATCCATTCACTACGACTCTCATGCCTCCGTGCCCTGTCTCCCTTAAAGACCCTATCTCACTTGTCTTGGGGCGCTGACAGAACCATTCTGCTCCGACTTTACCATGCCTTAGTTAGGAGCAAATTGGACTATGGGTGAGTGGTGTACTCCTCTGCTACTGAGGTACGGCTGCAGCCACTAAATTCTGTCCATCATGCTGGGATTTGCCTGTCAACTGGGGCTTTCCGGTCCTCGCTGATTGAAAGCCTGTTGGTTGATGCAAACGAACCACCACTGGATCTCCACCGGCAGTCCTTAATGGTGCAGTGTTGGCACCGCCTTCACCATCTTCCAGCCTCTCTGAGCTGTCAGGCTGTCTCTGAGGTCTCTCTTATCCCCTTTTATGACACCCACCCTCGCCATCCACACCCGTTCATGTACAGAGTGAGGGCTGCCACGGAGCAGTTGGGTGTCCAGTCCTCTCCTGTTTGCCCTGTGCATGTCCCCCAAGTGGCCCCCTAGCTTCTTCCAGAGGTACAACCATGTGATTACTTCCCTGAAAGGAAGGCCTCTCTTTCCTCACGGGCCACTTTGTCTTATTTTTTAGAACATGCCTCTGCTCACAATGACTCGATCCCTGTCTATACTGATGGCTCTAAATCCCGTGTGGGGACAGGCTTTGGTGTCATCTTTCGTGATTTTAGTCATGGTAGGAGTCTCCCTCCTCCTGCATCTGTTTTTACTGCTGAACTTATTGCCATTTTAGTTGCGGTTGAATTGATTTTTAGCTTTCCTCCAGCTTCTTTTACCATTTTTAGTGACTCAGCCAGTGTCCTACAAGCTTTGTCTCGTGGTGTCCCATCACATCCCCTGGTCTTGTCTGTCTTGGAGTGGCTCTTCGTATTATGTAGGCGAGGATACTCTGTACAACTGTGTTGGGTCCCTGCACATGTGGCGGTCGTGGGCAATGAGCGTGCTGACCCTCTGGCGAGAGCTGCTGCCTCTCGCCTTTCCTCTCCTCAAAACCAGGTCACATCTGAGGATATTATGTGCAGCCACTGTGGAGGCTGTCCGTCTCTGCTGGCAGCAGAGGTGGGATGCAGCAGGGGCGAACAAACTCCGCAGCATTCGTAGGATCCTGGGCAATGGGGGGTATGTGGGACTGTCCTGACAGTGGGAAACAGCTTTGGCTCATCTCCGGATAGGCCATACTAGGCTGACCCATGGTTTTTTAATGGAGAAGGCACCCCCTCCCTATTGTGATGGCTGTCTGGTTCCTTTGATTGTGTGGCATCTCCTTGCTGAATGCCCCAGTCTTGGGGACCTTCATCGGCAGTACCTTTCCCGGTGCCAAGCTGGCGACGGATCATACCTTCTTTCCTCGATTCTTGGGGAAGAGGCTTGTCCAATGGGGCGAGGCACATTCTAGGGATGTGCGTTTTGGTCCGAGTAATGCTCTGTTTACTCGGTTCTTGGGTTTGAGTGAGTACTACTCGGTTTACTCGGTTCTTGCAATTCAATTACTTGATTGATTTAATCCATAAAAAGATGCAAAATAGACCTTCAAAGAATTCATTAATGTTACAATAATGTTAAATCATTTTTCTTTTGTTTTCTTAAATCTTTTATGTTCACCTTATATTTTATGAATACTTGATAAGTGTTGGGAATTACAGAATTGATAGCGGGTTATGCAATGACCTGTACCCGTACCGTACGCGACACATTCACGTTCAAGCTCTCATCGCCCTCGGTGATGCCATTCCTATGTTTTCCCACCTAGATCTATGTTATTCTGCCTTGGCCTGGGTGTCTAGGTGTTTTTTTTTTTTTTTTTTTTTACAAACAACCATTAATCTTACATAGTAATATGTAATGGGGTCTGAATATTCATGTGAAGTGAAATGTTTTATTGTTTTTTTGAAGTGGCATCATAATCGTTCTCCTTTTACATTTCATCTTTGTTGATGCAGGAATGGAAGTGATTTAATGACAGATAGCCAGATATCCTGTGTGAAAGCAGTTTAAAATTCACAGAATATCATGAGCTTGAATTTTCTGCATTTTAAGACTTTATTCAGCTTCAGAAAACTAAGTTCCGTTCTATGTATATTTACGCTATTTTGATATGAGAATTTTGATTAAAGAGTAAATTTTCATCACAGAATGCTTTTAACCCGCCCCATCCTGACCACTTTTCCACCACTGACTCCCCCCAACCCCGACCATTTTAGGAAAAAAAAATTTTTGGCTCAAACCTTCGCTTTTATTGAGAAACATCGAAAATTCATAGAGAAATCGCTCACCTGAGGTTTAAAATACTCATTACAGGTAGGAGTACCTCCTTACCTTACTGGGTTTTCTATCAGGCTGGCACCAAAGAAAACGAGTTCTATGGGAGGATAACTATTTCACACCACTCATAAACGGTATTTATTTATTTACTTGGTACGAATTTATATGTAGTACAAGAGTATATTGGTTTTCAAGCAGTAATATAGGCATTATAAGCATTGTTTCACTCACTAATACCTGACCTTTTTTTTGCCACATTACCTGATCATCATTTCTAACTGTTTCTTCCTCTAATGCTATGTAAAGTTTGTCCTCCACATTGTCATTGATTGGGGAATCACTCTGGCCCTGAATTTCGTACCATGGCATGACATGGCTATACTGGCCAGGTCACTGATAACAGGTGAATTGCTGAGACAATGGCATGCAGGGGGGGGAGGAGGTCATGCTGGGTAAGGCATTGTCCCTGCCTGGCATCTTGTTGAGGAAGGTGTCACGTGTATACATACCAAAAATGACTCACGAAAATTGAAAATTGTGCAAATTAGGGACCTTGCAATTTTTTCGCGTTTATTTACATCGACGGGCAGTGACAAAACGTGTGGACGTTAAAGAACATCGACGGGACGCCACGGGTTAATAAGTTGACTTTGCTTATCACTGCAAGATTTCTTCTCCTGATTAAAGGCATTACATTCTTGGTTGAAATGAATGTTATGTATTAATAAATTTGAAACATTCTCATCTTTGGCAACCCTTTGGTTCCCCTAGCCTCCTGCTTATCAGATTGCCATCCACCCCCCTCCGCCCAGCTACGCTTACACTTTTCTCATATCTGTTTTCCACCTGAGTGAAAAGTAATCATTCAGTACTCGGTTTTGAAGAGTAATCAATACCGAATTACTCGGTTTGCAGAAAGTACTCGGTTTGCCCATCACTAGCACATTCTCTTTTGTTTTGAGTTCTGGCCTTCTCCACAAGCTGTAGGGCTTTTCCATATTTTAGTTTGTATTTTAATGAGTGTTCTAATATTAACCCATATCTTTCCACCATGTTATTTAACTTTGGTTTCTTTTATTCTTTTATATTGTTCATTTGTTTTATGCATTGTTTATCTCTGCTTTTTATAATTTTTTTTTATAAAGTTTTACTTTCTTTAAATTTTGTTTGGCGGCATATGACCTCTGCTCTTGCGCCGCCATGTCATATTTTCTTTCTTTCATTCATTCTTATGATGTTCATTCTGCTCTCATTGGCCTTAACATCAAAAAGGCATATGGACCTGATGGGGTCCCTTCTGTTGTTTTTAAAAACTGTGCTTCCGCACTGACATCCTGCCTAGGTAAACTTTTTCGTCTCTGCCCGTCATCATGTGCCTTTCTTTCATGCTGGAAGTTTGCTCTCATTCAGCCTGTCCCAAAAAAGGCTGATCGCTCCTTACTCTCTAACTATTGCCCAGTTGCTTTAATATCTTGTATTGCTAGAGTTTTTGAGTCCATTCTTAACAAAAAAATAACTAAGCATCTGTCCTCTCATAACCTCTTTCCGATCACCAGTATGGGTTCCAATTAGGACGCTGCACTGGTGACATACTTTCCTGACTCATGGTCATCCTCTTTTCGGGACTTTGGTGAAAGCTTTGCTATAGCACTTGACATCTCTAAAGCTTTTGATAGAGTCTGGCACAAATCTTTAATTTCTAAACTGCACACTTACAGCTTTTATCCTCCTGCCTGTGCCTTCATCTCAAATTTCCTCTCAGGCCATTCTATAGCAGCTGTTGTAGATGGCCACCGTTCTTCTTCTAGACCTGTCAATAGTGGTGTTCCTCAGGGTTCTGTCCTATCACCAACTCTCTTCCTTCTCTTCATTAATGACCTTCTGAGCTGTACCTCTAATCCTATCCACTCATATGCTGATAACTCCACCCTTCATCTCTCCATCCACTTTCCTCGGCACCCATCACAAATAGAACTGGAGCAAAAACGGAATGAGGCTATGGAACACCTAAATTCTGACTTGGCTCGTATTTCTGATTGGGGTAGAAGAAACCTTGTAAATTTTAATATTTCAAAGAACACAATTTCTACATATGTCAACTCACCGTGATCTCCCACAGAATTATCCTTTGATGTGTAATAACACAGTGCTTCAACCTTCATCATTACTTAATATTCTTGGGATCTCATGTTCTCGGAATTTGTCGTGAAAAGATTGGAAAGAACACATCTCCCTTGTTTAATCTGCTTTTAAGAAGCTAGGTGTTCTAAGCTGCCTCCGTGATTATTTTACCCCTGTTCAGATGTTGACTTGATGCAGGGGTTTATTCGCCCCTGTTTAGAGTACAACTTGCATGTCTGGGGGGGTTCTCCTCACACAGCTCTTTTTGAATAGGGTGGAGCTGAAGGCTTTTCATCTCATCAGCTCTCCTCCTTTAACTAACTCTCTTCAGCCTGTTTCTCTTTGCCACAATGTTGAATCTTTATCTCTGTTCTGCCGTTACTTTCATGGTCACTGCTCTCCTGAACTGTCAGCTTGCATCCCTTCTCCACTATGGCGGGTGCACTGCACCCTTCAAGCAATTCACTCTCACCCCTATTCTGTCCAACTCTCTGATGCAAGAGTTGATCGATATTATTAGTCTTTTGTTTATGCGACAGGTCAGCTCTGGATCTGTCTTCCTCTTTCTGTATTTCCCTCCTCCTATGACCTCCAAACTTCAAATGCAATGTGTCCCGGCATTTTGAACCAAACGAATTGGACTAGTCTTGGATTTGGCATTCTATTACATATTTTTCAGTGAAGGGAGCAACTCACGGGCCCTCCATAATGTATAAAAATAAAATGTGATCCAGTGTAAGTACAAATACAAAGTTTTATCAAAGATTCCAAAATAAGTAAAAACATATAACATAAGCACACTCTATTTGAAGTTCAAACACAACTTAATTTAAGATAAATCACACCCATGATCTGCAAACAAAAAGTATGTCATTTATTTTAACATTTTCACAATCAGTGTGAAAAAATTCATTACAAATTTTGCACTGAATCATGTTTCTTTCAGCTTGTGGCAGTCTGCAGTGACAGAAAACACGTATCTCAAAAGAGTTTTTCCCACTTATCACTGATTCAAAAGGTCCTGGTAATACTGGGAAAGGGGTCATTATTCCTTTTTTGAAACACTGTACCAGGTGACTCCACATCATTTCCTGGTCATAGTTTTGGGTCTCAGGACAAGAACCAAAACAAAGACTAGTGGCTGCAGGAATTGCAAAAATCCCACAATCTGAGGAACCTTCTCGTTGTTTTACAGGAATGTACTAGACAGCAACAGTTGAACTACTAGACTTTAGCAATGCAGCAGTCTGTGAATTAAATGTCATCATTTTCAATGACAACATTAATCATACAATCATACACTTTGACGGTATTTGGCATGCAATCAGTATTACTTAATCTGTACCAATGATTATTTCTAACATTGAGAATCTGAATCCAGTGATTAGTGGGAATTTTAACCTGGCTACAAAATTTGCTAGCAAAAACAACTGCTGACTGAAAACCCGAGACAGAAAAATGCTTTCCCGACAAATGTTGTGCATGGTCAATGTGCTGATCAGTGAGCCACTTTCTGGGAGGTGCAACTTCCACAGCTGCTAATCTTTGACATCCATGGGGAGGGGCAGCGTGAACTGCAGACTGTAGCTTGGGGTGTCTGCTATCCACTGTTGAATTACCTGTACAATAAAGGTATCCAATAAGAGATATTGCTTGCAGGATGAACACGGTACATTCACGCTGAAGAAATATATTGCCTTTCATGTAACATATCCAGTGTTACTCATGATCTGTGACAACTAATGGACAGATAGCTAATCGACCGCCTTATGTTAAGAGTCGAACTCATAATTATAAATAATTTTTTTACTATGTTGCCCTCTCCCAAGGTTCTGTTACAAATAATTATGTCGACCAATAACAGGAGTAGATTATGTCATCCAATAACAGGAATTGGCTACTTGTATTATCCAGCAGAAAGTATGTGCTAAGAATGTAATTTTTTCTGAAGCAATGCTCATACAGTGTTGAGGAATAGATTACCAGGTACAGGTTTATAGAAACATGTATATACTTATGCAGAGAATATATTTATGCAGTGAATATGGCTTGCTTACCAAGGCAAGACACATCAGCTTTTAACCCGCGGCGTCCCGTCGACGTACTTCCACGTCCTCACGTTATGTCACAGCTAATCCCGTCGATGTACTTCAACGTCCTGCAATTGCAAGGTTCATAATTTCCACAATTTTCAAAATTCGCGCGAGATTTTCGATTCGCCCACGTACCCAAGCCTCCCTTACCTGCCGCCAGGCGGGCAGTGTCCTAGACCCCACGTGACCCGCGCTCGCCCTTGTCTCAGTCACTTACCTGCTAGCAGTGACCCAGGTCAGACATGGCGCGGAAAGGTCTCTCAGACGAGGAAATTGCATCCGCCCTGGAAGCCTTCACTGGAGATAGTGATTCTCCACTCGACGATGATGTGGTAGATCGCGATTACATCCAGCCAGAGGAAGAAATAAGTAGCAGTGATGAGGAGGTCCCTTCGCCCCGAAAAATGAGGTATGTGACATACCGTAAGGCAAGGGAAGGCCAGCCTGCTCCCCAACCACGTGCACGGCTATCTCTCCATCCCGAATCTGATGAGGACGAGGATGAGGACGATGAGGATGACGGCGGCTTAGGACATGATATCGCCACGTGGTTGGGAAAAGAAAAAATATCACCACGAAGATCAGAAGGTGGGGCGAGACGACATATAAGGTATGGTGAAAGTACTTTGTCTGGGGAAGTGGCAAGTGGTGTGGTGGGATTGCTGGGGGAAAGGGAAAGTGTTGTGGTGGCAGCGCGGGGTGAAAGTGAGAGTGGTGTGGGGGTAGTGCGGGGTGAAGGGGCAAGTGGTGTGAGGGAGGCAGCACGAGCACGTGGTGCACGTAGGCCTAGGGGAGAGGAGGTGGATTCACTCCCCAGCACTTCTTTCGCCCCAGAATATTCCCAAACTTCCTCCCCACAGCCCCAGGATGTGGGGAAAGGAAAGAAAGGGAAGGGAAAGGGTAAAGGAAAAGGGAGAGGGAAGAGAAGTGCGAGTGATGAGAGGCGCCGCTCTCCACCTCCCCAACCTCCCCCACCACCCTCACCTCCCCACCCTGACGAAGGGGACGATGGGGACGTGGCTGGAGATGGTGGTGTCACGTGGAACTGGGAAGATGGGAGTAATTTTACTCCCATCATTCACCCTTTCACTGAGGAGTGGCGGTCTGGTTGCACGGCTCCAGGTGTGAATGCAGGTTCGTCTAGGGTGGATTTTTTCCACTTGTTCTTTGGTGAGGCATTTGTGGGGCGCATAGTTGAACAAACTAATATCTTTTCACAATCACAGCGCCATGAAAGTGAACTTTTGGGAATCACGAGCAGGCATTCCCAACAGTATGACTATCCCGTTACAATTTCAGAGATGTTCCTATTTTTGGCCCTGGTTCTCTTGATGGGTGTGGTAAGGAAAAACCAAATTCCTGCCTACTGGACAACTGACCCAATCATCCTCACACCTTTCTTTGGAAAGGTGATGAGTCGTTACCGATTTCAGTATATTCTCGGCCGCCTCCACTTTTTTGTTGCAGAAGATCCAGCCAATGCAAATAACACCGATAAAATGAGGAGAATTAGGCTGGTATTTGATCATTTACGGGAAATGTTCCGCTCCTCATTTTATCCCTACAGAGACCTCGTCATAGACGAGAGTCTTGTGTTGTGGAGAGGCAATATTTCCTTTAGGCAGTACATACCCAGCAAGAGACACCGTTTCGGGTTCAAGATCTTTGTTATGTGTGACTGTAAGACTGGTTATGTGCAAGACATAGTCTTGTACACGGGCGCACAGACAGATATAACAGAAGATCGGAGTATAGGACTCTCTGGGGCCGTGGTGAAGACAATGATAGAAGAGTACCTTCATCGTGGTCATGTGTTGTACCTGGACAACTGGTACACTAGCCCTCTTCTCGCTAGGTTCCTCCACCAACACGACACCGGAGGCTGTGGTACAGTCAAGAGAAACCGTTGCCATATGGTCAAGATAGGGAGGAAACTTGACAAGAACGAGGTGGTTTTCTTCCAGGCCAATAACATCCTTGCCACCCTGTGGAACCACAACAGGGAAGTTTGCCTCTTATCAACTGTTCACAGCCCCCTGATGCACCGCACAGACTCCGTGGATCACCGTAGCGAGAGGAGGCGCAACGTATGGAAACCCGAGTCTGTACTGGCCTATAATCTGAACATGAGGCAAGTTAATCAGTCAGACTCGATGATTTCAAGTGTTGATTGTGCCAGGACCACGATGAAGTGGTACAAGAAACTCTTTTTCCACTTGCTCGACATCACGGTCCTGAACGCCCACTACCTGCACGCAATGACCACCGGAGTATCCGAGACCTTTGAGGGGTTTGTGAAGGAGCTGGCACGTGAAATAATCGCCAAGCATGCCCAGGACAGACCCACACACCGCACCCGCACCCCCATGGCTGCTCAGACTCCCCTACGTCTTGCAGGACGCCACTATCCCAGCGCAATCCCTTCCGACCCAAACCGTCGTAAACCCCAGCGTCGCTGCCATGTATGTAAGCACTCGACAGTCAGACCATCCACTCAGAGAAAAGACACAAGGTACGAGTGTGTCGAGTGCAATGTTGCGTTGTGCCTTCAGCCTTGTTTCAAGGAGTATCATATTTTCCTACACTACTGAAACTGTGTGGGAAGGCGAAATGACGCTCATTATAATGGTAAGGCCAGTCAGTAGGTGCTAAGTCAAATATAAAGTTGAAACGGGTGTTATTTTTTCAGAAAAGTAATGTATAAGTTGAGAATTAGTGTAAGTTGAAAGAATTGATATCAAAACTACACCCATTGTGTAAATCTGGTCAGTAAATATGTGATAGCAAGGAAATAAAGTGGAAACGGGTGTAATGTTATCATGAATAAAACGTATAAGTTGAACAATAGTGTAAGTTGTAATAATTGATGTCACGAGTACACCCACATTCTGGTCAGTAAGTATGTGATAGGAATTATATAAAGAGGAATTTGTTGTAATGTTAGTAATAAGGTATTTTATAAGTTGAATACTAGTGTAAGATGAAACAAATGATATCGCGATAACACTCCCTGTGTAAGTACGCGCAAATATGACGCTCAGTTCCATCGTAAGTTCTGAAATTATGTGATATCAATTATATCAAGTGTAAACATGTGCAATGTTAGTGGAGAATTATTATATAAGTACAAAAATAGGTTGTAAGTTGAAATAGTTGTCATAGCGACTTCACCGTGTGTGTTATTATGTGCTATTATTACGCTATATATTTACGTAAGGCCTGAAATAATCTCAAAACAGTTCTATAAAGTTGAAAAGTGTATAATAATATTAGAAAAGTATTATGGAAGTATAAAAAACACAATAGGAGTTGAAACAACAGTCACAGCAAGTTCACTCACTACGTAAATAAGCGCTAACATTATGCTAAATGTTATCAAAAGGCCTGTGAATACGTAAAAACAGTTCAATAAAATTTAAAATGGTATAATGTTATTGTAGAAGTATTATGTAAGTACAAAAAATGATATGTATCATGATTTTAGAATGTTAGCGATTCATCGTGACCAAGTTGCCCGATTTTGCTCATTTCACACGATGGTACAATGCTTATTTCTGCTCTATTTTTGTATAAAATCCAATATACTCTTTTATCACATGTTTTTATGTTTGTAATAAATACATATCTACTTACTTTCATTGGTTTCCCAGACTTATAATACCATAGAAAACATTAGAGGCTCAGACCGCCTACGGAGAAAACGGGGCCAGGTGGGACCAAGGCATACCTGGTTAGGGTAATTAGGGACCCCAGAGACCAATTTCTTTGCCACTGACCATTGTTTCTGACCAAAAGCGAAAGTTTAAGCAAAAAAAAAAAGGGTCAAAAAATGGTCGGGATTGGGGGGTACCAGTGGTCAAAAAGTGGTCGGGACGGGGCGGGTTAATTGGGTGGGTTTGCTATCACCCAGTGACGCTGGCTGAACGGATTGTTCATTTTCCAATGCCTTAAAGGAAAATATATCTCGTAAAATAATGTCAGGCATATCACAAACTGCTTCTACTTTATATTAGTCTGTTTACAATGTACTGTACTGTAGGTTATAGAGTTCTTCACAATTATTCAGACAAACTGGAACCAAATCAGAGGCTGTAATGTGACACACATGAGTAACTATTGTTCCAAGAAGTTCTGGAAACAGAAAAAGAAAATAGTTATTTGGAGACATTATAATTTGGCCCAAATTCACAAGTGGCGCCCCCACAACCATAATGAAAATGATGAGACAAAGAACTGGACATATCGCTCTCTGGGAAGAAAGATAACTACTCCCAAAGTTTAAAATAAGGCAACCCGTTACATACTTGGACTTCCTGTGTAACTGGCTCATGTCGTATGGTCGCAGCTGGCCATAAGGGACACGGAACCTCGGTTTTTTTCGTAGTCATTAGAGCTTGTAAGGTGACTCACTGCTTACCATCGATGCCCAGGACTCTGTTGAATGTAATTTGAGTATGCTATAAGATGGTATGGAACTATCAGTCTATAGTCTGATGCCTTAATCCCATAAGGGGTGGCCACAAACAAATTGCCTCCATGTTACTCATCATTTGACTACCCTCTCTCCAACCCACAACCCCTTTTCTCATATATTTCCCTACTCAATCCCACCATCTCATTCTCGATCTTGTCTCCCCCTTTCACCCTCCACCTTGCTAACATACACCCTCCTAGTCAGTCTTTCACTCTCCATCCT
Organism: Coenobita brevimanus; assembly: GCF_032717465.1. Classification (NCBI taxonomy): domain Eukaryota; kingdom Metazoa; phylum Arthropoda; class Malacostraca; order Decapoda; family Coenobitidae; genus Coenobita; species Coenobita brevimanus. Next base: position 21,915,892 of record NC_136975.1, read on the forward strand.
TTCCACATGACCAAACCACCTCACACACCCTCCTAGTCAGTCTTTCCCTCTCCATCCTTTCCACTTGACCAAACCACCTCAGCATATTTCTAACTTTCTCAGTCTCATCCACATCAATACCACAATGCTCCTTCACTTCATTTGTCAATCTGTCTCTCCAAGTAATGTCACATGCTCCTCTCAATAACTAATTTCAACTGCTCTAACTCTTGACTTTTGTTTTAACAAGGTCCAAGCTTCCCTTTCATACATTTAAGGTGGGGAAGGCGATGGCTCAGTCTGTAGTGTCGGTCTACAAATCCAGCCGACACTTGCGTCGCAAGTTCAAATCCTGGCTTATGCAGGGAAAAGTTTAAAGGATTTGAACTCCATTAGAAGTAGACTTTACAGATCTACCTAAGTCCCGCCGACATGTCGTAAAATACCCCCGACAGCACCAATACGCCAATCCTGTATAAGACAGCCCAAGCATGTACTCAGTATGGATGGTGGGTGTTAGTGCTGAAGTGGTAACATGAAGTGTATGGAGGAGGACTACTGGACCTTGTAACAGGCTGTGAAGCCTATGTCCAGAGTCAGATGCATTTAAAAAAAATACTGTCATGCACTGACTTTAGCTTCCATGCTAATTTCCCTATTATTACTGCTTTGAGGGCTCCAGCAACGTTCTTCCCCACTGTACCCTGTCAAGTACTTCATCCTCCAAACTTTCATCCTTACTCACCACTGCCCAAATCCTTGAATGCACTTACATTCTCCATTTCCTCACCATCCAGCAACACTGTACATTCTGTAACTTCATTTCTCCACAAAACCATGGCTTTGCTCTTGGGTTATATATCATCATCATCAGCCTTTGAAGGTCCACTGCAGGACAAGGCCTATTCCGACTGAAGGCGGAATGATACAACCAATGTATCTCTACCCAGTGGCTTAGGCTGTCTGGTAGAGATTGTATGTAGGGTAAGAAGTACCTGTAAGTGTGACTCTATGAAGGAGTGGCTTTGGATGTGTGTGTAGTCTGTGAATGTATGAAAGTGAAAATATTAGGCAGAGAGGTAGGACAGATCAAACACAAGAAACACTGAGGGAAGAGATTAAGGATGGAAAGTAAAGTGCCCCTTTTAGTCAGCTTTTATGACAAACAGGGATACTCGAGAAGTATTCTATCACCCCCACCTCCCGAGGGGTAAGGCTATGTAGATTCACTTTCAAATTCCACTTCTTGCATACTCCCACAAATTCATTCACCAAGCCTTTGCTTAACAACAAAGTGTCGTCTGCAAACAACAAAACTGGAAGATTCCGAACCCTACCCTCACTCGTTTCGGGCACTCCAACATCCACTCCCCTACCTTCTATCTCCTTTATAACTCCATCCAGGTACAGGTATTTACAGGTATATGAACTGTTATCCAGAAAGCCTCAGACATGAGTACTTGTGGATTCTGGGATTTTTTTTTTTTTTGGAAAATAGCTACCAGGTTTGCTAAACCTCTTATATCACCATTATTATCTGCAAAAAATTTAGGGTATATTGAGGAGAGAATCCTCCCACATATTTCTGCCTTTTACCCTTTTCACATCAGTGTTCTGTCAGCTTTATCACTAAATAGTTGGTTGTGCATGTAGGAATTAGAAAGTCATGAGTAACTGATTAACCCATCACGTCCCAAGCTATTTCGCACCTCTGACACCCCCCAATCCCGAGGTATTTTCTTTTTTTTTTTTCTTTTTTTTGGCTAAAACCTCCGCTTTTGGTGAGAAACATCGAAAATTCATAGAGAAATCACTCACCTGAGGTTAAAAATACTCGATCCAGTAACCAGTACCTCCTTACCTGACTGGGTTTTCTAACAGGCTGGCACCAAAGAAAACGAGTTCTATGGGAGGGTAACTTTTCACACCACTCATAAACGGTATTTATTTATTTACTTGGTACGAATTTATATGTGGTGTGAGAGTATATTGGTTTTCAAACAGTAATATAGGCATTATAAGCTTTGTTTCACTCACTAACTCATCACCATACCTGACCTTCTTTTGCCACATTACCTGATCATTATTTCTGACTGTTTCTTCCTCTAATGCTATGTAAACTTTGTCCTCCACATTGTGATCGATTTGGGAATCACTCTGGCCCTGAATCAGGCTGAATGTCTTTACTGGCCAGGTCACTGGTAACAGGTGAATTGCCGAGACAATGGCGTGAGGGGGGGAGGGGGGAGGTTATGTGGTGTAAGGCATTGTCCCTGCTTGGCATCTTGTAGAGGAATAGAGGAAGGTCTCTCGTGTATACATACGAAAAATCAAGCGCGAAAATTGAAAATTGTGATAATTAAGAACCTTGCAATTGCACGATGTACCATTACGTCGTCGGGACTGGCAAATGCAAAATGTTGCAACGTACCCATACATCGACAGGACGGGGCGGGTTAACAAACACAACACTATGGTAATGCAGAAAGCTGCTAATGTAGAACAACCATTGAGCAACACATTAGCGTCTTTGCAAACTATGAGAAGAACCATCTATCTATCTATATACCTAGGCTGCTTCCCCCAAGGAAAGGGAGGAGAAGAACCATAACAACATAAAATTAGCAACTTTTTCAGAATTTCGCTGATTTACTTGCCTGACTTCTCATTTTTTGATCATTCTGTTTTTTAGTGTGTTGGATAAAAGCTCATATACCCGTATTAAATAACCATGGAATCTGAATAATGAATAGCCAGCACCATGGCAATACAACGATTATATGGCACTAAAAGAAAGCATGGAGACATAACACATGCCTCTTTCTGTTCTACATTTAAAATATATGGAACTGAGAGGCTAATTTTGGCAAAATTATGTGTGAAGGCTGTTTCAGTAATACAGTACAATAGTGTTTTTACTTATATGGACCACTCCACTTGGGTTCCATCTTTCCACCCCTCCATGACTCATTCCTCAGGTTCTTCCACAGCACTAGCTGACCTATATGAAGGCTGAATCTCTTAACCCCCTTACTCATTCACTTTTCTTATTCCTACTTCTGCTTCCTCTGGGCAGCCTTAATATTGTGAAGACACTTGAAATTTTTAGGCAAGATTAGGCTACTATACACACAGAAACTATAAAGGTATGTTACTCAGCCACAATCATGCTGCTCCAACAGATCCATTCACCACAGGCCAGCAATGGGTCCCATAAGGTTATGTTCCCTTGAGGTAGACAGTGCCCTGCGGGAGAATGGCGCAGCATCTATTGCTGAGGTGTGGTTCATATTGAACATCATCCATCTATCTATCTATTGCCAGACGCCTTAATCCCGTATGGGGTGGCCACAAACAAATAGCCTCCACGTCGCCCTGTCCCCTGCCATTTCACTGCCCTGCTCCCAACTCACACCCCCCTCTCTTATATACCTCTCCACCCCATCCCTCCATCTCATCCTCGGCCTCCCCCTCCCTCTCCCCCCCTCCACCTCACTCACATACCCTCTCCTCGTCAGTCTCTCACCCTCCATCCTCTCCACATGGCCAAACCACCTCAGTGTGATCTTTGTAATTCTACCCAGTGAACTGCTCAGAAATGCCTGTGCACTGTTAAGTACCCAACTACATGAATGAGCAACCAAATACAGTAGTGTAATTAACAGGCTAATAGTATAGTCATATGGCTAGCAAAACCATATTTATTTTTCACAAACCTCAAGACTGAGGCAAAACAACCAGCAATCATGGCGTTGAAATTACACATCAGATGCATGTTGGGAGGTCTAATTTTTGTGGATTATTTAATAGCCACACTTAACTTAGGAACAAAAGTAACTATATACTGTATGTTATTTATCAAAAATTCAGGCCTACGATGACAGAGTAATGCTGTATGTAAAGCACAACTACCTGGTTGTGCAATTTTTCTTGCTTAATATTCTATTGTTGCACATCCCTGGAAATTTCTTCAGCACTCAGTAGGATAACATAGACATAGCTGATGGAGTGTCTCGATCGATATCTGCTTCATCTGTATCCTGAAATGATAGTTCCATTTATATCCTGAAATGTTCGACATGCATACTTGTGAAACAATGAAGTATGTACTCAAGTATCATCTGTCCCATTAGACTATCTTATTGCAACTTGTAGATCGGTTTGCTCGACCACACTGGGGTAGTTCAACACAACAAAAGTAAGAGCATATATGTTAAAACAACTATGGAAATATACCTGTTCTTTAATGTCAGTGGTCTCATTTGACACATCCTCATTATCCTCAACACTATCGAGTACCATCATCCTGAAACAATTGAAACACCTATGTAACACTCACCTTCAAATGGTAAAAACTACCACATGTATGCAAAGTTATAAGGAAAATACCTCTGAATGTCAAAAGTGCAAGATAGTTACCTGATCATGTGATCTTGGTTCACGGTTGAACATTAGAAGAAAAGGAGAGAAGCCTTTTGTCTTTTGCATCTGTACCCGAATACTGTATGCAACATCTTCAATGAAGCTGTCCCAATTGTTTAGTAATGGGGCCGTCAGATTGGCAATCAGCATCTTGAAAGTACGGTTTACTCGTTCTGTTAACCCGTTTGTCTGTGGTTGGTATGCCGAAGTAATGCTCCTCTTGATGCCATACCTCGTGCTTAACTCATTGTTGATCTGTACAGAAAAAAAGCAAACTTAGCTGCAGAACTCTACTGTATGAGGCAAAACTGTTACTGACAATGTAACTTGGAAGCATCTATCATTAGTTACAGAAATATTGTATGAATTACTGTCAGAAATTGTACTGATGCAAATTATAGTTACCAATTAATCATATATATCATCTGACGTGTGTACACATACCGAAGAACAAAATTCGTGACCCTGGTCAGACAGGATCCTCAAAGGAGGTCCCCATCTATGAAACACACAATACAGTACATGTCAGCCATGAGAAGGTTAATATATATATATATATATATATATATATATATATATATACATACACACACACACTTCTGTAACAGGCTGAGGACTGGGCCAAGATTAGGTAAGTAAGGATTAATCAAGCAATAAGCAAATATTGCAAACAGTGCATGGAAAGAGCAAAACTCTTCACTAACAAAGCAAAGCATACATGCAAACAGCAAATAACCTGGGGTAATATATTCCTGTGTCATATAATTTATGTTAGAAATTGTTGATTACAAGGGCTTCAATAATACAGTACTTTTAATGTTGAACACACAAGCCTTTCAATAGCACCACACCTCAGCTCTCTTCATTGGTTAAAGGAGTAAATGGATCAGGCTATATACAGTACCATATAATGAATCAAATAAAGGCGATATTATATGCAGTAATGTGGTTTGGATTACCACAGGTTGCCATCCTCATTATTATACCCCATTCATTGCAATTTAGCCAAAACATGCCATCTGTCCAACTTGAATGCTTATTAGTAGGTAGAGAATAAGTGAATGCTTTTACTTATAGTTAAAAAAAAAGCACAGGGAAACATGGCTTTAATACTGTCTTTGCCTGCCACTGATCTACAAGAAGCAACAAAAGGATGCAAATTTTGGTCACATTAATGTGAGTGACAGGCACTGAATGGATTTATCTATAGCCCAACACCTCAACCCTGAAAAGGGTGGCCACAAGCAAATTACTTCCAAGTCACCCTGTCATTTGCTAGCTGGCCATAATAAGATGACACTGAATGGATACCTGACCAATATAAAGACAAGGTGCACTAAGCAAATGCTCAAGAAACAAACAATGCAAACAATGTATGCAAATTACACTCCACACATCTACTTGCCCTCTGAACAATACAATCATCATCATCATCATCAGCCTTTGAAGGTCCACTGCAAGACCCGGCCTACCCCTACCTAAGTGGAGACGATACAGCCAGTGTATCTCTACCCAGTGGCATAGCCTGTCTGGTAGAGATTGCGTGTAGGATGAGAAGTGCATGTAAGTGTGACTGTAATGAAGGAGTGGCTTTGGATATGTGTGTAGTCTGTGAACGTATGAAAGTGAAAATATATACGGCAAAGAGGCAGGACAGCTAAAACACAAGAAATACAGAGGGAAGAGAGTAAGGATGGAGATTAAAGTGCCTCTTTCAGTTGGCTTTTACGACAAACAGGGATACTCGGTATGTATTCTATACCCCTCCCGAGGGGAAGAGCAATACAATATACATTCAAAATTCAAATGCTGTTGTTGCTGTTGAACTACCCCAGTCTGTCTGGCTGAGCATACATAGGCCTATGCACTAAAGTCAGGCAATATTCTAGGCAGGGCCATCCCATGCAGTGAACCAAAGTCCCACTGTAGCGGACAGTGCTTTCTTACTGCAACTGGCAAGGAAAATTGTGGAGGCTTAGTTTATGGGTGTATTATTCTTGTCACACAACAGGCAGGTCAAGGGCACCCTTCAATGACATTAGGACAAAGGCAGAATACCTAAACAGACTGTCTACATTAGCCAAATGAAAGAAGTACAATGCAGAAACAAAGCAAGGCATTTACTGAATAGCTACAAAGGTATGTAGGGTACTATAATAACAATCCCTATGTACAAGATGGAAGGAAAGAAAAATCAATGACATGCCATGTCAAAGAAATATCACTTTACATACCTATTATGTCTACTCCTACCAACTCCAATGGCTCGGTGACCTTGATGGGCTTCCTTGTAGGGGCTTCAGTGTTTAGGGGATTAAATCTCTGGCAAGTATCACGGGCTGCAATCTGATTTTAATGGACAGTCTTAGTAAATGTGAAAATATGAAGGCTGCTTAGCTGCACTGTACTGTATGGGAAAAGTATTGGTTACCAGTACCATACACATAACAACAAATACGAGATAGCCTACCCTTATGTAAATGCCAAGAAATCATGTTTCCAAATTGAACATTAAAATAATAACAGCTTACATAATGATTCAGCAATAGTATTAAATTCAAACTGTGCAGTTGCTACTCACTGAAAAAACAGCAAATGCAAATATTCAGCAATACAGTACTTACATACTCATCAACAATCTTTGCCAGATTAACACAATAATAATACTTTGCCACTTTTTCCTTGGTGGCGTTCACCCCACTGTGCCCACCCATCGGACTGCTGTGGCACAGGTGGAGAATACGAGCAAGTACCTCCGTACTTCGGATGACCTCTTTCTTGAGATCATCTTTGTGAGCACTGTATGCTGCAGTGGGACTTTGTAGAGTGTTTTAACCCGCCCCATCCCGACGTTTTCTGGGCAGTGGTACGCCCCAGTCCCGACATTTTTGGACCTTTTTTTGTTTGGCTCAAACATCCGCTTTTGGTGAGAAACATCGAAAATTCATAGAGAAATCGCTCACCTGAGGTTTAAAATACTCGATCCAGATAGGAGTACCTCCTTACCTTACAGGGTTTTCTATCAGGCTGGCTGCAAAGAAAACGAGTTCTATGGGAGGATAACTATTCTACACCACTCATAAACGGTATTTATTTATTTATTTGGTACGAATTTATATGTAGTACAAGAGTATATTGGTTTTCAAACAGTAATATAGGCATTATAAGCATTGTTTCACTCACTAACGCATCACCATTCCTGACCTTTTTTTGCCACATTATCTGATCATCATTTCTGACTGTTTCTTCCTCTAATGTTTGTCCTCCACATTGTCATCGATTGGGGAATCACTCTGGCCCTGAATTCCGTAACGTGGCATGACATGGCTTCACTGGCCTCATCACTGATAACAGGTGAATTGCTGAGAAAAGGTCATGCAGGGGGGGAAGGAGGTTATGCTGGGTAAGGCATTGTCCCTGCCTGGCATCTTGTAGAGGAAGGTGTCCCGTGTATATGTGCCAAAAATCACTGACGAAATTGAAAATTGTGCAAATTAGGGACCTTGCAATGTCCTTGCAATGTTGCCGCGTTAATTTACATCTCCAGGATATGAGTGTACATCATGTGAGGATGTGAATTCACGTCTCCGGGATGGGGCGGGTTAAATATCTAGGGTCACATGTTGCTGTGGATGGAAGAATAGATGCAGAAGTTAAGTTTAGAATAAATGAAGTAGAAAAGATGCTGGGAGGAATGAAAAAAGGGTTTAGATGTTGTTTGCTTAGAATGGATGTAAAGAGAAGGCTGTATGAGGGTGTTGTGGTACCGACTGCATTATATGGAGCTGAAACATGGAATATGGGTGTAGCAGAGAGGAAAAGTTTGAATGTAATGGAGATGAGGTGTCTGAGGAGTATGTGTGGAGTGACACGTATGGATCGAGTGCGAAATGATGAAGTGCGAAGGAGAACTGGAGTTGTTTGGGAGATGGCTGGTAGAGTTGAGCAGAGGGTGTTAAGATGGTTTGGGCATATGGAGTTAATGGATAATGAGTGATTGGTGAAAAAGATAACTAGATCTGATGTGCAAGGTGTAAGGTTGAGAGGGAGACCATGAATAGGATGGATGGACACTGTGAAGAGAGCGCTGGATGCGATAGGGATGTCTGTTGAGCAAGGAAGAGTGGCTGTGCGTGACAGATATAAATGGAGAGAAATTGTGAATAAGTGATGACGCAGCCCTGAGGGGATATTCTCCCGCATTTGGTCTGATCAGCTAGTCAGGTCAGGTGCAGGTAAGGGGATGAGTCTGTTATGATGTGGCAGGGCTAAACCAGCTCTGCTGTTGGGCCCTGCTGCGGATGTCACTGATTGCATTGCGCAGTTGACCCTTGTGGGGTGTGGTGCAGTGAGGATCTGTCCGTTCTCCCCTTTGGGGCTAAGATGCGAATGAATGTGTTTGAATGAATGAGTAAATGGAGTTTGTGTCATCCTGTCTCGGCTACCTCCCTTTCCTTGGAGGAAGCAGCCTAGGTATATAGATAGATAGATCTTTGTGGGCTACATGATATAAGACTTTCCCTGGAAGTAATATTCATATCATTAACAATAATCTATTTATGGTCTGTTGGTTATTTGAGCACTCACCCAAAGAGGACTATTTAAACGTACAGATAGGAGGGATGCATGAGTGCAATAGATGATTGGACTGGATTTAAAAGTTATCACCTCTAAAATCATCAAGTCAACCCTCCTCTCCCTCCCTTGGTCATGGCAATGTTCAAATTAGGCATAAACAGCATATCTTTAAGGTTGCGAAAATTAAAACTCCATAATTATCACCTTGTCACCTGCCACTTATCTGCCTTTCTTCCACCTTACAGCCCCTTTTCTCGAACTCCACTCCAACCATCTACCTCATCTTTCCCCCTCCCCCACTTCATTCCACCAGAATACGAAGCCAACTGCTTCATCACACAATCTATTAGGCCTCTGGAAAGCTCAATATTTTCAAAGAAAATGTTAGGGTAAAGGGTTGGTGGAAATGCTTGTGTGCAACTCGATATACCAATTTGAGTGTTACTTAAACCAAACAGGCATACTACAGTAAAGTGAAAAAATCACATACTCTCAGAATCCCAGCTGAATGCAGATGACTGTCTTCTTATAACTCGTTGCTGGTTCTTTGACAGTCCTCTTTCATTTTTGCCTGTTGCCAAGCATTTAACCCGTCACGTCCCGAGGCTTTCCGCACCTCCGACATCCCCCAGTCCCGAGGTATTTTCGAATTTTTTTTTTTTGGCTAAAACCTTCGCTTTTGGTGAGAAACATCGAAAATTCATAGAGAAATCGCTCACCTGAGGTTTAAAGTGCCCAATCCAGGTAGGAGTTCCTCCTTACCTGAGTGGGTTTTCTAACATGCTGGCACCAAAGAAAACGAGTTCTATGGGAGGGTAACTATTTTATCCACTCATAAACGGTACTTATTTATTTACTTGGTACGAATGTATATGTAGTATGACAGTATATTGGTTTTCAAGCAGTAATAAAGGCATTATAAGCATTGTTTCACTCACTAACTAATCACCATACCTGACCTATTTTTGCCACACTACCTGATCATTATTTCTGGCTGTTTCTTCTTCTAATGCTATGTAAACATTGTCCTCCACATTGCCATCGATTGGGGAATCACTCTGGCCCTGAATAACTTTACTAGCCAGGTCACTGGTAACAGGTCCTTTGCCAAGACAATGTCGTGAGGGGGGGCGGGGGGAGGTTATGCAGTGTAAGGCATTGTCCCTGCTTGGTATCTTGTACAGGAATAGAGGAAGGTGTCCCGTGTATACATACGAAAAATCACGTGCGAAAATTGAAAATTGTGCAAATTAGCGACCTTGCAATTGCACGACGTACTGGTACGTCGCCGGGACTGGCAAATGCAAATCGTGGTGACGTACCCATACGTCGTCGGGACGGGGCGGGTTAATGACGTTATCATACTTGACAACATTTTCTTGAGTAATGACAAAAACCATTTTTTCCACGCATACTGTAACAAGAAGACAATAAACAGTGAGTACTGTAGGAGTATATAGTCATTATTACAATTATCTACACCAGTATCTCTTTCCCCACCAGATGTTTGGGTGAGGCTTGCATTAGAGATTAATGGAAAAGAAAATAAATACAGGCATTCTTCAACTTACGAATTACATTGTTAATAGTCATATATAGCTTATTTAACGTACCTGGTCTTACTTTAACTACTGTATATCCTATTGTGCATACCTACAGTATTTCATTTATATGAAAGGTCACATAGTCTAAACTTACACTTTGGCATACATTCTTCAACTAACTCAACGAAATATGTTCGCCACGCTGTTATTCATTTCACTGGCAAAATTCTCCAGCATCATTACTTCTAAGTTTAATTGTCTATCTATCTATAGCCTGATGCCTCAATCCAGTAAGGGGTGGCCACAAACAAATCACCTGCACATCACCCTGTCACTTGCCATTTGACTGACCTCCCCCCCCCACATACCTCTCCAATCCATCCCTCCTTCTAATTCTCAGTCTCCCTCTCCCCCTTTCACCCTCCACCTTGCTAACATACACTCGCTAGTAAGTTGATCATTCTCTATCCTCTCCGCATGACCAAACCACCTCGATGTATTTCTCCTAACTTTCTCAGTCACATCCACATCAATACCACAATGCACCTTCAATCTATCTTTCCAAGTTAACTCCACATGCTCCTTTAAAAGTACCAGTAATTCATATCTACTGCTGTAACTCGTGATTTTTTGTCCTTCCGAGAAGTACCAAGCTTCACTTCCATATGTTAGGAGTAGGGATCACAAACTTTCACACTCACTTCCCTATTGCTTATTTCAGCGTTGTGAGAGCTCCAGCAATGTTGTACCCTTTCATGCACTTCATCCTCCAAACTTCCATCCTTACTCAGTACAGCCCAAATATTTAAATGCATTCACATTATACATTTCCTCACCGTCCAGCCTCACTGTACATTCCATAACTTCATTCCTCTCAAAAACCAGTGTCGTCTGAAAACAACTGGAATCTTCCAAACCCTACCCTCACTTACCAGGGCCACTCCAACATATACAGTAACTTACAGTACGTATATGGTGTCCTACCTTGGCGGCAGCATATACTGTAATATCTTCCCCTCTTCTAATAGCTACTTTTCCACCAAGCATCTCAGAACAAATGTCTTATCTAAACAACCTCTCCCTTTCCAAACCTTCCTTGTTCTTGAACTAAATCCTGTTATTTCCCTAATCCTATCATTAAGTATCTTACCATATATTTTTTCCTATTAAACTCAGGAGACAAATGCCTCTATGATTACCATACACTTCTTTCTCACCTTTCCCTTTATGTAAGGGAACAATCATACCAAACCTCCAGTCCTCTGGGACTCTACCTTTCTCCCAAGCCAGTCTACACATCTTCCATATCCATTCCACCACTATCTCTCCTCCACATTTCAGCATTTTGCCACACACTCCATCAATACCTGGGGCTTTCCCCACTTTGATTTCTTCATTGCTTCAACCACCTTCACCCTGGTTATCTCTTCCTCCATCCTCAAAACTCTTCTTCTCCCAGCCATTCCCCACCCAAGTCTAACACTGCCAAAAATTTATCACAGAGTTTCTCCACATCTGTTGTTGGTCCATTACATCAGTAAAGGGTATTAATCAAGTTTCACCCCATCATTATGTATATATTTTCTTTTTTTTTTTACTTTCAAAAGTCACAACTAGGAGCAACTTTCCATGGTGGCACTTCATTGGATATCAATATTAAGTGAGGTACAACATTTGGAAAATTATTATTAACAGTAGGTCTGTATTGCACAAGGTTAAAAATTAAGTGCAACTACAGAAAAAAAAAATACTTGCCCAGGTAAGGATAAGCTGAAAATATTTGGCCAGTAAAGATATTGGTCACAAACTGCGATACATCTTGTTCCTTCTTCCTCTGTCCATGTAGGGTGCTATATACTTTTTCCTCAACTATGTCCATTAGCTATTGAAAATGTTAAAATTCTAGACTGTCTTTTCTAAAACTCCAATTCACTGAGTTTGCCTCAACTTTTTGCCTTATTGGACCAAACTTATTTTACTGTTTCACCAACTACAGCTTTACAATGATTCAGAGTAATGATAGTACCACAAATAACATAACAGCCCATCAATTCCTTTCCCGGCAATAGCACATTAAAATTCACAATGGCTACAAACATCTTTCTGGTGCCCATTTTTTTTTTTCCACTGCTTATGCATAAAAATCACAATGGCTTCAAACATCTTTCTAGTGCCAATTTTTTTCCACAGCTTATGCAAATCTTTTACTCTGGGATGCAATAGGGAAATATCCTACCTTCACTCATAACCTCCCAATAATGAAAGGGGTGAGCAATCAATGTCAATTGATAGTATTCAAAGGCATAAGGTACATCTTGACACATCTGCATCCAAAGAGCCTGTCTCCCTCCTCCAAAACAAGGAATAAGATGCTTGGCTTCATCAATAATCCCATTATGTTCCAAGTGTCTCACAATGCAGTCCCTAATTAGGGTATCATCGACAGCCGAAGTACTGGGCTGTTAGTATCAAGTGTTTTCTGGTTGTTTTGGCCTTATTTTGGGTGTTTTAGAATTGGAGGCTTCTTTTTTTTTTTCCCGTGAAAAAGTCTAAAAAGTGAGTTTAAGAACATCTCAGAAAAAGCCACCCCCAAGGACCCAAAGTACGATAAAATCAACAAAAAACACAGTCCAAATGAATACAATATGAAAACCTCAAAACCCACCACAAAATACAAACAACCTACCCTAACCTAACAAAAACAAAAGGAAAATCAGAAAATGCCTTACATTTGCCCCCTGCTCAGCTTCTCGGCCACGCTGCCCACAATACCAAACCAGAACAACGTGCATATTTCAGCAGAAATACAGTCAAAATCAATCAGCAATAAAAAGAGTACAGTAAACTCGGACCTAGCATCATACTTAACAATGATATCCTTTCTTGATAACTTATTCTGGTATATATATATATATATATATATATTAATAACAGAGCGGAGGAAGGAAAAACAAATGAATAAAAAAATAATCCATACACCAGATTACTGGTGTCCTCTGTTCATAAAATATCTGTAACAGTTAGACCTGAACAGCTGTGGGATGAAATTTGGAGGGAAACAACTCTGGGGAAACGAGTTCCTGAGAGATGCAGTTCGGGGAGTGAAAGAATTCTGATGGGCAGAAGTTCTGCAATATGGCTGAGTGACATTCCAGTCATGAGCGCTACCAGATGCCCATGTAGCACGAAGGAAGACATGGAAAGGTGGCACCATGGACGCAACTTCGTCTGAGCATTTGCCAAAAAAGTATCTGTAAAATAATGCAAGGGAGGCAACATTCCTTCTTACTTGCAGGGGAGGTAGTTTAGTTGTAATGGCAGGGTTCTTAATAATTTTATCAGCTTTGTTCTGAATTTTGTCTAGTTGATTTAATGCAACCTCTCCACATCCATTCCACAAGGGTGAGCAATATTCAAGCTGAGAGCACACATGACTTATAAATTATAGCTAACTGCTCATCAGCGAAGAAGTTACAGACTCTGTACAATAATCCAAGTTTCTTTGAGGCGGTTTTAGCAAGTGATCTGACATGAGAGGTCCAGCTGAGGGCATTAAGTGAGACGCCAAGAATTTCAATACTTTTGGAGATGGGAACATTAGTAGCACTGAAAGTAATGTATGAATCTGGCAATATCTGTAAATTAGTAAATTGTATATATTTAGTTTTACTAGCATTAAAAGAGACAAGGTTGTTTTGTCCCCATTCACTAATCGTAGATGGGTCTTGATTTATGGAGATGGCTGTACTGAGTTGAGAGGTAGAGATTTTAGGGTTTGTAAATGGGTGTCTGAGTGTGAATGAACTATGTAGTGTTGAGTCATCTGCGTATGAGTGGATGGGATTGTGGGTGACAGGTAAGAGATCATTAATATGAACCAGGAATAGAGTTGGTGCCAGAACCGACCCCTGCGGCACGCCAGCGTTAATTGAGTGGAAATTGGAATATACATCATCTACTTTTACTCTTATTTTCCTGTCACTAAGATATGAAGAAATCAAATGAACAAAAGACGTTAGTCCACACCATGGGAGTTTGGACAACAGGGAACGGTGCCATAATCTGTCGAAAGCTTTAGAAATATCAAGAGCTACTGCATGAGTTTCTCCATGCAGATCAACTAATTGATGGATGATATGAGTTAGGAGATTGAGTATGTCAATGGTGGATCTTTCGTGGCAAAAACCATATTGTCTATCACTAATTAAGTTGTTGGATTCAAGATGTTTAGGAATGTGCTTATTAATTAAAGTTTCAAATACCTTACCAAGATGTGACAGCTATTGGTCTGTAATCAGAGGGGTCAGACGAACTAACTTTCTTCGGAATTGGGAGGATATTGGCTTCTTTTCATGAATTTGGGACTAAAGAAGTACGTATGCATAGTCTGAATAATTTAGCTAGAACAGAGACAAGTTCAGGGGAACACTTACTCAAAACAATTGGCAGAATTCCATCTGGGCCTGGAGCTTTGTTGGTAGGTAAATTGTCTTGGATGGATTTTACGTATCTTGTCAGTATTTTAAGTGGGGCAGTTTCGGGAGAGTCAAGTTCTAGTACTTGGACATTCTGGCTGGTATCGTCTATGGTTGAGTTTCTGGCAAATGTACTGGCAAAAATATCTGCTTTCCCACACGGGGTCATTTGTAATGTTGCCATCTGAAGATTTTAGTGGGGGAATGGAAGATGACTTGTTAAAGTTATTATTGAAAGAATTAAGAGTTGACCAGAATATTCTATTGTCATTAGGGTTGTTAAGTAATTCTGATGCTTGTTTTTTAAGAAAGTTTAATTTAGCTAGATTTAATACAGCTTTTGCATGATTTCTAGCAATTTTGAATTGAAAGTGATTCAGATGCTTTTTATTTTTAGTAAGAGTTATATGCTAATGACTTTTGGGCTGTTGCTCTGGCACAGTTGCCATCAAACCATTTTTGGAGAGTTCAATCTTTTAGTGAACTGTTGACTTGGTATGAATAAATCCAGACCAGCTAGTATTAAGTTGCAAATGTGGGACTGGGTAGAATTGGGATCACTAGAGAAGAATGACTGCTATCGAATGTCAGCAAGATAAACTCTATATCTATCCCAGTCTGCCCTATCAAAGTGCCATTGGGTTACCCTGATAGGTTCAGAACAGGGAGGTGTGGGGGGCTAACTAATGAGGCTTTGATGAGATTGTGGTCAGAGGATCCAAGTGGTGACAGTACTTCTATCCTGTATTGATCTGGATTATTTGTCAAGAATAAATCCATTATGGTCAGGATTATCAGGTAT
This sequence comes from Coenobita brevimanus, assembly GCF_032717465.1. Taxonomy (NCBI): domain Eukaryota; kingdom Metazoa; phylum Arthropoda; class Malacostraca; order Decapoda; family Coenobitidae; genus Coenobita; species Coenobita brevimanus. Next base: position 21,931,692 of record NC_136975.1, read on the forward strand.
TCTGGTTGGTTGGTTTACCAGTTGGGTGAGATTAAGTGATTCTGCAAACAGCTCGCACTCTAGACCAGTGTCGTCAGTCCTGGCAGAATGCAATAACCATTCAACATTATGTATGTTAAAATTACCCAAAATGGTAATTTCAGTTCTAAGGGCAAGGTCAAGGTTACTCAACTGCGTGGATATGGAATCGAATACGCTGGGTTCCGAAGAAGCACTGGGGGAGCGATGAACTACACAAATATATTTGGTAATATTTTGACAATTTAGTGTATATAATGAGTAATAGAAACTGGATGAAGTGAAGTTTAAAGTAGTGTCAACTACATTTTGGGATTTGATATAACAACCAGTATAAACGTCATCCAGTGCCAAAGTGAGGCGGTGGTTAGTCATACCACTAATTACCGTTTTCGTAGTTAATTAATACCATACTGTAGGGAATTCAAACACACACATCTTTACCTATGGCTATAGTCGTGATCCATGGCTGCAGTGCTTGCTGACACACCAAAAGTGACTGAGAGTTGGGCTTGGGCTTGGTACCAGTCCTTTGAATCAAATTTATGTTCGTCGTAAAGTACATTCGTCATGAAGTGTCCAGCAGGATTGATTTATAATTCAGTCTAAATAATTCATAAATTACCTATTCAAATTTACTACTGTTTCAAGCCTTATGTAAAAGCTTTGAGATGAATGAGACGAGAAACCGGAATGACCATTTGCCGTTTGTAAACACAGGGCAAGAGGCTCTGATCATATTACCCCTACAGAGATCAGAGGACAAATGATATTTCTGTGGCGGCCTCTGCCAACCCCCCGCGCATGCGCCATAGGGGGCGGACAGTAGAGGGACAGATTATAACGCTACACCACCACAGCTTCCTGGTTTTCATCTCTTGGAACAGTGATGAACCTTTTTTCTTGTGTGATTCTACTTATGTTCTTGCTTAGTGGTACAAAGCACCAATGGTGGTTACCTGCTGACTTGGCCATGATGAAGCAAAGCTTGGCTGATCAGCAGAACCACAACCACAACTTACTTGGGAATCAAAGTCTTGTTTTGTCTCCACTCCCAGCCACTCAAGGTTCACGCTGCCATCAACCTGTTTTTGTGCAAATTTTTACTTTGGTTTGTCATAATAATTATATCATAGGATAATTTAGCAAATGTATCACCCAAATAAATTGTTTACTGAAAAAAAAAAAATTGGACCATTACCCAGTCAGTTATGAGGATCAGCTTGGCCTGTGAAAGACTCAAGTCTTGTCTCAATATAGGATTTCTGTGGTCGCATCTCAAGTCTAACTTAAGACAGACTGAAGCCCCAAGTTTGGCTCATGCCTTGAGCTTGCTTTTGGGCCAGAATGTATTTACCTCGCCTGGATGGAGTTCAGCGTGGTATTGTTTCTTTGCTTTTTTATTAGCAACATTATGGAAAAAAGACTAAATGAAATTACAGGAAACTTTTAGGATAAGTGGGCACTGGCCTCCAAAGGAACTGACTTCATTGTGGTGCTAATGTCTTCAAGTTTGAAAGGTGAAATGCAAGGTCAGGGAGTTTCATAGGATAAGCTTTTGAATGTGAAGTTAGTTGTGCCATTACCTTAGACTTTACTTAGCAGTTTCAAAGGGCAAGTTGAAATTAAGGTCAGCTGTGAGTTTAACTGTTTACAGACACTAAATGACAGTACCGAATCAGCATTTAACAGCACTAAAATAACGTTTGTTGGCTGAGGAAGGTTATACCCCACACCATTTGTTAAGTGGTTATTTCGAAGCATTATTAAGTTACTTGATAATGATAAAAAATATCCCCATGCAGGGACTCATAGTATTAATGTTTCTGGGCTAAATGTGCATGGAGGATATGTTTCACAGTCAAAGGATGATGTTCACTGTGAGTCAACTCTGTAGACTAATGCTGATGAGCAGTTTTTATTACTCTCATTATATCCCACATGAAGCCTCAAGGTATTTTTGTCCGTCTATCTATTGCCAGATACCTTATTCCTGTATGGGGTGGCCACAAACAAATCGCCTGCACGTCACGCTGTCCTCCGCCATTTCACTGCCCTGCTCCAAACTCACACACCCCTCTATCATATACCTCTCCACTCCATCCCTCCAACTCATCCTCGGCCCCTCCCTCCCTCTCCCCCCCTCCACCTCACTCACATACACTCTCCTCGCCGGTCTCTAACCCTCCATCCTTTCCACATGGCCAAACCACCTCAGTGTTTTCCTCCTAACGCTTCCTAGCACATCCACATCCACACCACAACGCTCCTTTATATCCTCATTTGTCAGCCTGTCTTTCCATGTGACTTCACAGGCTCCTCTTAAATAACTCATTTCCATTGCTCTCACTCTTGACTTGTGTCCTTCCAACACCGTCAAAGCTTCACTTCCATACGTTAGAGTTGATATCACAGTACTGTCATGTAGTAACTTTTTCACTTCCCTGCTCACTTCCCTGTTTCTTATCACTGCTTTCAAGAAGCCAGCAACCTTTCTTCCTTGTTGTACTCTATCAAGCACTTCACCCTCGAAACTTCCATCCTTACTCATCACACTCCCCAAGTACTTAAACGTACTCACATTTTCCATTTCCTCACCATCCAACCTCACTGTACATTCACTGACTTCACCTCTCTCAAAGACCATCACTTTACTCTTCCTTACATTCACCTTTAGAGTCCGTTTCTTTTACACTCTCCCAAACTCATCCACCAAGCCTTGCAGCTCCCCTTCGTCTTCACTTAACAACACAGTATCATCTGCAAACAACAGTACAGGGAGTTTCCAAACACCACCCTCTCTCACTAAGGCGACTCCAACATCCACTGCCCTACCTTGTATCTCTTTTATTACCCCATCCTTTGTACAGATTGAACAACCATGGAAACATGACACATCCCTGTTTCAACCCAACCTTCAAAGAGAAAAATTCACTCAGTTCACCATCCAAACGCACTGCAGCCTTAGCACCATCATACATACTCGTCACAGCATTCAACATCTTCCCATCAACTCCATAATTATATCCTTAATACTTTCCACAATCCTTGTCCATCCACCCTGTCATATGCTTTCTCCAAATCCATGAAGGCCACATACAACTTCTTTCCCTTCTCTAGAAACTTTTCCACTAAAGATTTAAGAATGAATATCTGATCCACACTACCTCTTCCCTTCCTAAAGCCTCCCTGTTCTTCTCCAACTAATTCCTCTGTTATTTCCATAACTCTGTCAATAAGTATCCTAGCATACACTTTTCCTATTACACTAAGAAGACAAATGCCCCTATGATTACCAGACACTTCTTTTTCCCCTTTTGCTTTGCACAAGGGAATAATTATACCTGACTTCCAATCCTCCAGGACTCTACCTTCCTCCCAGGCCAATCTACACACCTTCCACATCCATTCTACTACTATCTCTCACCCATGCTTCAGCATTTCACCAACACTCCATCAATTCCTGGGGCTTTTCCCAATTTGACTTTCTTCATTGCTTCCACAACTTCTGTCCTGCTGATTTCTTCCTGTGTTCTCACCTCCCTCCTTCTCCCAGCCATTCCCCAGCCCCTTATACTCGCATTACTTCCATCCTCTATGTTCAACAATTCCTTAAAGTGTTCTCTCCATCTGCTCACTTTTTCTCCCTTCTCCACTAGTAAACTATCATTTTTATCTTTCACTCCCCTACGGACTCACTGCCACCCGGTCTCACTCTCTCCATCTCTTTTCAGAATATTTTCTTACAGTCCCTCTACTTTACATTCAAATTCCTTTCAAAATTCCACATCCACTCTCTTCTTACTAATCTTTTCACCTCTCTTCCTTTCTACTGTACATACAACTCTCTCTTCCGCCTCTCAATTTCTTCCACACACCTATTTCTCATCCTTCATTGTATGCTTTCTTCTTTTGTGCCACAGCCTGTCTCACCTCTTCAATCCACCATGCTGTTCCTTGCACCCCCTTCCGTCATCTCTTCACCCCACACACCACATCACATGCTGCACATATTTCTTCTGTGAATATCTTACACACACCTTCCACGTCCCCCATCTGCTCCAGTTCATATTTACCCAATCGTTCCTCCACTTCTCTCTTATATTCTGCCTTCTTCTCATCCTCTTGTAACCTTTCCACTCTCCATGCAACTACTTCCTCCCGTCCTTCCCTTCTTCTATTTCTCCCTCTTACTTGGATCTTGATTCTGGCCATCACCAAGTAGTGGTCAGAAAGTCCACTCCCCCAACCTCTATAAGCTCTTGCATCCATTACACATCTTCGCATCCTTTCCTCCACACACACATAATCAATCATTGCCTTCCTTTCATTCAGTTCACCACCCACCTTTCTCATAACTTGCCATGTATACCTGTGGATAATTTTATGCTTGAAGAGGGTACTGGCTATCACCAACCCCCTCCCGGCACAAATGTTCACTAACGCACTGCCATTCTCATCTATCTCAGCAGGCTCACCCCACTCACCAACTATTCCATCCACCTTCACAATCCCTACATTACCATTTATATCACCAATCAAAAACACTTTCTGATTCCTTCCAAACTTTATTTGTAATATTTGTTTATTGGGCTCTGGACCTAAGTAAGTAACGTGAAATTCATGTACTTCCAGTTATATTAATTAATGATTTATAAAGTAGAACAAGCACATTTGATGACATCTTGCCGGAGTATGATGCAGTTTCCTGTAAATCGTTATTATTAAACGATGATGGTCATATTCCTAATGCATAATTTGATAACAGAGGTATTTCGAGCTGCAGATATATTATGAATAAGAGAATCAGTACTAATGGGAAGAAGCTTATAGAATTATGCCAGTGGGTTGACCAAAATTTGCTAAGATGAGAATGGATTGAGATAAATGTTCACTTACCTGCGATGATATCAGCTTCATTGATTATGTAGTCCGTTCTCCGGTCATATTTCCAGGCACTGCACATTTCCACGTGGATAACCTCGATCCAGAATGCGTGATAAGCACTGTACCTTGCAAGATGCTATTGCTAAGAAAGGGTTACAATATGAAATGTGATGAAGAGTAACTGTAATGAGCAATTAGCCAGAAATTGTGAGAGTTTACTAGGTAAATACAGGAAAAGCCTCAGTATTCCAATGCACTGATATACATTACATTAAATTTAGCTCTTAAATAACTAACGAAGTACCCTGAGTGCCTGTGATCAGTCAGTTATTGATCAGGTGACAAGTAGCTACAACTGAAAACATGCATAGAGACCCCCACATGAATATCAATCAGAAAGAAAAGTAAATCTTTGTTTACAGAGGAGTGTATTGTGTCTAAGATTGAATATTAAAACGCCAACAAAATAGCCCACAAATAAAACATTTATAACATAAAAAACTAAGCTGAAAATTATGGCCCAAAACATAAACACATTATTATTAAAACAAAGAAATCCTGTGAGATATCACAAGAAACCAAGGTTAATGAAAACTGTTGACTGTAAAATTGCTTTAAAAGCATTTGCACAACACACCAAAGATATGGGTAGGAGTGATGATATTGTCAACAAATAGGGCTTAAAGGCACTACAGACTAGTGAAGAGGGTGTAAACGACGATATAAATAAGAAACTTACCTAGGACGATCACAGTTCATTTGGTTAGCTTAGTAAAACAATAAAGGTTGTGGTTTTGGTAGTATCTAAGAGTTCATTAAAAGTTGACCAGTGGGTGTGCTTGTGAGAATATTAAAACTACTATTTGATGTGACTCTCAGTACAGGTCCAATTCGGCGGGCTGGACAATGGATGTGACCAAACCTAATTATAAAAATAAGGATAGTCGCAGTGACGTACTGCAGCTTAATACAGAGTAATAACTTTCTTAAGCTGTCTTGGATAATGTTTTCATATATTTAATATATATTAAGATGTACAGTTACTTGGATGATTGTTAAGTAATGATAGATGAACAGGCAAAGTGTGTTATTACTTAAAGTAAATTTACATGTAGTTCCTAAGTTACCTGTTGTCACAGGCTGTCATAATAATAATATCAACACTTTTTAGACTTTAGATGAGCAGAGCAACATAAGAGAGTCACTGCTTGTTTAGGTGCACACATTTCCTTGATGCTAAGAAGCTATATCTGGACAAGTTTTATTTGTTAGCTGTATCTGAACGTTCAAAAAATACCTGAAAGTCTGTTTAATACACCTAATAATCATACACTGATAAGCTGTCCAAGCTTGTAAGCACTGTAGAGAATTACTTTGTTCAAAATAATCAATTATAATTTTACTAATAATACTGATGTCAGAAGGTTGTTGTTAAAAAATTTACTCTTTATACTCCGAAGAGGGACTGAGTTTAAATTAACTTCAAAACACACACACCTCTCTTTCTCTATCTTTCTCTCTCAAGTTGATCTGCTGCAACAAAGTCCTCCTCGCTTTCTTGTTATATGCTATTATGCATTAGCCTTTGATTAAAATTTTTGACTTCTTCCATCCATATATACTCATATATCTTCGTCTCCTTCCATCCACATTTCATTCCATTCCTTCCACCCTCCCTTTCATCTTTCATACCCTTCCTTCCTCACTCTGATTTGTCCAAGGTTTTGTCACTTAGTCTGGGTCTTCATTTTTTAACTTACCCATCCTCTGTTTTTTTTTTCTATTTTAAACCATTTCTTTATTTCTTTTTTTTTTCTTACCTTCTTTTCCTCTTGTCTCCCCACTCCCTTTCACGTCCATTTCGTCCTATGTTTTTCTGTTGCTATCCTGTTATTTCCTTTTTTCTACCTCCTTGTGTCTGTTTTGATCATACTGTTTATACTCTACCTTCCTCTCTCCATACTTGCTTCTATTAATCCTGCAAATTAAGATGACATCATTGTGGTGAGTAAATCAATCTGTGAACATTTTGCCAAACTACAGCAAGTATTTGACTGCCTCCAACTGGCAGGTCTAAAAGTTAAACTCAGTAATTGCAACCTCCTGTAGAAGAGAATTAAATTTCTTGGACATGTGGTTGATGCTGAGGGAATTCATACCTCAGGTGAGAAAGTTAATGCAGTTGCTAACTTCCCAGAACCTACCAATACTGATGATGCAAGGAGTTTCCTTGGACTGAGCGGCTATTATCGGCGATTTTTAGGTAATGCACAATTTGCTGCCCTGCTTATGAAATCACTTTAGGAAAATTAACCTTTTGTTTGGACTAATGACTAGTCTCATGCCTTTGGAACACTGAAGACAGCACATATTAATGCCCCAGTTTTGGTTTTCCCTGATTACACGCAGCCTTTTCTTCATACAACTGCATCTGTAGCAGGCCTAGGCCCAGTATTGATATAAGTTGATCATGCAATGAGGAAACTTGTAATAGCATATGTTAGTCGTGAACTCAGTGCCAATGAACATAACTACGGTGTTACTAAGTGGGAGGCTTTAGCATTTGTTTGCTCTGTCAAACATTTTAGAGACTTAAATTATGGATATCCAATCACAGAGTTATACATATAGAGCGCGCGTCCCTGTGTTGTGGTATGGGCGATAAGTGAAGCCAGCGGGCCCGGCGCGGTGGCCATCTTAGGATGCCCACTCTACCGAGTCCCGACCTTCCCGTACAGCTCATCATAATTCACAAATACTAACCTTTCCCGAGTGTTTTTTTGCATTATATCCTGATGTAAATAGATAGAGCAGTTATCAATATAATTACTTTAGCTATTTTAAGCCTTTTCTCCATTACTATTGCTCTCTGAATGAAGTGAGAAGAAAAGTTATTCCCGGTCCCCTTACCTTGTCTCTACGCACCATTTTACTTTGGATACACAAAAATCAACGATTAGAAGCGAACATATACCAATTTATTAATAGCATTACATTAACTGAGTGGATGGTGAGTGCCCTCACTTACTGGTTCTTAAATAATACTAACTTAGTTAGTGTTTTCCTAACATAACAGCCTCTTACTTTAGTAGTGGTTGCTTTTGCAAGATGATGCAAACGTATCTTGCAATATGCAAGCACCACTGCTTTAATAAGAGAAAAAATGTGATTATTATCAGGTGAACATTCAAACATATGGGAATTATGTGTTTTAAATGCAGTGCTACCAGTCTCTTTCAATACAGAATATGCAACTAGAGAGGAAATTCTGGGAATGTTACGTAGCTCTTTGTCATGACTTTTCAACATTTTCTGAAATATTTTCTATGTGGATCTGCAGACAGACACAGCACTCATAGAGGGCTTTATTAAGCCGCCTTTGTCCTTAACCAGTATCAATGCACAACTTTTATCATTGTTCTTAATTTCTGTAGCTGTAAGTGCAGACAAGCAGTCTGGACATGAAATATTTCTATTTACCATTTTAACTGCATATCCGGCAATGTAACCTACTGCAGCTTCCTTATAATCTGACACATCTGTAAAGTTTGGACAGTCTACATGATCATGATCTTCTTGGGCAGGACTACGAGGAATGATATCATATCTTCTTGCCATCATAATATCTTCAGTTTTATCCTCTAAAGCTTTCTTCATGACACTGCTAGATGTTGCAGATGTGAGCACTTCAGTGAGGTCTTGTGCAGAGACATTCCCGTTTGACGTTTTTATTTCATGCCTCAGAAGGAGTCTCTTGTATGCTGCCATGAGGTTGAACGCAGAAGGGTTATTTCGAAAGCCACCAGATGCTCGAATTGCACAGAAAAAGAGTTCTAAGTGATCCTGTGACAGCTTATAAGTTAAAAAGTACTGGAGTGGCTTATTTACACCTACAAACTGTTTATAAAGTGCCTGAACACTCTTAATGGCAGCCAAAAAACCAATGAAAGGTGTCTTTCTAGAAGTTTTGTACATGAGGATGTCATCAGAATTAGTGATAGTCATTAGATAAGCAAATGCTTGATCTAAGAATGACATTGAAACTACTTCTGTCTCAGGTTGAAGTGCTGCTTTCATTCCTCTAGCAAATTTGTTTCTCGAGTTCAGTACATCAAAAAGTTTATCAGCCATTTGCAGAAATTTAACTGTACCTTGACAATCCTTAAACTGTGGGAGATGTAATGAATCCTGACAGAAGATTAATGCATCAGCTACACTAGAACTCAGTGTTTGTGCAGCAAGTTTTACTTTCATCTTTTGAGTGTGCCATGAAAGATGGATATCCCCGAGTTTATTTCCTAAATGAAGGCCCTCCTCTTCTTGAAGTTGATGCAGTGCTTGAATATATTTCCATTCTATTTTATTTCCTGATCCATCTTTCATGCACCCACAAACAGCAAAAGTGTTGCGCAAAAGCCTGAGCATATGACAAACGTCAAGCAGCACATAAACTCTTTCTTGAGGTAATGAAGGATGTGGAAAACTTGGGTCTAAATTCTCTGGGTTCATGGAGGCTCCTAGTTCTTTTAACATGGTCATGTGACTGGATGGCCCATCACATGTCAAAGAAATAACCTTGACCCCTACATCTGCTAGCATGTGAATACATTGACGAATGAGGTTTGCTCGCTCAGATCCAGCCAGCCCGTGAATTAAAAAGTAGCCAACAGGGAGTTTCCATGAACCATTTACACATACAACCATGAAAACAAGTGCTTCAGTAGCCACAGGAGAGGAATCATCCGTGATGCCAGTGCCCATATCTACATAGCCAACCATTTGTTCTCCATTCCACTCAACATGTTTTTTGATTGACATCTCATCAATGGTTAGTGCACACAGAATTTCTTCTCCTTTTAATTTTGCAGCTTGCACTTTACGATGTAATCTACTCTTCCATACCATTTTCTTAAAGTACTAGGGTGAGGAAGACTAAGGCCAAAGGAATCTCTTACATAATCATATGCCTTAGAAGAATAAAACTGCAATGTGAGAGCAAATGACTTCAGAACTGGGTGGTAGGCTTCGCTATGTGTGTTTTCTGTCTTTAGTATTCTCTGCAGCATTTCGAGAGGCACACCTGAGAGTGAAGATTCAAGTAGATTTTCACAGGTTTCAGATATCATACTATTCTCTTTAAGGTTTTTCACAACATCCCTTAATGTAACTAATTTTCTCTTTTGTCGTCGACATTTTTGTTGGACAGTTTTTACCTTCTTCTCAGTTGTTTGTACTTCTTGCACTATTATATCAAGCCTTCGTTTCAGTTGGTGAGGGCTTGGAACATGATAAGTGTGATCTTTAGCAACATTTCTTTTAGCTGTGTTAGTTGTGAAGTTGTCTCTTGACTCGCTTGCATAGTCTGCCTCTGTTGCATTTTCCTTGTTTGCTGGTGGTAGTAAAGAGGACTGTAGATTCTCAAATGTGGTGTTAGGAGCTCGATGGAGAGTTCTCTTAGCAGGAGGTTTCCGCAACTTGGTTTTCTGCAAAATAAAAGTGAACATATAGAAGTTCAAGATTTACATATAATCATGACGTTATATTGTTGAAATAAGCAAGCAGATATTACTCCCTCCTCTCTCTCTCTCTCTCTCTCTCTCTCTCTCTCTCTCTCTCTCTCAAATGAATATTCTTTATTTATCACGGATATGTTTGAAAATAACAGCCCGAGTGATGATTATGAATGTTTTTATTCAAAAGAAAAAAGTATATGCATCTCAGAATTTATCTATAAGTAAAAAAAAACTCAATAAGTAATATATTCTTATTTACATACTTATTCACTATAGGTTGTACTAAGTATTGATACTGGCAATTGTAAAATAACTTACTTTCTGTAAGTGGTCAGGAAAGTCAAAAATAGTAGGAATGCTGCCTACTCTTAGACGAGTAGTTTGGCTGGTCCTATCAAAACAAGTCTCGTCAAAGTGATCTCCACAGATGACTGATGCAGAAGTCGGCTTGAAGTTGACTCTTCGAAGTACGTGCACCCATGCTCTGCGGCTCTCGGGATCTTTTGGGAACCTGTACAGAGTTGAATGTTATTATATACACACACACACACACACACACACAAGTGTATCTTAATAGTTCGGCTATTAGAAAATCAATAATTTTCTCAGTGACGCAACCTCTCTTGTACAGTCAGCAACAAAAGTCCTGTCACCTCTCCTGCTACTCTCTCCATGAGGTTTTGATAATCAGCCTTATGGATCTGCAGTAAATGACACTGATTATTTTATTTGGCCAGAGATCAGTGCCATCAACTTCATTTGCTCCGAATTCAACAGACTTATCATCCAAATTCATGAAGAGAAAAGCAGGAGAGGTGGCAGAACTTTTGTTTTTTTGCTGAATGTACCTGATTACACTATAACTAACTATAGGCTACATGGCAGTATTACAGTATCGATTTATATTGATCAAATCACGTAGATAATAATGAAACACATCAGCCTACTTGTGAAAAGATTTGCCTTCCTCCTTCCCTCGCCCCTTGTCGGAGCGACTACGGCACTTCCAGGCTGCGCAGTGAGGTATTTGGCGATGTTCTGAAAATAACATATATAATCGTAAGTGATTTTGAAGATATTGCCATAAATTTCGCATTTCTCTAGATCACGTGATCACAGAATTCACACACTAATTGACTATCATCAGTATTAAAGAGACAAAAAGTAGATAAAAGACAAGAAATTATCAACTTTGTTTACCTTTCGTTACTTCTTATCTCCCTCATAAATGGCATCCTATGTGTCATTTACAACAGTCATTGAATAATATATAGCTCACCGACACATTTAATACGGAAATGCTTATCAATGTAGCACAGTAAAATAATACTATATGAGAAAATTCACAGAGAAGCGAGAACATCTTACCTGTTTTGAATTGAGCGTGAGACTGGGCATCCCAATATGGCCGCTGAGCCACTTCCGGTTGCGTCACTTTCAAACCAGGGTGGCGCACTCTATATGTATAACTCTGTGTATCCAATGCATATCCAAATAGATCACCTCCTACTTTGTTAATTATTCAAAGGAAGAAATCTTACCGAACGTGTAGCACGACGGTCAGTTATTATACAAGGCTTCAGGCCAACCTTCTGAGAGCATCCTTGGTAAATCCAACATAGTTGAAGATGCTCTTTCGCATCATTTAACCGGGGCAGTCTCACCATTCCAACTAATGAAGTTCCTTACACCATTCTAAACTCAGATGTCTATAATTTTCAGCACACATACCATCTGTGTGATCTTAGGGTATTTGCTGTACTTCATAGAATCAGGAGACGCTTCGACCTTACCTACTCTGCCAGTGTCAGTAGATGAATCGTGCTAGACAGTGATATCTTGTATCTTGTATAAGAAGACTGCCCTTACCGTTAGGGACATAATCTTGTTTTTAATGAATAAAAGACTCAGTTCTTACAGCTGTCAACACGACAAAATCTTCCACAGGTGTACCCACTAATGTTTAATAATATTCAGCTTAATCCTGCATGATCCTTGAACATGCATGGGGTTTCATTTACTTGGGACTTATCTTGGAAAGATCATAATACATCTTCGTAAAATCTGCTCCCAGGAGATTAAGTGTGCTAAGCTGACTCCGTTCCTTCTTCACCCCTGCACAACTGTTGACTCTACACACGGGTTTTATGCGCCCGTGTGAAGTACAACTCTCATGTGTGGGGAGGTTCCCCACATACAGCTCGTCTTAACCCCTTAACCGCGGGGCGTCACTCTCGTGACACTTGGGAGCAAGGGATCATACCGCAGGGCGTCACTTTTGTGATTCTGTGTTATTTTGAATTCCCCCGGGCTTTCAAGCGGTAGCTTGTATCATCTATCAGTACTTCCAATGTCCAACACTAGTCAGCACTCCTAATCTCATCTGTACTCCCATCCATTGTTGACAATTTAGCCATTTCTCCCTGTTCTTGACTCCCCTCCCTACCCCCCCTCCATTACCCTATCCTTTCGCCTGCCCGGCCGTGCTATGCTAAGTAAATCTTCCCTGGAATTCTTCACTGATTTCGTCCATTGAAATAAGCCCTATGCCCTATTGTTATACCAAATAATATATACAAGAAATAAGGTAAGTGAGAGTGCCATACATCTAGAATTGGCTAATTATCACCTGACAACACCTCATGTGCACTCGTTCGCTAATTTTCGCTGTTTATTTCCCCTTGAAATATGCTGTATAATCTATTTTTGTAATAAAAATATATATAAGAAAGGAAGGGTGAAGCCTAAGTGATATTTACATTCACCTGGAACTACCTAATTATTGCAGGCCACCACACTGTATTCTATGCTTAGTAAATCTTCCCTGGAATTTTCCACTGATTTCATCCATTGAAATAAGCCCTATGCCCTATTCTTATACCAAATAAAATAAACAAAAAAGAAATAAGTGATAGTGCCATACACCTGGGATTGGCTAATTATCAACTGACAACACCTCACGTGCACTCGTTCACTAATTTTTGCTGTTTATTTCCCCTTGAAATATGCCATATAATCTAATTTCGTAATAAATATACATATAAGTAGGGAAGGGAGAAGCCTAAGTGATATTTACATTCACCTGGAACTACCTAATTTATAATGTATTGTCTAGATTTCTTGCCAATCATTTCACTGCTATATATTAGCAGCTGTCAAGAGGCTGACGTTGGCAGTAATGCATTTCCCTAGGTAGGCCACCCCGGCCCACCCCTATCAGTTCACTGTCATCTTCCAATGTGAAGGTACGTCTGTTTGCTCCTGCTAACTTCAGCCACTTTTCACCCCCATGCAAAGGGCCCTGTGACCTTTACCCCCTACTAAACCTCGTGTGGAAAGAGGTAAAGGGCTGACAATTGATAAAAGAGTGACTACGATCTTTCTATTGAGTAAAACAGTGCAAGTGGAATTGTAAATAATGTGTAAATAATGTGTAAACAGCAAGTGAAAGTAATGAATGTAAATATACGTGAACTGTGGAAAATAGTTTTTTAAGTTACTTCAAGTGACAGTGCATAACACAGTATAAATAAAATAGAAATGTAAATAACGTAAATAAAATAGAGAACGTAAATAGAAATGTAAATGAGTAGTATTATAAGAATACGAGTATATACCCTAGGAGTAATGAAAATGAAACTTTCACTCTAGCATGTATGAATACTATGAGTTATGAGAGTGGAGGTGAAAGTGACATTCATTCTCAATGCTAGTATACAGGACAAGAAAGTGAATGCTATGTATTATTTTTACTGAAAGAAATTGAATCCCTACAGTGACAATAAACTACTATTACTGAAGGAGACGTATGGATAAAGACTGTAGATATATACAAGTGTTATATAGTAACCGAAATATAAACTGTGAGTGTTTTTATGAATAATAAACAACGCTAGCGGCGAACGATCGGAAGTGGGATGGTCATACGCCCTCGTAATTTCATTGCTTTCACAGTGTTTTTTTTGGGGAGTATGGATTCCAAACTATTTGAGAATCATAGATTAGTGTTTCTAGTGATAATATCAGGCTGTGGTAATCATATTACGAGTTGTCGGGAAGTGTAAAGTGGAGACTTCGTTACCCAACTTCAGAGGTCTCCACAAGTCCTACGGTACTCGACGAAGGCTCAACAAACACCCAAGGAGAAAGCTGAAGGTATGTGCCGTAAGTATATATGATTTTAATATTCTAGGACTAATAACTGATTTTTGGCAAATATTTTTAGAGAGTCTGTTGGAGCGCGAATATGCCCGCGGGAGCCGCAAGTCAAAGCAAAACAAGCCCGGGGTGTAAGGGTTAATAGGGTGGAGTCAAAGGCTTTTTGTCTCATTAACTCTCCCCCTCTGACTGACTCCCTGCATCCTCTGTCTCTTTGCCGCACTGTTGCATCTTTATCTCTTTTCTATCGCCATTTCAATGGTCACTGCTCCTCTGAACTGTCTGCTTGCACTCCTTCACCTCTACGACGGGCGTTAGCACCTGTTTAGCAGCAAACTCTCTTTCCTTTTCTGTCCAACTCTCTAATGCAAGTGTTAACTGTTACTCCCAATCCTTCATTTATGCAACAAACCCAGTGTGTCCAGGCATCTCGAAATTATCGGATCTTGAATTTGACTCTCTGTTGTATTTTGTTTTCCTCTTGCAAGGAACAGTTATTGCGGGCTCGTGGTCTTTGGTTCCTTCTTAGCATAAAAAAAAAAAAATAGAGGTACATCAGTGCATAGTTCCCACTAATTTAATACCTGCAGCATCCACATCATCTCTCATGCATCCCATCCGGGAAAAGATTGGTGTTAGAAACCGGGGCCCGTACTTGTAAACACTAAGACTGTGTCATAAGGCAAAAGTCTGTCCGGAATTCATAGGAGTCATAAGTCCTTACGTTCAACCTGAAGTGAGTCATAGCTTAAGACACCTCCCGAGTTGGTATAGTGGTTAGGACGCAGCTTATGACTCAATCAGAACAGTAAACATGGCCGCCTCACCACAACAACAGTAAATTCGCCACCGTCAACCAAGACGTTCTCGTGACAGGAAAGATATGCTTAATGAGTTAAGTGATGCAGAACTGGTAAAGAGATACCGCTTGGCCCGTGCAGGCAGAATTTTTGTGACAGATTTGGTGCGGAGGACCCTGACAACACCAATGGCAAGACTAAGACTCTCATGCCAGAAATGAAAGGTATTTTAATGCTATGTTACCTTGCAACTGGAAAAATGCATCTCTGTGGTGGTGATAACTACTTGTGCGTTTCTCTGTCGTACTGTTGGAGTTCTCCATGCTGCTGGTGGGGTGGTGGTGTTTGTTTACAGGATGGTGCGGTGAGGCAACATGTCCAAGTCCACAGTAAACAAAACGGTAAATAAATAATTCCTAAAACCTGACATTAACCAGTTGACTTTTCACCGAAGACATTTAAGAAAAAGAGCTTATTTATTTTAGATTTTTTAAATGTCTTTTCTCTGCTATTTTCTTGTATTTTTCTTCAATTTTTAAATCTCGCAAGTGCAACATATAGCAAATGCTATCTCAGATGCTTATGATTTCGACCTAACAAAGTCTTGACTTTATTATGATGAACTGCTCCTAAGTCTCACATTTCTGACTTTCACCTATGATGTAAGTTTTACCGGTATAAGTATGGGCCCAGCACTTTTTTCTTCTATTGGCCTACTAGGCTGTGCGTAAGAAAATCAGTTTCCTGTCACTCTTATGTTTCCAGTAATCGTCATAAAGGGTCAACTGAATCACCTGCCCCACTTTCACAGTATCCAGTTCCATCACGTCCATGAGAAATTGTTTCTACTGATCTTAAATTGCCTTTTAGGGAGCCTGGTATTTGTTTGTGGCGGTTGATCATTTCTTACGTTATTGTGTTCTTGGAGGTCTTCAGGATATGACTTCTATATGTGTTGCACATGCCTTCATTGATCATGTTATTTGTCCATTCCCTACACCAGGGGCTCCCAACCTTGTCAAGCTGACAAGCACACAGCTGTTTTCGTGATAATTATGAGAGCACCACCATACTTTTTGGAAATTATGAAGGAGTCCAATTAGTAAGACTTATTTTAATGGCCAAAATATCTTTAAATTACTTGCACTGAAGATTCACATATAAAACTTATACAACTTGAATATTTTGTAGGAAGTTATTACCATTTACCAAACTTGCACATTATACATATAGGTACATAGTTGCATACAGATCAATAGTTTACCTCTTAAGATCTATCTATCTATTTATTGCCAGACGCCATAATCCCATAAGGGGTGGCCATTGACTTAGAGTTATTTGTTTTAAGGGGAGGGGTACTAACCCTCCACCAACCCACTTGTTGACACGTGGGGAGCATGTACGGTTTGGTTATATGGTTACCACCCAGCGTTGTATATGGTTTCTTGGCTTACAGGAAACCATTTGGCTTGTCACCCAATGTAAAGCCACCTATAAAGGAAAGAAAAGCAATAAGAAGTGACATGAAAGATGGGAGAAACAGGAAGAGAGGAGGGCAGGCACAGAAAAAAAATAAAATAAAGGCAAAGGAAGAAGCAGGCAGCACTACACCGAGTGAGTGGATGATAAGATAATATTACTAAATACATTGAATGTGTTTTAATACTGAATAACAAACTAAAAACGATTAATCCGTGTATGGAAGCATTTTCAAATAAATTTCAGAATTTTGCAAAAAAAACTTTTATACCACCTGTAAGAATATACTGAAAAGTATAATGCCTTGCACAAAATAATCCATGCACAAAATTTATATTTATGTAACTCTCATGTTGAACATTTACAGATAACATACTATCCATGATTCTATGCAGCACAAAATATGTTTGCTCTTAATATGTTTATTTCACTGAAAGTTTTTTAATATAAATGAAAATAATATATTGCTCATTACATTAACCCCTTAACCGCGGGGCGTCACTTTCGTGACGCTTGGGAGCAAGGGATCATACCGCGGGGCGTCGCTTTTGTGATTCTGTGTTATTTTGAATTCACCCGGGCTTTCAAGTGGGGGCTTGTATCATCTATCAGTACTGACAATGTCCAACACTAGTCAGCACTCCTAATCTCATCTGTACTCCCAACCATTGTTGACAATTTAGCCATTTCTCCCCGTTCTTGACTCCCCTCCCTACCCCCCCTCCATTACCCTATCCTCTCGCCTGCCCGGCCATGCTACGCTAAGTAAATCTTCCCTGGAATTTTTCACTGATTTCATCCATTGAAATAAGCCCTATGTCGTATTCTTATACCAAATAATATATACAAGAAAGAAATCAGGTAAGTGAGAGTGCCATACACCTGGAATTGGCTAATTATCACCTGACAACACCTCACGTGCACTCGTTCGCTAATTTTCGCTGTTTTTTTCCCCTTGAAATATGCCGTATAATCTATTTTCGTAATAAATATACATGTAAGGAGAGAAGGGAGAAGCGTAAGTGATATTTACATTCACCTGGAACTATCTAATTTATAATGTATTGTCTAGATTTCCTGCCAATCATATCAGTGCTACACAAAGCTGTTTCAAGATTTAACATTGGTAGCTCTGATTATATATCTCCTAAGTAGGCCTCTAATCTATTTTCGTAATAAATATACCTGTAAGGAGGGAAGGGAGAACCCTAAATGATATTTACATTCACCTGGAACTACCAAATTTATAATGTATTGTCTAGATTTCCTGCCAATCATATCAGTGCTAGACTTAGCTGTTTCAAGAAGTAATATTGGTAACTCTGAATAACCCCTAAAGCAGGCCTCTAGGCTAGCTGGCCTGGCAACTGCGTTATCAGTGTAGTCTCATCTTCCGAAGTGAGAGGACGTATGTTTCATCTTGCTGACTTCAAGGCCTTTTTCACCCCCATGCAAATGGCTCTGTGACCTTTACCCCCTACTAAACCTCGTGTGGAAAGAGGTAAAGGGCTGACAATTGATAAAAGAGTGACTACGATCTTTCTATTGAGTAAAACAGTGCAAGTGGAATTGTAAATAATGTGTAAATAATGTGTAAACAGCAAGTGAAAGTAATGAATGTAAATATACGTGAACAATGGAAAATAGTTTTATAAGTTATTTCAAGTGACAGTGCATAACACTGTAAATAAAATAGAAATGTAAATAACGTAAATAAAATAGAGAACGTAAATACAAATGTAAATGAGTAGTATTATAAGAATACGAGTATATACCCTAGGAGTAATGAAAGTGAAAGTTTCACTCTAGCATGTCTGAATGCTATGAGTTATGAGAGTGAAGATGAAAGTGACATTCACTCTCAATGCCAGTATACAGGACGAGAAAGTGAATGCTACGTATTTTACTGAAAGAAATTGAATCCCTACAGTGACAATAAACTAATACTACTGAAGGAAACTTATGGATAAAGACTGTAGATATATATAAGTGTTATATAGTAATAGAAATATAAAGTGTGAGGGTTTTTATGAATAATAAATGACAGACTACCATGAGCGAACTAGTGCCAGTGCGACGATCAGACGCGCTCGTAATTTCCATTGCTTTCACAGTGTTTTTTTTTTTTTGAGTATGGATCCCAAACTACTTGAAAATTGTAGAATAGTGTTTATAGTGTTTGTATCTGGCTGTGGTAATCATATTACGGGTTGTTGGGAAGTGTAAAGTGGAGACTTCGTTACCCTACTTCAGAGGTCTCCACAAGTCCTACGGTAACCGACGAAGGCTCAACAATCATTCCAGGAGAAAGCTGAAGGTATGTGCCATAAGCATATGTAATTTTATTATTCTAGGACTAATAACTGATTTTTGGCAAATATTTTTTGAGAGTCTGTCGGAGCCCAAATAACCCCGCGGCACACGCAAGTAATTGGTAAACAAGCCCGCGGTGTAGGGGTTAAACATGTTGTGATGTAAAAAAAAAATATATATATACAGCTTTGTGGGAAACATTATTTTCTGAATGCCGATACATTTTAAATCTGGCACATTCACATTCATTCATTCATTCATTGCCAGACGCCATGTATCCCAAACGGGGTGGCCAAGGGCTTAGAGTTAATTGTTTTACAGGGAGGGGCACTAATCCTCCACCAACCCCACTTGACACGTAGAGAGAACATTATGCCAACAGCATCTGGTGTTCCCAGGCAGTCACCCATCCAAGTACTAACCAGACCCAACGTTGCTTAACTTCGCTGATCGGATGGGAAGCGGTGTACTCAACGTGGTATGGCCCCATTAATACAATACTCAGAGCCCCCATTTTTTTTTTTTTTTTTTAGAAAATCAAGTTTTTGTGACTTCAACTAAAATGTGAAGCGACATTATTGTCTGTTATTGTACCTTAAATTCAACAAATTCATTACCCACAACATAGTACAGATGTGAAGGAGAATATAGTACCGTACTGTATAACATGAAAAGAGTGGAACAATGATGGTACTGACAGTATTTATCATATCACCATCACATATGAATGCTGGGTGAACACAGTATTTGGTAGGCAGTATATACATAAATATTATGGGATCACACTCATAAATTCTACAGCTAACACAAGGCGGGAATTAAGGAAACTTGCCTAAGGGTCTCTGATGTTCGGAGAGATTTGAATTAAATGGAAAAGGATATACCTGTACCTGGATCTAGCTTGCTTCCTGCATAACGGGAACTATACAGTGGCTTGCAAAAGAAGCAGTGGAAAGTGAAGTTGCCTTGTCTCCAAAATAAATACTATATAACAATGGAATAAAAAGCTTGTTTTAGAATTTAAGGAGATCAACGTCGGCTGGTACCTCCAAACCCTGATGTTGCTCTAACCCCTCCTCCACCACCGTGGTGGGCTGCTCCACCATCACCCCATTCACATTCACAATAACCTTAAAAAAAAAAAAAAAGTAAATCTTAAAAATAAAAGTCCACCACTCTGCTAATTTGTTGATTCATTGAGAACCCTGACCCTGAACTGCACTGTCTAGCTTTTCCAAATTTGCTTTGTCAGTGCCTGCCAAAGCAACCGCAAGCAGTGTTCGAGATGGTCCTGGCTGAGTCTAGCTTTTTTCTTGTTCTTCATACTGTTCGTGAAAGAAAATGCTGACTCACAAACACAGGTGGTTCCAAATAAACCTTTCACTTTTAAGGCTTCAGCACGAATGTCAGGAAGTCTCACTGTATCTGAAGCTTTCCAGAAATTTTAACAACTCGAGGAACATGTGGAGTGACATGGAACGACAGGTTGACGAATGAAGAAGTGAAGGAACGTTGTGGGGAGGATGTGGATGTGGTTGAGAAGATTAGGAGAAATACACTGAGGTGGTTTGGACATGTGGAGAGAATGGAGAATGAAAGGCTGACTAAGAGGGTGTATGTAAGTGAGGTGGAGGGAGGGAGAGGGAGGGGTAGACCGAGGATGAGGTGGAGGGATGGAGTTGAGAGGTATATGAGGGAGGGGGGGATGAGTTGGAGGGAGGGTAGTCAAATGGTGGGTGACAGAGTGACTTGGAGGCGTTATGTCTGTGGCCACCCTTTGCGGGATTAGGGCGTCGGGCTATAGATAGATAGATGGATAGATAGATTGAGTTTTTGCGTAAAAGTTTTAGTGATAACGATGACTGGATTTCACACAACTCCATTTCAGCTGCTGGAAGGTCTTGTTGAGAGAATACAGTTTTCATTTTTTTTTAATCAGAATACATAGGCATCGAACACAGTTGAAATCTGTCAGCATGAACCTTCAAGTTTTGAAACCTCTTCTCAAATTCCTTACTGAGATTCATTATACTGGTTCTTACATAATCTGGGCATGTACACTGACTGTCACTGTGCTCTTGCAGTGTTTTCTTAAGTTCAGGAAAGTGATGAACCAAGCCCTCAGCCAGCTCTTCAGAGAATAATAACTGCTTACTGTGAAAAGCAGAAATTGTGTCAAACAGATTGGTTATTAACTTATTTGTCCTTTGCAATTCCAAATTCAACTTAGTACATTCGGCACGTCTACAGCAAATGCAAATGAGAGCTTGAAGTCATTAGTGTATATTTCATGAAATTTTCCAGGATATTTCTCAGAAACAAAGGCCTTTATTTCGTTAACCCCTTAACCGCGGGGTGTCACTTTCGTGACGCTCGGCCACAATGGATCATACCGGGGGGAGTCACTTTTGTGATTCTGTGTTATTTTGAATTATCCCGGGCTCTCAAGTGGTGACTTGTATCATCTATCAGTACTGCCAGTGTCCAACATTAGTCAGCACTCCAAATCTCATCTGTACTCCCATCCATTGTTGACATTTTAGTGATTTTACCCCCTTTGTGACTCCCCTCCCTACCTCCCCTCCATTACCCTGTCGTCTCACCTCCCACACCGCGCTGCGCTACACAAATTTCCCCCAGATTTTTCCACAGATTTCATCCATTGAAATAAGCCCTATGCCCTATACTTATACAAAATAATATATACCAAAAAAAAATCAGGTAAGTGATAGTGATATACACCAAGAATTGGCTAATTATCACCTGACAACACCTCACATGCATTCATTTGCTACATTACCACGGTAATTTCCCCTTTGATTTATGCCTTGTAATCGATGTCTGTAATAAAAATGTATATCAGAAAGGAAGGGAGAAGCCTGAGTGACATTTACATTTACCTGGAACTACCTATTTCTTTATGTATTGCCGAGATTTTCTACCTATAAAAAATTAGCATGTAAGTTAGCAGCAGTCAGCCTCAGTGTCATTGTCAACCCTTCCCTTCTCAGATAAGCCGTGGCATTTAGTTCCTTGTCCTCCGCTGTAGTGAAACCATGTCGCACTCGCGCCCCGCCATTCCTGCCACTTCTGCGCCCATTGCAAAGGGCCCCGTGACCTCTACCCCTAAGAAAAGTAGTGAGGGAAGCAGGTAAGGCCTTAGTGACTCTGCAGTGGCACGTGAACTTGCAGAATTGTCCATGGTGATGATGGACAGTGATTTTGACGATTCGGGTGAATCGTGTGATGAGCCGGGTGAGGTTATCATGCCAGAAACTGCTACAACGAGTGCTTCAGTGTCGGAAGTAGTCTCTAGCTTCAAGGGAAAGGAGCGTTAGTGCAGCAAGGCAAGGAATTTGGGAAGGGAGTGAAAAGGAGGCGTGTTAGCCCCAGAACAATGCCCCTGTGTGACCCAGCCCGCCATGAGTCCCGAGTGCATTCACCTCCCCGTTCCCCAAGCCCCACTTCACTCATTTTTTCCTCATCGTCGGCTGAGTTATCTCCGGAGTCTTCGTCGTCGGAGTCACCACCAGCATCAACAGTGAAGGCAGGCCGTAGAGGAAGAGGTAAATCAAGGACTGTGAAAAGTAGTGTAGTTAGTACGGTAAGGGCTGCCAGTGCTGTATGGCAACCCAGGGTCAGTGCAAGTGACCTTGAACGAGATAAATCTGCCTCACAGCCAACCTTCACCACCACCACCATCACCACCACCCACCCTACACCACCATGACAGGGAATCCTGGACACCTTCGCATGGACGGAAGGGTCAGATTTTGTGCCTGGAAATTTAGTATTTGATGAAAGCTCCTCAGGAGTTCAGCCTGCCTTCACTATTGACGAAAATGCTGAGTGTGTGGACTACCTTTTGGCCTTCCTAGATGACGAAGTCATGCAGCACATATGTGATGAGACCAACAGGTATGAATCACAACGTGCTGCAAGTGGTACAGGTGCAGCCAAGATGCAACAGTGGTCCATGCTGGGAGTGCAGGAGCTGTATGTGTTCTTTGCCCTCATGCTTCTCATGCCACACTCCAAGAAGCATGAGTTGGAAGAATACTGGTCCATGGACCCCTTACTACCCTCACCCACCTCAATAAGTACATGGCAAGAGATCGCTTCCGGAACATCATGGGAAACCTGCACTTTGCCGACAACAATGTACCTTCCCAAACCGACCCACTCTGGAAGATCCGGGAAATTCTGAGCAGAATGAAGGATAAGTTTATGTCATTCTTCCACCCCTTTCAGAAGGTTGTCATTGACGAATCCTTGGTTTTGTTCAGAGGACGTCTTCGGTTTGTTCAGTACATTCCAAGCAAACTGGCGCCATCGCATTGGAATTAAGTTCTTTGTACTGTGCCACTGTAAGACGGGGTACATCCTTGACTTCGTAATTTATTCAGCCAGCACTGTCGATCTGGATAAAACACACCCCCTTGGCTTCTCAGGCTGTGTAGTGAAAGTGCTCCTAGAAAAGTATTTTAGTGGGAATCATGTGCTGTATACAGACAACTACTATACAGCACCGAAACTTGCCAAATACCTTTCTGAGCACGGCATTGGCTCCTGTGGCACTGTCAAAAGTAATCGTGCCCACTTCCCCAAATTCACAGAGGCAGGAACCTTGCAGCGAGGAGACGTGCACCTATGCAAGTCTGAGAAGATGCTGGCAATACGGTGGCTTGACAAGAGGGTCGTGCACATGCTCACCACCGTACATAAGGGGGAGATGACAGACAGTGGGAAGGTCGACCGTAGGACAGGCGAACCTGTGATGAAACCTGATGCTGTGTTGGACTACAATATCAACATGCGGCTGGTGGACAAGTCCGACATGATGATTGGTGAGATCGACTGCCTCAGGAAGAATACTAGATGGTACAGAAAAGTTTTTCTGCATCTCATAGATATGACGATGCTGAACGCTTTCATCCTGTACAAGATGAAGGTCAAGCCACCCAAGTCCTTCTCCCTGAGGTTGTTCGCCAGGACTTGTGTCCAGCAGCTGCTGGAAAGATATGGTAGGGTGACAGCAGCAACTCCAAGGCGCCATCCAGTAACACTTCCCGACCGACTTAAGCAGAGGGCGTATATGGATCGGCACAGACTTGAGCTTATGCCTGCCACAGGGAAAAGGAAGGCTGCGATTCGCAGGTGTCAGGTGTGTGCACATACCACCCGCTGCACACCTGAGCACAAACGCACCTCTTGGCAGTGCGCTGAGTGCTAGGTTCCCCTCTGTGTTACCTGCTTCTTCGATTACCACAGCCAGAAGCAGTTCTAACATTGCAAGTGTGAAAGGAGAATAATTTGGAAATAATGTGTAAATAATGTGTAAATAGCAAGTGAAAGCAATGGATGTTCAGTACATATAATTGAACAGTGTATTATAGTTTTATCTTACTGATAATGACAGTGAATAACATAGTGTAAGTAAAATAGAAGGGTAAATATTGAAAATAGAATAGAAAATGTAAATAGTAATGTAAGTAATTAGTAATATAAGAATATGAGTACAAATAATGTATGTTATAACAGTGAAAGTGAATTCGTGGCTTTCTACATATTTTACTGAATGAAAAATTGAATGACTTCAGTGACAATAAACTAATACTACTAAAGGAAACTTATGGAGAAAGACTCCAGATATATATATGTGTGATATAGTAATAGAAATATAAAGTGTGAGAGTACCAAGAGCAAACTAGCGCAAGTGCGACGATCAGACGCGCTCGTAATTTCCATTGCTTTCACAGTGTTTTTTTTTTTGGAGTATGGATCCCAAACTACTTGAAAATCATAGAGTAGTGTTTATAGTGTTTATATCTGGCTGTGGTAATCATATTACGGGTTGTCGGGAAGTGTAAAGTAGAGACTTCGTTACCCAACTTCAGAGGTCTCCACAAGTCCTACGGTAACGACGAAGGCTCAACAAACATTCCAGGAGAAAGCTGAAGGTATGTGCCATAAGCGTATATAATTTTAATATTCTAGGAGTAATAACTGATTTTTGGCAAATATTTTTTGAGAGTCTGTCGGAGCCCAAATAACCCCGTGGGACACGCAAAACATTGGTAAACATGCCCGCGGTGTAGGGGTTAAACACCCCCCACACTCGGGAAAGAGCTTTTCCGTGGCTCAGCCAGTGAACGTTGATATGCATTATCAATTCATTATGAGGACTTTCCATTTCTTCAAGAATAATTTTCAATAGCCCCTTACTTAGTGGTTGTGAAATTAGAAAATTTATAAGTTTAACAATGACTGAAATTACATTATTGACTGCTTCAGTTTGAGCTTGGCTGCAAAGAACCTCAACACGAATAAAGCAGTGGTAATGACTTATATTTGGCAGCAACTGTGAAAGAAAAAAACAAATGAAGCCATTCTGCCTTCCGACCATAGCTGGAGCTCCATCTGTGGCAGCTGATACTAGTTTGTTGATATTAATTGTCTTTGAAGAAGAATTTCATTAATAAATTAAAAAAAATTTTCACCAGCTGTTCTCTCAAGTAAAGGTAAAACAGTCAAAAACTCCTCACTAACACAACCATCATCATTAACAAGCCTAATATAGCAAAGAAGTTGAGTAACACCTCCAATATCAGTGGATTCATCAACTGCAATGACATAAAACGGCATGAAGCCATTATTAAAAGCAAGTTTGACCCTATTTCCTTTGAAATATCTTATCTTCAACACGCCTAGTTACAGTACAGTATTATTACTCAGAGGAATATTATTAGCTATGGATATTTGTGTTTTCTTAAATTTATCAGGCAAAGAGTCAGTTAGTCTCTCTACGTCAGATATAATCCATTTCTTGATAATTTCTCCTTCAGAATTATGGATTTGAATGCTTAGCGGAAATATGAGATACCTCATAATAAATAAATGTAGCTACTTTATTTACTTCTATCTGTTTATTTGTGATCATTATCTGGCTCCTCTTCAGATTTATTCAAGTCGCTTAATCTGACTGAACGTGCTGCAGATCCAAGAGAGTACTGTTCACTGCATGATGAATGGTTTGTTTTGAAATGTCAACAGTTACTTCGCTGGAAACCTGCTAAGTGGCTATTACACAGTAGGCATGTTACACCACTCCTGTCAGGATTTTCTACAACAAAATAATAAGTTTCCCAGTCATTTTCAAAATTATACTGCTTTCTTTTTCTTTTGACTTGTTCTTTACATGAGAACTGCACCAATTTTGATGCAGAAGGCTCGCTGTCCTCACTTTGCTGTCTTTTATGTTTTATAACAAAACGATCCATGATTAGGCTGTTAGAGCAGTCTCAGCTAGGGATGATACTCACTCATACCGTCTTACGAATCCACAGTTTGACTGACACCATATGACTGGACTGACTGTCTGAACAGCTCAGAGTGTTGTCACATACTGAACTTGTCTGGTTAAGCTGCAATGGTAGGCTACATTAATCATCCACAAACCAGATGATCCAGTGTAAATGAAGACTGCCCTGGAAAATTCGTCGATGTTACATATACTCCGCTTTATACAAATTATGCAGTTTACACACATTACTGTAATAAAAAAAAAAACAAAGTAATGAAAAACTAACTGCAATGGAACATTGGCATCAGTGTTTGTTTATCCATTTATAATTAGCGGGACTGCTCGATAACTGATGAGAAGTCTTACCTCGCTACCATCAGCTCTGTCAGACTTTGGCCTACAAAGAGCTGGTGCTCACGAGCAAGATTTTAACCACTGTGAAAGAGCACTGCCAGACCATCAGGGAGCAGAGTGGTGTTCGCAAGCAACAGGTTAGGAATCCCTGCTCTACGTACTGCTTCAACAAACGACTCACTGACACTGTGCTTCCCTCTGATCCCAGTTGATTTTGGAGCTTTGATGAACATTTGGTATGAAAGAGAACAGTCTGTGACTCTTTGATTCAGGTACTCTTTCTGCTAGGTCACCCTTGTTATTTACTTTATCCACTGTTGACCCCTAGTGAACTACCTCCAATTCATCAAACATTTCCTTGACATATGCCAGCACTTCGTCCTTCTGCTCTTGTAATGCAAACCAGTCCAGGTTGAACCTAGGGTCCAAAAAAGCCGCCACCTGAACATCTCTCATTTCCATGTATGGACCCAATCTTTTCTTCACAGAGTACAATAGCACTTTAGCCAGTTGTTCACAGTATTGTAATTGGGTATTATGAATTATTGTTTAAGTCCTATATAACTGGTCCATTAGCAGTTATGGTCACCTTCTGTCCCTCCACAACTTCCATGAGAGAACAGGTGTTCAGGGAAAAGGCAGGATAACTGCCAAACGCAGGTTAGCTGGGTTAATCCTGGGGCATCTTAATCCCATAATGACAGCTTGGTATGGGGTTAACTTACCAGTACCGCCTTCCTCCCTTTCATAGTTACAATTAAATTACAATCAACCTATCAATTACATTTACAATTAACTGTAGATTTTATTTTCAGGTACAATTATAATTACAATTACAATAATTCTGTAATTAATAACATTCCAATAAAATTGCAATTACAGTTATTCCAACCCTGCAAGGGTAAGACTTCATTCACTTATTGTATGTCATGGCACTTGAAGCTCTTTCACATGGCTTCAGATATGGACTTCCACGGGAGATGTAGGCCTATGCTGATGACTTGGTGATGACAGCAGAGAATATAAGGGAGGTGGAGGAAAGATTTAGGAAGTGGAGAGACAGAAAGGGGTACAAGAGTTTGAGAATAAATGTGGATAAAATAAAACTGATAATTAAGGGTGGTGGCAGTACTGTCAAAACAGAGGGAGAGTGCCCATGTGCAGTTTGTCACAAGGGTGTTGGAAGTAACTCCATCTCGTGCAGTATTTTTGATAAGTGGTTGCATAAGACATGTAGTTGCATTAGAGGATGACTGAGAGATAGTGCTGATTTTGTGTGTGAGTGGTGTGTCAGGGGGAGCATTTAGAGATGGTCAGACATGAAAGGATTCATCTTGCTTTGGTCTCTTGAATGTGTGGAAGTTTTTTTTTTTTTTTTTTTTTTTTTTGGGGGGGGGGGGGCGTTTTATTTATTGGAGGTGGGCCTGGAGCTAGCTCTTCTGTGGCTAGGGTAGGAAGCAGTTGGAAAAAGTCCAAGGAGCTGTTGACTTTCCAGACACTGATAGCTGGGGCTCACCCTCAGTGATCAGGGATCTTTGTATGCGGGATGTGTTAGAAGAGTAATGCTGTGTGGTAGTAAGAAATTGGCAACAACGGAAGAGGATAATTGTAGTCTCAAACGTACAGAAATGACAGTGATTAAGTGGATGTGTAGTGCATCCTTGAATGCGAGGCCTGAGGGGGTTGGGACTATGTTTAAGACTGAAGTACTGAGAGGAAGGATAGGGCTAGAGTGTTGTGATGTTGTGATGAGGAGGGGTAGATTAAGATGGTTTGGGCACTTGGAGAGGATGGAAGATGAAAACTGGGTGCAGAATGTGAGAAGTGTGAACGTCTTGGATAGAAAAGAGAAAAGCATACCGAAAAGAGACCTGGGATGAGGTCATAGACTGTGACCTCATGGATAAGAGACTGAATTAGGAGGCTGGCAGAGATCGTGCAACATGGAAAGGCGCAAGGCCCATTAGGTGACCCAGGCCGACGCATGTATGCATGTTGGAATCTTTATAAATGATATGATACCCAGCTGATGGGTGAGGGTGTTACATTATATTAATTCTCTTTTTTATAATGCTAATGAATTAGAGCACCTGATGCTCTAGTAATTAACAAGTGCTCGTGGGCCCTTCGGGCCCCTCACACTTGCTCCTGTGGAGGGCTCTTGCGTTTATGTGCTTGTCTAGTATAATGTTGTCACTTGAATTTTTTGCAGCTAACCAATTGATCGTGTTATTTGCAGCTTCGGTAATGGATCCCAGTTTATTTTAGTTCTACCTTTGGGGAAAAAATTCCACGGAGATCCTATGCCGGGCTCCGGGAGCAGCGTTTTTTGGTCAAAATATGATCACTCATTAAATATAGAAAAAGTTTTTCAATCATGATGGGACCAAGTTTTTTTGCATCAGCAATTTTTTTGCGATTTTTGTGCCAATTTTGGTGCGATTTGAATGTGTAGTATCGGCTGCCCAAAATACACACACACACACACACACAGAGGGAGTCAATCAAGGCAGACGTCCGACATCGGCGCTCCATACCGAACCAACACTGCCAGTGGCATTACCTAAATTAGTATCTTTGTATGAGTCAAGCTCTGTACCAGGTTAGACTAAATGATTTTTCATTATTAAAAGGAAAAAAATAATAAGTTTAAGCAAGATTTGTTCAAACAGAAAAGAGAACCAAGAGGAAAAAATGCGCTGAGTCAGCTGAGGTTTGTTTAGACTACAGCAACACGGGGAAAGTGTACATACTCTGTTCTTTTAGTATTGCAAAATGGATACATACTTTAGTAAAGCAAATTTGGAAAAGAAAAGGGATAAAGGTAAAAAGCAAAATGATGATTTCTACCAAGAACTGGTTGAAGTGGAGACTCACAATAGACTGGTTGAACGGGTACACAAACTAGAAATGGCTTTCAAAAATGAAATCGATGAAATAAAGAAGCAGATGCACTTGCAAAAGGAAGAAATAGAAAAACCAGGAAGGGAGGCCAATAAGAAAGACACAACCATCAGTGAACTAACAGTGGAAATGAGTACACTTAGGAAGAAAATGAGTGAAATGGCAAGTACAGTAGTCAATCACGAGCAGTGGCGTCACCAGGGGGGGGCTAGGGGGGGCTTTGCCCCCCCAAATCAAGGACTCAGCCCCCCAAAAATTGCAGCCTCCCAAAATAATAATAATAAAAAATCACCAGCTTACATAGTATGCTTGCAGCTCGGCATTGGCCCACCTAGCTTTCCCCCAACCCCCTACCGCCAATCCACTTTTATTCGTGCATCCATATTAGTTTAATACAATATTATTTATAGCTATATAATGTGATATGTTATTCACAATTTACGTAAACCTATGACTCAAATCAGGATAGTTATAATATATTAGTTTCCCATATACTTTTTCCAAGCTTGGTTTTCTTTGAAATATATTTATTGCACAAAGAATGCAAGATTTTATTAAATTTATCAAACTTATTTTATATTTACAATATATAATATGGTATGTATTAATCACGGAGCTTTAAAATTGGATTATGCAGTCTAAAATATCTGATCTATGCAATTTTTCACAAATTCGAATGTTCAGAGTATCGAAACTCGGAATGTATGTTTACATTGAGAAGTGTCTGTGAACTGTGGCTAAATCCTGTATTATTTTCGGCTTTATTTGAATGTATTGGTTTCAGTGGCTGTATAGACGTCACTACGTTCCGGCATATTGCTAGCCACCTCACTTTACCTGTTCATTTTTGTTTTTACGGATATGAGATCTAGCCTATACTTTATACAAAGAGTCGGCAGTACTTGGTTCAGTCGACACTCGACTGTCTGAACTGAATGTCATTTCCCTTTTATAGGCTATTCTACAATAATACATTTGCGGATATCAGCCATCAGCCACTCAGGTGATGAAAAGGTCATCTAAAAATCCTCAGGGACAGGGTGACATAAGGAAATTCTTTCGCACCTGCACCTCCAAAGATGACTCAGATGAGTGCCAAGAAGTGGCTGTTATTGGGAATGAGGTGCCAAAAGCAACCCCGGATAACCCCAAAGCTGAACCCATTCAGACATGTAAGTGGCCCCTATATCAAACTTTTTCAGTAGTCATTTTATGAAGCTTAGGCCAGGATTTTTTTAATTGATTTATTTTTAAATTGGCTAGGCCTAGGCTATTTCTCAGTGTTGCAAATATATTGTCCTAAACGTACAGAGTGGGAAAGTGAATGGCTTTGTTTTCCTATCACAGTACCGGTAATGGAAGATAAATCTTGGCAATTATATCTATATACATTGAGCTTTTTTGAATTATCAAATTTAATATGGTAAGTCTAAGAAACCGTTTGATACCACATAATGCTAGCAGTTTAAGAAAAACTTATCTGCAAAAAAGCTTTATACAATTACCTTGTACACATTATATCATAAGGTTTACTGATACCTAGTATTAGGCCCATCAATATTCATGTGTCCTATAAGTTTCTTATTAATAGCCTGTGAGACCTTACTTTACTTTTTCTTCATCTATAGGCCTCAAAAATTCCCTTAAAACTGCTCAATTTCCGAAAAATTTTCCGGGGAGGCTTACAACACCCCCCCAGTACCCCCAAGCTGCATAGGCTCGCTTCTCTCCCCCCCCCCTTCTACCTACACCAGGGCCACAGCCCCCCCAAAATCTGGCCCCTGGTGACGCCACTGATCACGAGAGTGTTATGGAAGAGTTCAAAAATGACACAGAGACAATTAGGCAAGTAAGCAGTCTTATAGATCAGAACAGTGATATTGAGGAGAAGATAACAGGTGAATGAAGCTGTGCAAAGCTACAAAAATGATGTGGATACCACGTATGCTGAAATGGTGAAGTTAAAGAAAGACTTAGAAACAGGGGTGGAGGAAAAAAGCATTAAAAAGGAAGTGAAAAGAATAATCCAAAACAATCCAAAGTTAGTCAGAGATTCAGTAGATATAAACAAATCTATAGTAATCACTGGTATAGAGGAGGAAGAAGTAAAAAACAAGATCACAAGAGACAAAAAGGAGATGGCAAATGTAATGAGCTTACTGAAAGAAGTATCAGAGGAAATCTGTAGTAAAGACATAGAGGAACACAAAAGGTTAGGGAAATACGAGAAAAGCAAGACAAGACCTCTAAAGGTGACTTTCCAGAGTGTAATCACTGTGGAAGAGATACTAAAAAATGCAAAGAATCTTATGGAAAAAGAGGAGTTCAAAAATGTATGGACAAAAAGATGCCTAACACAAGAGGAACTGGAATTACTGAAAGAGAAAAGGGAGGAAGCAAAAACAAAAAATGAGGGAAGATCAGAAGAGGAGAAGAAGAATTTTTTTTTACAAAGTAATAGGATTGCGGGTACGAAAGGGGTACACAAACAGGATGGAATAAAAAGGAGGAAGGTAGTAGAACCATGTCATGACAAGTATATAAACAAGATGATAAAGTTGATGTACTCAAATGTGGATGGAATGGTATCTAAATTACTAGAGATGAATGATTATGTCAGAGAAAATGAACCACAAATAATATGCCTAACTGAAACAAAATTAACACCAAGGATATCGAATGACATACTAAACTTAGAGGAATACAATATATGGAGAAGAGACAGAAATTTAAAAAAAGGAGGAATTATAATATTAACTAAGAAAAATCTAAAAGTCAATGAAATAAAACTAGATATACCATCACAAGTAGAACTGATTGCAGTAGAGATCAACACATCTGAAGTTAAAGTAATTGTAGCCAATTTGTACATGCCACCCAGATCAAACACATGGGAAAGAGACGAATATGAGGACCTGCCAGAGAGTACAATTCAGAGTTTAAGATCATTACTACATAAAATGGAAGAGAAATCGGAAAGAATTATACTAACTGGGGATTTCAATACAAATATAAATTGGAATACTCTAGATATAATTAGCCAAGAAAGCTGTTGGGACCAAAAGCTCCTGGATCTCGTGCAAGAGTTTTTCCTAACGCAACATGTGAGGGAAACCACCAGAAAAAGAGGACTTGATGTACCTTCAGTGCTAGAGTTAATATTTACTAGGCAAGAAAATAATATTGACAGTTTAATATATCACCCTCCACTCAGCAAAAGCGATCATGCAGTACTAAATTATAACTTCAGGATAGCATATGACGTAGTAAACAGCAATGACAGTTACAAAAAGAGCCTAAACTATAAAAAGGGAAATTATCAAGACCTAAAGAAGTATTTCTTAGAAGTTGATTGGGAAAATGAGCTTAGAGGACAAGATTTAAATGTTGTATATAAAAAATTTGTGAATTTTATGAAATAGGAGTCCAGAAGTACATCCCACAGCACAAAGAAGCAGATAAGAAAATACAGAAATGGTTCAATACAGAATGTAAAAAATCAAAAGAAAGAAGAGATTTGTTGTGGAATAGATACAGAAGACACAATAGTGAAAGGGCGTACCGTATAATAATTACAAACAGGCAAGAAACGATTATACAAGAATAAGGAGGGAAGCCCAAAAACAGTTTGAGAAGGATATAATAAATAAAAGTAGTGATCAACCAAAGCTGTTTTACAGCTATATCAGAAGCAAAACCAAAGTAAAAGATATAATACAATCCATTACTGACGAGGGAATCACTTATACACAACAGAAAGATATTTGTGAAGCACTAAATAAGAATTTCCAATTAGTTTTTACAGAAGAAAAAAATTTTGAGAGGGAGTATGTGGAACATGCATGTCCACACATACTACCAGATATACAAATAACAGAAAAAGTAATACAGGAGGAGTTAAGTAGATTAGACAGGAAAAGTAAGTTGTCCTGATGAAATTTCATGTTGGGTATTACGAGAATGTGCAAAGGAGTCAAGTAAACCATTATTTTTAATTTTCAAGAAATCCTTGAGTCAAGGTAAACTACCTGATATTTGGAAAAAAGCAAATATTGTCCCCTTATTCAAGAAAGGAAATAGACAAAATCACTCAACTACCGACCAGTATCACTGACCAGTGTTGTAAGTAAGGTATTAGAAAAGCTTATAAGAAAAGCTTGGGTAAATCATCTAGAAGAACACAGTATGATAACAGAAAGACAGTTTGGTTTCAGAAAAGGAAAATCTGTTGAGCTACTATGACAGAGTAACAAACACAACACAGGAAAGGGAAGGATGGGTGGACAGTATCTATTTTGATTTCAAGAAAGCTTTTGACACAGTACCACACCAAAGACTTTTATGGAAACTGTACCATCAAGGAGGAATTCGAGGCAAACTGTTTTGTTGGATGCAAGACTTTCTCATAAAAAGAGACATGAGAACAGTACTAAGAGGAAACTACTCATCATGGAAAGAAGTGACTAGTGGAGTACCACAGGGTTCAGTGCTGGCACCAATCATGTTTTTAGTGTATATAAATGATATAAACAGTAACACTGGAAATGAGAGCTATCTGAATATGTTTGCAGATGATGCAAAAATACAAAGGAGAATTACTAACACAGACTCTTGTAAAGAGCTACAAGAAGAATTAAATAAACTTCATGAATGGAGTAATACATGGCAAATGGAATTCAGTGTGGACAAGTGTCATGTAATCAAGTTTGGTAAAAGTGGAAAAAGACCTGATTGGGATTATAAGTTAGGAAATAAAACCCTATACACATCAGAAAGAGAGAAAGACCTAGGTGTGATTATCAATAACAGACTACCTCCGGCTGACCACATCAGCGAGAAGGTACGGAACATGTATACACTGCTTGCAAATATGAGAATAGCATTCACATACATAAATGAAGACATGCTAAGAAGGATAATAACATCATTCATTAGACCAACCCTGGAATATGCATCAGTAGTCTGGAGCCCTCATCTCAAAAAGCACATAGACAAGATTGAAAATGTTGAAAGGGCCGCTACAAGATGGATACCAAGCTTAACCCCTTAACCGCGGGGCGTCACTTTCGTGACGCTTGGGAGCAAGGGATCATACCGCGGGGCGTCGCTTTTGTGATTCTGTGTTATTTTGAATTCACCCGGGCTTTCAAGTGGGGGCTTGTATCATCTATCAGTACTGACAATGTCCAACACTA
Source organism: Coenobita brevimanus (assembly GCF_032717465.1). Taxonomy (NCBI): domain Eukaryota; kingdom Metazoa; phylum Arthropoda; class Malacostraca; order Decapoda; family Coenobitidae; genus Coenobita; species Coenobita brevimanus. Next base: position 21,966,616 of record NC_136975.1, read on the forward strand.
GTCAGCACTCCTAATCTCATCTGTACTCCCATCCATTGTTGACAATTTAGCCATTTCTCCCCGTTCTTGACTCCCCTCCCTACCCCCCCTCCATTACCCTATCCTCTCGCCTGCCCGGCCATGCTACGCTAAGTAAATCTTCCCTGGAATTTTTCACTGATTTCATCCATTGAAATAAGCCCTATGTCGTATTCTTATACCAAATAATATATACAAGAAAGAAATCAGGTAAGTGAGAGTGCCATACACCTGGAATTGGCTAATTATCACCTGACAACACCTCACGTGCACTCGTTCGCTAATTTTCGCTGTTTTTTTCCCCTTGAAATATGCCATATAATCTATTTTCGTAATAAATATACATGTAAGGAGAGAAGGGAGAAGCCTAAGTGATATTTACATTCACCCGGAACTACCTAATTTATAATGTATTGTCTAGATTTCCTGCCAATCATATCAGTGCTACACAAAGCTGTTTCAAGATTTAACATTGGTAGCTCTGATTATATATCTCCTAAGTAGGCCTCTAATCTATTTTCGTAATAAATATACCTGTAAGGAGGGAAGGGAGAACCCTAAATGATATTTATATTCACCTGGAACTACCAAATTTATAATGTATTGTCTAGATTTCCTGCCAATCATATCAGTGCTAGACTTAGCTGTTTCAAGAAGTAATATTGGTAACTCTGAATAACCCCTAAAGCAGGCCTCTAGGCTAGCTGGCCTGGCAACTGCGTTATCAGTGTAGTCTCATCTTCCGAAGTGAGAGGACGTATGTTTCATCTTGCTGACTTCAAGGCCTTTTTCACCCCCATGCAAATGGCTCTGTGACCTTTACCCCCTACTAAACCTCGTGTGGAAAGAGGTAAAGGGCTGACAATTGATAAAAGAGTGACTACGATCTTTCTATTGAGTAAAACAGTGCAAGTGGAATTGTAAATAATGTGTAAATAATGTGTAAACAGCAAGTAAAAGTAATGAATGTAAATATACGTGAACAATGGAAAATAGTTTTATAAGTTATTTCAAGTGACAGTGCATAACACTGTAAATAAAATAGAAATGTAAATAACGTAAATAAAATAGAGAACGTAAATAGAAATGTAAATGAGTAGTATTATAAGAATACGAGTATATACCCTAGGAGTAATGAAAGTGAAAGTTTCACTCTAGCATGTCTGAATGCTATGAGTTATGAGAGTGAAGATGAAAGTGACATTCACTCTCAATGCCAGTATACAGGACGAGAAAGTGAATGCTACGTATTTTACTGAAAGAAATTGAATCCCTACAGTGACAATAAACTAATACTACTGAAGGAAACTTATGGATAAAGACTGTAGATATATATAAGTGTTATATAGTAATAGAAATATAAAGTGTGAGGGGTTTTATGAATAATAAATGACAGACTACCATGAGCGAACTAGTGCCAGTGCGACGATCAGACGCGCTTGTAATTTCTATTGCTTTCACAGTTTTTTTTTTTTTGAGTATGGATCCCAAACTACTTGAAAATTGTAGAATAGTGTTTATAGTGTTTGTATCTGGCTGTGGTAATCATATTACGGGTTGTTGGGAAGTGTAAAGTGGAGACTTCGTTACCCTACTTCAGAGGTCTCCACAAGTCCTACGGTAACCGACGAAGGCTCAGCAATCATTCCAGGAGAAAGCTGAAGGTATGTGCCATAAGCATATGTAATTTTATTATTCTAGGACTAATAACTGATTTTTGGCAAATATTTTTTGAGAGTCTGTCGGAGCCCAAATAACCCCGCGGCACACGCAAGTAATTGGTAAACAAGCCCGCGGTGTAGGGGTTAAGGGACCTAAGCTACGAAGAAAGACTAAATAAACTGAATCTACCAACACTACAGGAGAGAAGGAAAAGAGGTGACATGATAATGCTATATAAGTGCGTATCAGGGAAGGAGAAAATAGACGTAAATGATTACTTAACATATGGAGAAGCATCAGCAAGAGGACACTGCAAAAGACTGCATAAGAAGAGAGGTGATAAAGATGTAAGGAAATTGAGTTTCCCAAACAAGGCAATTGATCAATGGAATGCACTACCGAATGAAATAGTGTGTGCCAAAACAATTCACAAATTTAAGGATATGTACGATAAATATGGTTTAAGACACGGGACAGTACGAGCTTGACTCATTCCTGTAAAGATACAATTAGGTAAGAACAATTAGGTAAGGTAAGAACGTGGCTACTGCTATAGTATATTAGATATGCTTACGTCACTTCGATTTAATGGCCAAGAGGTGACCACATGTTTTATTATGTTAACGATTACGGGAAGTACGAGTAAGCTGGTCATCTGGCCAGATTCAGGTCCTTGTTCTTCTAATGGAACGTATTGGGATTGTCTGTTACCATTATTGTAATGGGAGTTCTGAGGCTTTTTCAAGTTAATTGAGACACCACTAGTGTTTAATGGAGATGGTGTATGAAAGTTTATTCCAAACTTCGTCATCACAATTATCCTGTAATTTAAAAGTATCATCTGGATGTTGGATGAACAAGATGAGACCCTCTTCATAAACCTGCAGTGAATCTATTGCAAACCCTTTTTATACAAGCATCAGCTGATGATAGCTGACATGTCATATCAACTCAACATTTCAAGCTGAGGAACTTTGTATTTCATAAGAAAGTCGTTAAAATGCCTCCTTATAGCCGAAATTGAAGCTCGCCCAATAGTAAGCTGTCAGCTAATGCACCAGCTGACATCTTGAATCAACTAAAAAAAAACTAAGGAGCTTTGTATATCGTATGAAAATTGCTTATAATTCTCCAAGAGCAGATATTAGAACTTTCCATGAATGGGGAAAAAACATAAGAACTCTTAGGTGGACCACTTACAGACCTGTCGGCTTCACCTCAGGTGAAAATGTAAAATACATATCATTATTGTGAAGAAAACACTTAAACGTTTTTTTTTGTCATAGGGTTAATTTATAATTGATTCCGAGGGGGGGAGGGAGAAACAATATCTACAGTACCTATAACAAACAACAGCAACAGCCAACCCCATTTAAAGACAGGTACAAACAGAGACATAAGGATCCATTGCTTGGTCCCTGAATCCAGACATTTAAGTTGACGGTGACAAATCTCAGTTGCCTCTGAGTGGCATTATGCAAGCTAGAAACCCCAGTCTCCAAGATGGAAGACCTTACAGGCTTCACCCGTTTAGCGTGCCTTAATCTACTAAACCACATGACATTTGGTTATATGGTTACTGCCCAGAATAGACGTTTGTTTCCTGAAAAACAGGAAACCATTTTACCGGTCAGTCACTGTAGAGTCACCCGGAGGGAGGGGAGACCATCCATTAATTTGTTTAATCCTTACAGAGTGGTAGCTGGTCTATTCTGCATTAAAAGCCAAACTTTTAGATGGGAATTATCGTACCAGCTCTTCAAAAATATCAATTTCTGTTGGAATTATCGTACACTGTTAAATTCATTTTTATGGTGTTTAATAATCTGATGTATTTTAAAATTGTTGCCAACACCTTGGTATATTTACTGAAAACTTACCCATTACAATTATCTTCATCAGTACATTAATTCTGTAAGGTACTGATGTTTACTTTGGTGTATATTTACCACTTTATTTTGTATCAGACTTAGGGCATACCATGAAAATCTCATAACAAGATTATAATAATATAATCATATCTTTCATTACAAAAATAATGTTACAAGAAATACCATTTGTGCCAGTCTAGAAAATCAATCTGACTAGCAGCAGAATGCGGTCCATAGAACTATAATTGAAAACTCTCAGAAATGTGCTTCCTCTTGCAGATGATAGCTTAGGAAGAACAAGATAGAAGTATTATGAGTGATCACCATTACATTAGCCCTTACGATCACTCATCTGTCAAACTGTGGAACCACTGTGCATATTTAGCTATGCATACCACAAAATTTACTGCCATTCTAGCTTTCAGCCCAAAATTATCATACAAACCGTAAGATAATAGAAAATGGTATTGTACACGTACCAGAGGCAATATTATCGTACATATACGATAATTATCGTACGTGTGGCAACACCGATTAAGATGAGGGTGCCCAGCTTTGCTTGCCACCAGATGGCATAATGTGAGCAATATGCCAGCTGTCTCCTGAATGGAAATCCTTCCCGGCCTCATCCAATTGGAGGACCTTAATTGAAGAAGCCACCAGACGATCATTTGATTATAAAGTTACCACCCAGCGTAGTAGGCAACTTCATGAATTATAAGAAACCATTCAGCTGCTCAGTGTAAAATTACATGAAGAAAGCAGGATATCGGATGAGTAGATAGTGGGCACCCCCACCTATCATTTATATGGTTTGCGAAAGTAAAAATAAGTAACCAGGTCCCTCATTAAAGGAGAAGGTACTTTATTCTAGTAGAATGTGGTGGTGACCACCGTCCACTCACCTGATGTTGTGTTTAGTACTTCTTCCTTCACCTTTATTACTCTCTTTTGGTGTCTCTGCCTTCCTCGTTTGCTATTTCTCCATGTCTTTCTGCCTCTTTTTATTACTATTCTTTCTACTTCAGTTGACTCTAAGCAACAAGCCTAATGATTTCCTGTAACCCAGAAAACCATTTACGACACACGATGTTAACCACATAACAAGGTTAAGGGACCAAACCTTCACACTTTTCCCCGTACCTCACTCTGGTGAGGTGATATCTGCACAAAGAAAGCAAAGTATATATATATATATATATATATATATATATATATATATATATATATATATATATATATATATATCCTGACGCCCTAATCCCGCAAAGGGTGGCTGCAGACAAAACGCCTCCAAGTCGCTCTGTCACCCACCATTTGACTACCCTCCCCCCAACTCACCCCCCCTCCCTCATATACCTCTCAACTCCATCCCTCCACCTCATCCTCGGTCTACCCCTTTCTCTCCCTTCCTCCACCTCCCCTACATACACCCTCTTAGTCAGTCTTTCATTCTCCATTCTCTTCACATGTCCAAACCACCTCAGTGTATTTCTCCTAATCTTCTCAACCACATCCAGATCCACCCCACAACGTTCCTTCACTTCTTCATTCGTCAGCCTGTCCCTCCACATCACTCCACATGGTCCTCTCAAGTAACTCATTTCCACTGCTCTCACTCTTGACTTGTTCCCCTCTTGCAAGGTCCACGCCTTGCTTCCATACGTCAGGGTAGGGATCACAATACTATCATGCAGTGACTTCTTAACTTCCATACACACCTCCCTATTTCTCATCACTGCTTTCAGTGTACCAACAACCTTCCTTCCCTGCTGTACCCTTTCACACACTTCATCCCCCAAAGTTCCATCCTTACTCATCACACTACCCAAGTACTTGAATGCACTTACATTCTCACATTCTCACCATCCAACCTCACTGCATGCTCTGTGACTTCATTCCACTCAAACACCATAACTTTACTTTTGTTTACATTAACTTTCAGATTCCTCCTACACACTGTCCCAAATTCATTCACCAAACTTTGCAACTCCCATTCATCTTCACTCAACAATACTGTATCATCAGCAAATAGCAACACCGGAATCTTCCAAATCTCACCCTCATTCATTAGAGCCACCCTCATATCCACTGCCCTACCTTGCACCTCCTTTACAACCCCATCCATGTATATATTAAACAGCCATGGAGACATCACACAACCCTGTTTCAGTCCAACATTGAGATCAAAGAACTCACTCAGCTCACCATGCACTCGCACCGTAGCCCTAGCTCCCTCGTACATACTCTTCACAGCACTCAACAATTTCCCCTCCACTCCATATATTCTTAATACCTTCCACATTCCTTGCCTATATTCTGTCATAAGCTTTCTCCAAGTCCATGAAGGCAGCATACACTTTCCTTCCCTTCTCTAGATACTTCTCCACTAAACATCTTAGAACAAATATCTGATCTACACACCCTTTTCCCTTCCTAAATCCCCCTTGTTCTTCTCCAACTAGCTCCTCTGTCATATGCCTAACCCTATCAATGAGTATTCTACCATATATTTTACCAGTCACACTAAGAAGGCAAATACCCCTATGGTTACCACATACTTCTCTCCCCTTTTCCTTTGTATAAAGGAACAATTATACCTGATTTCCACTCCTCTGGAACCCTTCCCTCTTCCCAAGCCAATCTACACAACTGCCATATCCACTCCACAACAATCTCACCCCCATACCTAAGCATTTCACCACACACTCCATCAATTCCTGGGGCCTTTCCCAATTTAATCTTCTTCATCGCTTCAACTACTTCCGACCTACTGATCTCTTCCTCCTTCCTCTCATCTCTTCTTCTCCCAGCCATTCCCCAACCATTTATACTCGCACTGCTCTCACTCTCTACATTCAACAAATCCTCAAAGTGCTCCTTCCATCTCCTCAATTTCTCTCTCTTCTCCACCAACAATCTATTATTCCTATCTTGCACTCTCGTACTATTTTCCCTTTCAAACTGTCTTACTTTCTTTACCTCCTTCCAAAACAATTTCTTACTCTCCCTCCATTTCACACTCAGATTCCTCCCAAACTCTTTATCCACTTTCTTCTTACTTTCCTTCACCAGTCTCTTAACCTCCCTTCTCCTGCTCACGTATACCTCTCTCTTCTCTCTCTCATCTTCTCCCCTACCTCTCCTCGCTAACCATTCACTATATGCCATCTTCTTTTGTTCCACAGCTCGTTTCACCTCATCATTCCACCATGCTGTCCCTTGCACACCGTTGCATCTCCTCCTCACTCCACAAACCGCCTCACACTCTGCTCCTATCTCGTCCGTGAATATCTTACATACGTCTTCCACCCCTTCCATCTGCTCTAGCTCATGCCTTCCCAATCTTTCTTCCACTACGCTCTTATACTTTGTCATTTTCTCACTATCTTGCAATTTCTCCACTCTTCCCACAGGAGCTGCTTCCTCCTGTCTTCCCCTTCGTCTCCTCAACCACTATTTTTGCAGCTCTACCTTGGCCATCACTAAGTGATGGTCCGAGACTCCATTCCCCCACCCTCTCCACACTCTTGCATCCAACACTTGTCTTCTCATTCGCTCATCCACACACACGTAGTCTATCATTGCCTTTCGTTCAACAAGTTCACCATCCATCCTCCTCATTACTCTCCATATATACTGGTGGATCATCTTATGATGAAAGTAGGTGTTGGCTATTGCCAACCCCTTACAAGCACAGATGTCCACCAAAGCACTACCATTCCCATCTACTTCAGCTGGCACATCCCACTGACCAACCATTCCATCCACTCGTACATTCCCAACTTTGCCATTCATGTCTCCAATCAACAGCACTCTCTCGCTCTTCTCAAACTTGTCCATACATGCTTCTACTCTCGCCCAAAACTCATCTTTCACTCTTGCCACTCGATCCTCTGTCGGGGCATACACACATACAATCGCCCATGCTTATATACCTACCTTCATCCTCACCCATACAATCCTTGCCCCCAATGTTCCATACTCTCTCATATTCTCCTTCCACTTCTTGCTTATCATCAGACATACTCCCTCTCTTGCCCTCTCATTCTCATTGACTCCCACACGTATACCTAAACCATATTCCCATTCTCTCACCCTTTCACCTTTCCATTTAGTTTCAGTCAATCCACATATATCCACTTTTCCATCCTCAAGCACCTGAACAATCTCTTCCTCTTTCACTTCATCATTCACTCCTCACATTCCATGTTCCCACCTAAGAATGTCCTTTGTCTGTTCCTTAGTCGTCAACGTATGGTCAGTCCGGGTCCGAGGCGCTTTATTCGCTTTTTTTAGTTAGTTCTTTTTACGGGGTGGGGCACTAACCCACCACCAACCCTTTTAGTCACCTCGTACAACATGCAGGGATACTGGGGGAGTATATATATACATACATATATATATATATATATATATATATATATATATATATAGTAATCCCCCCAATGTCCGATGTAATAGAGACAAAGGCACGTCCGGAAAGTGGAAAGTGGTCCTGTCCAGATATTGGGCCCCAGCCTCCTGGACTTGTACTTGGACCCTAACACAGAAAAACACCTATATAACTCCCACTGGACATGCATTGCACCTATTTAACCCGCCCCGTCCCGGAGACGAGAATTCACGTCCTCACATGATGTGCACTCATATCCTGGAGACGTAAATTAATGCGGCAACATTGCAAGGTCCTTAATTTGCACAGTTTTCAATTTTTGTGAGTGATTTTTGGCACGTATACACGGGACACCTTCCTCTACAAGATGCCAGGCAGGGACGATGCCTTACCCAGCATGACCTCCTCCCCCCCCCAGCATGACCTTTTCTCAGCAATTCACCTGTTATCACTGACCTGGCCAGTAAAGCCATGTCATGCCATGGTACGAAATTCAAGGCCAGAGTGATTCCCCAATCGATAACAATGTGGAGGACAAACATTAGAGGAAGAAACAGTAAGAAATGATGATCAGGTAATGTAACAAAAAAAGGTCAGGAATGGTGATGAGTTAGTGAGTGAAACAATGCTTATAATGCCTATATTACCGTTTGAAAACCAATATACTCTCATACTACATATAAATTCGTACCAAATAAATAAATAAATACCGTTTATGAGTGGTGTAGAATAGTTATCCTCCCATAGAACTCGTTTTCATTGCAGCCAGCCTGATAGAAAACCCTGTAAGGTAAGGAGGTACTCCTACCTGGATCGAGTATTTTAAACCTCAGGTGAGCGAATTCTCTATGAATTTTCGATGTTTCTCACCAAAAGTGGATGTTTGAGCCAAAAAACAAAAAAGGTCCAAAAATATCGGGACTGGGGCATACCACTGCCCAGAAAATGTCAGGATGGGGCGGGTTAAGACCTAAATCACACCAATAAGGGACATAAAAGACTGAAATAAATGCAAAAGAACCATAAAATGATGTTTCAGAGGTGAGTTTATACAATATTAAACATTCTGGGTACTTACAACAAGTCCCTGGCTCCTGAACTGGTAGTTATGGACCCTAACCTGGCCTAACTCAGAAAAACACCTCCCTACTGCACATGCATATCACCTAAGACCCTATTCACACCAATAAGGGACATAAAAGAGTTAATTGAGGTGTTGGAGATAAGTACAGTATGGAAAATACAGTACAATATGAAACACTCTGGGTACTTACAGCAAGTCCCTGGCCATCTCGATGAATAACCTGCCTCCTCTCAGACTCTGACAGTAAGAAGGAGTTCCTGAAGCACTTGCAGTACACTGTTCATGAAGTCTTGCGCTGAACTTAGTCATTTGCACTCAGAATTCCATTCTCTTAACACTGCGCATTCTTGTCTTACTTGTGCTCCATTGTACCTTAATAAAGTAAGTGTTACACTCTGCACTTAAAGTCTTTCCACTCCTAAAACCATTTTCTAAACATAACACACTCTAGTTAATTTACGTTACGTTGAAAGTCAATTAAATCTTTGTCTTTTCACTCAGAATTTTAATTCCTTAACATTATGCACTGTTTTTTTTTTTCACTGCACAACACTGTAAATTCCCGTGCGGTCTAGTGGAGAAGTTCTAGGCGTCTAATCTCTGTCAGAGTCTGAAAGTAGCTCTTGCAGGTGACCTAGGGATCCCTCGCTGGGTTGTGGTGATGGCATACCCACTGCAGGCGACTCTGAAGAAAGGCGCAAACTCACGTCGAGTGGTGACTCCACCGTGCCTGATGTGCTGGGCTGTGGCTCGGAGCATGAGGGCCTGTCTTGGGGAGGCAATTGAGTGGAGTAAGGGCTGGGCACAGCGGGGGTCACGGGCTTGAAAAACCTGTCAATGGTTGATTGATGCAAGGAACGACGATTTTGACGATTAATGATGCGCTGGCTGAAAGCGCGCACTTCCTCCACAAGTCCCAAGGGCCCCATCTCCCTGTCGCAGTCCGGGTGCTCCAGGTAGTCCAGAACGAACTCTAGGTGTTCCCGGAGTGCGCTCAGCTTGGGGATGGCTGGAGCAGTGTCACACTGAGAGGAGTCTGCATCATCATCGCCGTCCTCATCGGAATATTCTAGCTGGGTACTGACACCTGCAACTGAAGATGCGATCTCGATATCAGACAATGTCTGATACCCAGGATCGCCCTTGTCGTCATCCAACCACTCACGCATTTCATCCACATCAACATTGTCCCCATGAGCATGTAGATGTGCATGGAAGTCATCCACGTCAAAACCTAGGAAATCGTGCTCCACATCCGTTCCGAGAAGAAGACAAGACCAACCATTTTCTAGAGTCTTGACAGGGATTTCCTTCCATGCACTGGCCCAGTTGTAGATGGCAGACTTGATGTTGTAGCGGCGAAGGTTTTCCAGAGTCTGCTGGCCTCGCATGTCCCGTCCCTCCCTGCGCTTGTCCTCGTCCTCGAGAACAACCATAACCTCGTCCAGGAACTTCCGTCGGTACAGCCTCTTCGTTGCCACGATCACTCCTTGGTCCATTGGTTGGATGAGAGCAGTAGTATTAAGTGGCAGAAACATGCACCTCATGCGGCCATTCTCAGCCACCCAGTCCTTGTCGCACGGGTGAGCGGGTGCATTGTCGAGGAGAAGGAGGGCCTTTACCTGGTCGTGTGGGATTCCCAGTTTCTCTGTCTGGTAATGGATGACCTCCTTGACGAAATGGCGGTGGAACCAGTCTTTGAAGATCTGGGCAGTGAACCATGCCCTCAAGGAATGGTACAAGACGACAGGAAGGACATCCATCACCCCACGAAGACACCGAGGCTGCTTTGCACGTCCAACAATAACGGGCTTGAGCCAGTGCATGCCGTTAGCATTGGCACAACACAAAGCAGATATCCATTGCTTGCAGAGCTTGCGGCCAGATTCACGCTTCTCCGTCTCCTCAGCTAGAGTGTTCATAGGCAAAGAGCGATAGAATAAGCCAGTTTCATCAGCGTTGTAGACTTGACCGAGTGTGAGGCCCTCCCTGTCGATCAAGCACTTCACCTTGTGCCAAAACTCGTCTACTCCATCCTTGTTGGCGTTCAAAGCTTCGCCATGAGACTTACGGTTGGTAAGGCCATGTCATAATTTGAATGTGAAGAGCCAAACTTCGGATGCCTTGAAGTCTAGGGCGTCGTGAAGCCTTGTGAACTTCTCAGCAGCAGCCTTCAGCTCCGTGCCACGCACTGTCACACCAGCAGCACATTGCTGTCGATACCAAATCAACATGGAGCGGTCAACTTCTGCATACTTGGGAGTAAACATCACCTTCCTCTCCTTGTTGCATTTGCTTTTCGACAAGAAGTCAGCTGTGTACTGCATGAGTTTGTCTTGGGATCTCTTAATATCAAACAAAGTAGATCGGACCAGGTTGGATTCAGGAAGAATGCGTGAGGAAGACCATCCCGAATCCACCTTGTCCAATATCTCCCTTTTCTTCTCCAGAGTCAAAACCACTCTCTTCCTCTTCTCAGGCGGCAGGGCCATCATCACACACACGAAGAAAAGACACGAGAGCAGCAGGAGAACCTGCAGCAGGTAAGGCACCACCACAAAAGTGAGCACATGGGTGGCCATGACAACGAGCGTGCACAAACATCGAGAGACGGGCGGTAAGTGGGGAGGATGCAAGGGCGCTCTAGCAGACGTCAGTGGAACAATGCACCAAAACAAAGCTGGCCCGCGCTGCATGCACCAACTTCAAATTACGGGAGGGAAAAAGTCGGATTTTATTCGGATTTTTTTGTGGTTTTTGGCCCATTTTGGGAATATTCGATCCCGGGACGAAAATGTCCGGTAATTGGGGATGTCCGGAAATTGGGCATCCAGATATTACTGTATATATATATATATATATATATATATATATATATATATATTATATATAAAGAGAGAGAGAGAGAGAGAGAGAGACAGATATATATATAATCAAACACTAGAGATATGCCCTAATTTTAAATAAATGTGTCCCCAGAAAGCAAGAATGAAATAATGGAGCAAAACTGAATCGGATCTAGTTTTTCTTTGATGGATAAAATTAAAGTGTAACGCAAGGAACCACCCGCAGATATGGTGTGCCTTTTATGAAGGGCTCAGGACCCGATAACATTAAGTGAAGGCAAGAGGACGGACAGAGACAGGGATTCTGAAGACGATGAAGTATGGAGTTCGACTCTTGGTGCTGCGAGTTGGTGGAAAAGCTTCAACGCCATTGTCTTATCAGGAGTATATCCAATTTTCCAAGTCCAGGGGGACGTGACTTATGTAACAGAATATATTTTTTGACATATTATTCAAGTTATAAGAAACATTCCATAGGATCCTGTAGAATCATAAAGTATTACTATTTTTATTATTATTATTATTTTTTTTCAATACAAGTATCGAACACAGGCCCAACATCAGGCACATAATGTCATTCTAAACATCCTGTGATGAGGGACCAGAGACAATATAAGGGCTTCGGTAATCTGACTGAGGATGCTAAACATCGTGATGACTAGATACATAATTGATTACCATGCTAGCAATATTATCGTCGCAGAGATGACCAGATTCCAAAAGCTGACAACCATACAAAACATTGCCATCAGGATCAACTAAGGTTGCACAACACCAGCCAGACAAGAATATGCCAAGGCGGAAGCAGCCTCTCTACCTTCAAAGTAAGGATCAAAGAGTTGACTGCCCTGCAGGTCCTCAGATCCCTCGACACCATTGATAAAAAATTCTTTTACAAAGTGTTCATTGACCCTGCCTCACCCATGGGAATCAACAACAGGTGGCTCCAAGCCATCGAATATCTCTTCAGTGGAATAAATTTACATGAGTTCCTAACTAGTTTTCACCTGCCGACTCCCGTTGATGTGTATATAATTCCAATCGTTTTGTCACTGTGACTCCCGTTGATGTACATAAACGTGCTGCAATTGCAAGGTCCGTCATTTGCACATTTGTCAAATTTCGTGCGTGATTTTTGTTACGTGTACACGGGACAACTTCCTCTACCAGATGCCAGGCAGGAACAATGCCATACCCTGCACAACTTCCCTCTCCCCACATGCCATTGACTCGGCAATTCACCTGTTACCAGTGACCTGGCCAATAAAGACATGTCACGCCACGGTATGAAATATAAGGCCAGAGTGATTCCCCAATCGATGACAATGTGGAGGACAAAGTTTATGTAGCATTACAGGAAGAAACAGCCGGAAATGATGATCAGGTAATGTCGCCAAAAAAGGTGAGGTATGTTGATGTGTTTGCGTGAAACAATGCTTGTATTGCCTATATTACTGTGTGAAAACCAATATACTCTTGTACTACTATAAATTCGTGCCAAATAAATAAATAAATACCTTTTATAAGTGGTGTGGAATAGTTACCCCTCCCACAGAACATGTTCTCTCTGGAGCCATCCCCATAGAAAACACAGTAAGATAAGGGGTACTGTTACCTGTATCTGGTATTTTAAACCTCAGGTGAGCGATTTCTCTATGAATTTTTGATGTTTCTCATAAAATGCAGAGGTTTTAGACAGGAAAAAAAAACAAAATCGAAAATCTGCTGGGATGGGGGGAGGTCATTGGTTAAAAATCTGCCGGGATGGGGCAGGTTAAGGTAAAAAACCAAAAAGGTGCTACCTTGGGCCATTGTCACCTTCTCAGTCCCCTTACGAAACAAGACCAGGAGGAAGGCTGATACACCTGAGGCTGGGCTCCGACAGGAATTCCAATCTAGGGTGGAGTGTCTTTCCTTTCAACTCTACAATTACGTACACAGACGGTTCACTTGGACAAAAGGGACGTGGTGGCTGTGGCATGGTCATATGAAACGGGTGTACCTTGGAGAGGAGCACTCATGTTGAAGGCTTTTGAGTCTCTGATGGGGTCTTCTTAGGACAGACTGAACTCATGGCCATAGCTGCTGCAGCATCGATCAGCAGCAGGGAAACAAACCTCAGTAATACTGTAGTGTTTGCCACAGATAGTATGAGTACCATACATGTAGTAACCTCGTAACTTCTTGTAGTGGGCTTTGTAGATCAATTGTGCATAAGTACTCTTGGACGAGCTGTAGTTATACGTGAGTAGGTCTGTAAGTAGATAATCTTAGTTCCCTTTGTCATGCAATGACAGGAAAAGTAAAGATGAGTATGGGACTACTTATAATTTTATTGTTGAAAAGATTAACTAAAGTCTCCCACACACGACTGAAGTATAGAGTCCCACTGTTACCTCCCAGACTGTCTTGCTAGACCCCTCTTCTCTCTCTCTCTCTCTCTCTCTTTGCAACCTCTCATCTCTGTAGCTAGCCTACTTCTGCGTGTGTAATTCCTCCTTTCTTGTCTAGGAGAGCTTGTGTCACGTGTACTGGACGTGTGTGAGAGTTTGTGTGAGTCTGTGTGCATGTAGCTTTTCCGGTGCACATCTGGCATTCCTTTACTGAAATTTGCAACACATTTCCTTTCCGACACCTAGCTTGACTATCCTGTTACCTTTAAGACTACACTTTATGTTCCTATCTATTTTGATTTGTATTATTATAATTTGGAGTCCTGACATCGCTCGGTCATGCCAGCTGGCATGACAGGGCATCAGTGACACCCTCTAATCTATTAGTACATAATATTGATTATAATATTGTATAGACATAATATTTATGATAATATTATACTGACTTAATAATATTCTAGAAACATAGTACATTGTATACATATTGTATACATAATGGAGCAAATACGCTATAGTAAAACTGATTATAGATTATTGTGTAAAATATTGAAAAATGTGTATGTGTAACAGACATACTCATATAATTGTGCAGTGGTAATACTGCCAGGTCATTACATTACAGATGGCGTTATCCCTTTAGTAATGCCTAATATATCACCTAACTTGTATGATGATTCTTGTAATACAGAATTGTAGTAACATTGTATGAATTGTTACATAACTATTGTTACATAACTGTATATTGTACATAATTGTATTGTATTGTGATTGTTATATATCGTTTGTAGTTACATAATTGTAGCAACTGTAACACAATGCCAGTAATGCAATCGTTTGTCGTTACATAACTGTAGTAATTTCAGTAATATTGTAGCAACTGCAATCCTGACATCGTAGGTATTTGTAGTAACTGTAGTTATATTGTACACATTGTTTGTTACATTGTAAGTTGCTGCATAATTGTGTGCACATGCATATAATAACACAATAGTTCCACAACAAGTGCTCGTGGGGCCTTCGGGTCCCTCACACTTGCTCCTGCGAAGGACTCTCACGTTTATGTGCTGTTCTAGTGTAACCCTGTCACTTGGATTTTTTGCAGCTAACCAATTGATCGTGTTATTTGCAGCTTCAGGAATGGAACCCAAGTTGTCCGGACGCAAGTCCAAAATACTTTAGTTATACCTGTGGGCAAAAATTTCTTTGGAGATCCTACGCCGTGTGCCAGGGGCGGCGTTTTTTTGGTCAAAATATTAAATATAGTAAAAGTATTCAATCGTGATGGGACCAAGTTTTTTTTTACATCAGCAAATTTTTTGTGATTTCTGTGCCAATTTTGGTGCGATTTGAATGTGTAGTTTCGGCTGCCCAAAACACATACACTCACACACACGGCTACTGCTATAGTATATTAGACAGCAGCAATTAATTGTATTGTGAATCATGTAAGTAGCTAATCCAGTCATGTTGCGGTCGATGATAATGATGGTGTGCCTTACCACTAGCTCGTGGAGAACAATAACTTGGTCTTTGTTTCACTTAGAGGAGTTTATGCCGTATTGTGACATTTGTAGTAATGGCTGCACCTATTTTTGTTTGTTTGTTATGCGATCTTACTGTATTTTTTAATGTATTGATTTTCTATAGTTTGTTTTTCTTCGTTTGTGTACACTTTTTTTATGTTTGAGGTTGCATAACTGCTGGCTAATCCTTGGGACCCTTTTTAGAGGCTTAGTTTATATTGCACTGATATTATTGAAAATGATATTATATAGCCCAATATTTTATTTTATATAAAAAATATATATATACTATATACAATATTAACTATATACACTCACTTGTTGTTCATTTGTAGCTGTTGTGGGCAATATATGTGTCAGCACCGTGTGGAAATCTTTGTCTTCATGATTGTGTGGAAGGTGTTGTTCATTCCTGCTAATGTCATTTGTGTTGGCCTTTTTTTTTCTCTCTCCATCTTGTCCTTGTTTTGCTTGTAATTGAAATTGTCTGGTTCCACTAGATAGAATAGTTATTGTTGGTGCAAGTATTTAGTGATGGTATTATGCAGATAACTGAAGTTGGTATATGTACATAAGGTGTAACTATAAAGTACATTTCATATATTGTGCAGACTGTTTTGTCTATCACTGTGTCTGTCACTGTGTATTGCATAAATGAAGTAAGTATGTAACTCACTAATTTTTTCTGTGGTAGGAATGGTGTGAGTGGTGGTGAGTGGTGGTGTCAGACACACGTTGATTGACGTGATGTGGTCTCAGCAAACGAGCACAGCAACTCGACTTCCCACACTCTGGTAGCTGTGGTGAGTAAATGAGTAGCGATGAGTAACTTGAGTGAAGAAGGATGAGTAAGATGAATGGTGAATGAGGGCTCTGGTATTTGCTGCCGTCAGCTTGACCTCTTCACTCCTGCATCAGTGTGGTGATGGAGACGGAGGTGGGGAGTGGTTTTCGAGAGGAGGGTGGGGTCAGGTGGTTGCGAGTCATTTCTTTCTCTTCGTTTGCTTATTTTGTTTTTCTTTCTTGATGTATTCTCTTATCTTTCTTATTGTGATTTACTCGTTGTGGGATGAAGACTGCCACTACTTGTAGGTGCGTGTAGAAGATTATAGAGATGTCTCGTAGACTTGTTCTATCTATCTATCTATCTATCTATTGCCAGACGCCTCAATCCCGTTTGGGGTGGCCACAAACAAATCGCCTCCAAGTCGCCCTGTCCCCCGCCATTTCACTGCCCTGCTCCCAACTCACACTCCCCTCTCTCATATACCTCTCCACCCCATCCCTCCATCTCATCCTCCAGCCTCCCCCTCCTCTTCCCCCCTCCACCTCACTCACATACACTCTCTTCGTCAGTCTTTCACCCTCCATCCTCTCCACATGGCCAAACCACCTCAGTGTGTTCCTCATAACGCTTCCTATCACATCCACATCCACACCACAATGCTCCTTTATATCCTCATTCGTCAGCCTGTCTCTCCACGTGACTCCACAGGCTCCTCTTAAATAACTCATTTCCACTGCTCTCACTCTTGATTTGTGTCCTTCCAACAATGTCCAAGCTTCACTTCCGTACGTTAGAGTTGGTATCACAATACTGTCATGTAGTAACTTTTTCACTTCCATGCTCACTTCCCTGTTTCTTATCACTGCTTTCAAAGAACCAGCAACCTTTCTTCCCTGCTGTACCCTTTCAAGCACTTCACCCTCCAAACCTCCATCCTTACTCATCACACTACCCAAGTACTTAAACGTACTCACATTTTCCAATTCCTCACCATCCAACCTCGCTGTACATTCACTAACTTCACCTTTCTCAAAGACCATCACTTTACTCTTCCCTACATTCACCTTTAGATTCCGTTTCTTACACACTTTCTCAAACTCATCCACCAAGCCTTGCAGCTCCCCTTCGTCTTCACTCAACAACACAGTAGCATCTGCAAACAACAGTACAGGGAGTTTCCAAACACTATCCTCTCTCACCAGGGCCACTCCAACATCCACTACCCTACCTTGTACCTCTTTTATTACCCCATCCATGTACAGATTGAACAACCATGGAGACATGACACATCCCTGTTTCAAACCAACTTTCAAAGAGAACTTGTTACTTGTAGTTAATCGCAGAGCTTGTTTTTCCTCACTCGTAACTCGATCTTCTTACTGTATACTCGATTGTGGTTACTTGCTCATAGAATTGTAGTTTCTTGATAATGTAGAATCAACTGTAGAACTGAAGCCGATCTTGGTTATCGTCTCACCTGCTTTTGTTGAAGTTCACTGTAGATTCGTAGACGAGGTTCGTACTTTTGCAGCCACCATCTTTTGTAGTAACTTCGTAACTTTGTGTAGTGGGTTTTGTAGATCTGTTATGAATATATTGTACTCCTGGACGAGCTGTAGTTACATGTGAGTAGGTTTGTAAGCAGATAATCTTAGTTCCCTTTGTCATGCAATGACAGGAGAGGTAAAGATGAGTATGGGACTACTTATTATATTATTGTCTTGAAAAGATTAACTAAAGTCCCTCACACACGACTGAAGTATTGAGTCCCGCTTTACCTCCCAGACTGTCTCGCCAGACCCCTATTCTCTCTCTCTCTTTACAACCTCTCACCACTGTAGCTAGCCTCCTTCTACTTGTCTAATTCCTCCTTTCTTGTCTAGGAGAGCTTGTGTCACGTGTACTGGACATGTGTGAGAGTTTCTAGAAGCTTGTGTGTGTCTGTGTGCATGTAGCATTTCCGGTGCACATCTGGCATTCCTTTACTGAATTTTGCAAACACATTTCCTTTCCCACACCTAGCTTGTCTATCATGTTATCTTTAAGAATACCGTTATGTTCCTATCTATTATGATTTGTATTATTATAGTATGGAGTCCTGACATACAGTCTATCCAAGGTGATGTTGGGAAATATTGGAAGCTGATACACATCATCTTCAAAAGATTCAACAGCATTGTTGCCAATGAGCGAAGGAGGGTCTACCTCGTATGGGCTCCCTCCCACTGTGATATCAGTGAAATTGACCCAGCAGATAAGTCAGCCAGCCAAGGAGCCCCCAGACAGAGTATAGCCTACCAGCTCCCAAGATCATTCTCCTGTCTCAAGCGGTGTGTTAGAGACAGGCAGGCCGCACTCTAAAAGAGGCATATTGATGGGTTGGCCAGAGAGATTGGCTCGAAATAGAGATACTTTGTCCTGGTGGATAGAGACCCGCCCAAGTACATGACCCACAACCCATCCTTACAGACATCATACCTGTAGCCTGGAGTACAGATATCTGTGGGAAGTGATCCGGAAATCAGATAGTGACATACTGTATATGACAGTTCTGTAATGTCTGGTACTATAAAAACAAGAACTGGCAAAGTGGTTAACACAAACTGTATACTGTGCAAGATACTAACCAACACACAATTAGGCACTATATCATCGACTGTCCAGCTATTGAAAATACATACCAAATGGTCCTCGTGTCTTGGACTCCCTAGTACTGCATTTTGCAAAACCTGAAAATTTTAAACAGATAAAGACCTACCTAGGACTACCAGTGGAGTTATGTAACAGTTAGCTAGCCCGCACATTATTAGGCAACCCTCATCTGTCAAACACTAACACTATTATTAAATTTTTTGTTAACTGAAATATGCACCTATATTTTCTTGTGCATAACCTTCAGTCTGGGGGACTGCCTCTAATGAGGCCTCTTCATAATAGACTCATTGTCAGTTTGTGCAGTGCTGTATCTGTACATTATAGCACTTTTTATAATAAAATAAATGAAATTAATGCACCTGACTGGAAGAAGCCATGAATTTTTATGACAGTGAAGGATGGACGCTCTTGGGGATGGAGTTGGTGGAAATGTTCTTTTAGTCATTTAACCTGTTTAGCTTTTTTTTTTTTTTTTTTAAATCCTGGGAAAAGGAAACCAAAGGCTAGAAGCCCGCAAACTGTTCCTTCCAAGAAAAAACAAAAACAATACAGAAGAGAGCCAAATTCAAGATCCAATCATTTCGAGATGCCTGGGCACACTGCGCTTGATAGACTGGAGATCATAGGAGACAGGAAATAGAGACAGAGGGAGACAGTTCCAGAGTTGACCTATTGCATAAATGAAGGACTGGGAGTAACTATTAACACTTGCATTAGAGAGTTGGACAGAAAAGGGATGAGAGATTGTTGCCTGACAGGTGCTACACACCCATCGTGGAGGTGGAGGGATGCAAACAGACAGTTCAGAGGAGCAGTGACCAATGAAGCAGAGATAGAAAAGAGATAAAGATGCAACAGTGCGGCAAAGAGACAGAGGTTGAAGGGAGCCAGATTGGGAGCTGCAGATTGGGAGGCTCTCAGGAAGTACTTCCTTGATTATCCCCGAAATGATTATTACTTCCGTGGCCTGGAGCTATCTGAGTGTGCTTTGCGCATTACGGAGGTTATTCACTTGGGCATGGAAGCATACAATCCTTTCTCATATTCTCTGATTAATGCAATAAAGCCTTGGTTTAATCACGCTTGTTCTAATGCTGTCCACAATAAGATGAGGGCCTGTAAAAGGTACCGGAGCCAACCCACCACCGAATCACATCTTTTTCATTCTTCTGCCCAGAATCGTGCTAAGTCTGTTCTTCACTCTGCAAAAAATAATTTCATCTGTACTTAATGCTCTCAACTCTCCAACTCGAATTCTCGCTCCTTCCGGCACCTTGCCAAAAACCTTTCTAACAACTTTACCTCATCATCCTTCCCTCCTCTTTTCTACTCTGATGACTCTGTAGCTATGTCTTCTACTGATAAAGCAGATCTCTTCACTCAGACTTTCTCCTCCAGTTCCACCTTAGACGATTCCGATGCTGTTCCTCCCTCACTTCCCCCTCAGACTTCCTCCTGGCTGACATTAAAATTTCTTCAGCTGATGTATTTTCTGTCATCACTGGCCTCAATACTAACAAGACACACAGGCCTGATGGGGTCCCTCCTGTTGTCCTCAAGAACTGTGCTTCTGTACTTACACCCTGCCTAGGTAAACTCTTTTGCCTTTCTCTATCAACTTGTACCTTTCCTTGTTGCTGGAATTTTGCTCTCATTCAGCGGGTCCCAAAGAAGGGTGACCGTTCCCAACCCTCTAACTATCGTCCAGTTCTTTACATCCTGTGTTTCAAAAGTTTTTGAGTCCATTCTTAACAGAAAAATTTTAAAGCATCTTTCCTATTACAACCTTCTTTCTGATCGTCAGTATGGGTTCCGTCAGGGATGCTCCACTGGCGATCTTCTCACTTACCTTTCAGATTCCTGGTCATCCTCCTTTCGGGACTTTGGCGAAAGCTTTACCATTGCACTTGACATCTCAAAGGCTTTCGATTGAGTCTGGCATAAATCTTTATTTTCCAAACTGCCCTCTTACAGTTTCTATCCTTCTATCTGTGCCTACATCTAAAGCTTCCTTTCTGGTCGATCTATAGCTGCTGTTGTAGACGGCCATCGTTCTCCTAGATCTATTAACAGTGGTGTTCCTCAGGGCTCTGTCCTATCACCAACTCTTTTCCTTTTATTCATCAATGATCTTCTAGCTGTACATCTAACCCTGTCCACTTATACACTGATGATTCCACACTTCACCTTTCCATTCGGTTCCCACAACGTCCATATCAGCAGTTACTTCAACAAACAAGGGATGAGACTATGGGACACCTAATGTCTGACTTGGCTCTTATCTCTGACTGGGGTAAAAATAATGTTGTTTTTTATGCATCAAAGACTCAGGTTTTTACACCTATCAACCCGTCCAAATCTTCCACAGGAATACCCACTAGAGCTGTATGTGGGGAGCCTCCCCACACATGAAAGTTGTACTCTAAACAGGGGTGAATAAAACCCGTGTATAAAGTCAACAACTGTGCGGGAGTAAAGAAAGCATGGAGTCGGCTTAGCACACCATTCTCTTGGAAGCAGATTTTACAAGAGATGTAATATGATCTTTCCAAGATAAGTCCCGAGTGAATGAAACCCCAAGCATGTTCAAGGATGGTGCAGGATAAAGCTGGATATTATTAATCATTAGTGGGTACTTCTGTGGGAGATTTTGTTGGGCTGATAGGTGGAAGAACTGAGTCTTTGATGCATTAAAAACAAGATTATTTTTTCCCCAGTCAGGGATACGAGCTAAGTCAGACATTAGGTGTGCCATAGCCTCATCCTTTGTTTGTTAGAGTAACTGCTGAGATGGACGTTGCAGGAACCAAATGGAAATGTGAAGGGTGGAGTCATCAGCGTACGAGTGGATAGGGTTAAATGTACAGCTTAGAAGGTCACTGATGATTAACCCCTACACCGTGGGCATGTTTACCGATGTTTTGCGTGTGCCGTGGGATTATTCGGGCTCCGACAGACTCTCAAAAAATATTTGCCAAAAATCAGTTATTAGTCCTAGAACATTAAAATTACATATGCTTATGGCACATACCTTCAGCTTTCTCCTGGAATGTTTGTTGAGCCTTCGTCAGTTACCGTAGGACTTGTGGAGACCTCTGAAGTTGGGTAACGAAGTCTCCACTTTACACTTCCCGACAACCCGTAATATGATTACCACAGCCAGATATTAACACTATAAACACTACTCTATGATTTTCAAGTAGTTTGGGATCCATACTCCAAAAAAAAAACCACTGTGAAAGCAGTGAAAATTACGAGCGCGTCTGACCGTCGCACTGGCACTAGTTCGCTCTTGGTACTCTGTCATTTATTATTCATAAAACCCCTCACACTTTATATTTCTATTACTATATAACACTTATATATATCTACAGTCTTTATCCATAAGTTTCCTTCAGTAGTATTAGTTTATTGTCACTGTAGGGATTCAATTTCTTTCAGTAAAATACGTAGCATTCACTTTCTCGTCCTGTATTCTAGCATTGAGAGTGAATGTCACTTTCATCTTCACTCTCATAACTCATAGTATTCAGACATGCTAGAGTGAAACTTTCATTTTCATTACTCCTAGGGTATACACTCGTATTCTTATAATACTACCCATTTACATTTCTATTTACGTTCTCTATTTTATTTACGTTATTTACATTTCTATTTTATTTACACTGTGTTATGCACTGTCACTTGAAGTAACTTACAAAACTATTTTCCATTGTTCACGTAAATTTATATTCATTACTTTCACTTGCTGTTTACACATTATTTACACATTATTTACAATTCCACTTGCACTGTTCTACTCAATTGTCAGCCCTTTACCTCTTTCCACACGAGGTTTAGTAGGGGGTAAAGGTCACAGGGCCCTTTGCATGGGGGTGAAAAAGTCCCTGAAGTCAGCAAGAAGAAACAGACGTATCTCCACTTCGGAAGATGAGAGTAAACTGATAAGGGAGGGCCGTGGTAGAGGCCTACTTAGGGGATATTCAGTGCTACCAATGTTAGCTCTTGAAACAGCTATGTATAGCACTGAAATGATTGGCAGGAAATCTAGACAATACATTATAAATTAGGTAGTTTCAGGTGAATGTAAATATCACTTAGGCTTCTCCCTTCCCTCCTTACATGTATATTTATTACAAAAATAGATTATACGGTATATTTGAAGGGGAAAAAAACAGCACAAATTAGCGAACGAGTGCACGTGAGGTGTTGTCAGGTGATAATTAGCCAATTCCAGATGTATGGCACTCTCACTTACCTTATTTCTTTCTTGTATATATTATTTGGTATAAGAATAGGACATAGGGCTTATTTCAATGGATGAAATCAGTGAAAAATTCCAGGGAAGATTTACTTAGCATAGCACGGCTGGGCAGGCGAGAGGATAGGGTAATGGGGGGGGGTAGGGAGGAGAGTCAAGAATGGGGAGAAATGGCTAAATTGTCAACAATGGATGGGAGTACAGATGAGATTAGGAGTGCTGACTAGTGTTGGACATTGGCAGTACTGATAGATGATACAAGCCCCCACTTGGAAGCCCGGGTGAATTCAAAATAACACAGAATCACAAAAGCGACGCCCCGTGGTATGATCCCTTGCTCCCAAGTGTCACGAAAGTGACGCCCCGCGGTTAAGGGGTTAAAAGGAAAATAATTGGGGATAGGACAAAGCCCTGAGGAATACCACTGCTGATAGATCTAGGAGAAGAACGGTGGCCGTCTACAACAACAGCTATAGAACGACCAGAAACGAAGCTAGAGATGAAGGCACAGATTGATTGATAGAAACTGTAAGAGGGCAGTTTGGAAATTAAAGATTTATGCCAGACTTGATCGAAAGCCTTTGATATGTCAAGTGCTATGGGAAAGCTTTCACTAAAGTCCCGAAAGTAGGATGACCAGGAGTCTGAAAGGTAAGTGAGAAGATCGCCAGTGGAGCATCCCTGACGGAACCCATACTGACAATCAGAAAGAAGGTTGTGATAGGACAGATGCTTTAAAATTTTTCTCTTAAGAGTAGAGTCGACAACTTTTGAGACACAGGTTAAATCAATTGGACGACAGTTAGAAGATGGACAATGGTCACTCTTTTTGAGGACTGGCTGAATGAGAGCAAACTTCCAGCAAGAATGAAAGGTACAAGTTGATAGACAAAGACAAAAGAGTTTACCTAGGCAAGGTGTAAGTACTGAAGCACTGTCCTTGAGGACTACAGGAGGGACTCCATGAGGTCCATATACCTTGTTGGTATTAAGGTCAGTGATGGCAGAAAATACATAAGCTGAAGAAACTTTAATGTCAGCCATGTGGAAGTCTGAGGGGGGAAAGTGATGGAGGAACAGCACGGGAATCATCTAAGGTGGAATTCGAGGAGAAAGTCTGAGAGAAGAGATCTGCTTTATCAGTAGAAGAAATAGCTACAGAGCCATCAGAGTAGAAAAGAGGAGGGAAGGATGATGAGGTAAAGTTGTTAGAAAGGTTTTTGGCAAGGTGCCAGAAGGAGCAGGAAGAATTCAAGTTGGAGAGTTGCGAGCATTTAGTAGAGATGAAATTATTTTTAGCAGAGCGAAGAACAGACTTAGCATGATTCCGGGCAGAAACATAAAAAAGATGTGATTCAGGGGTAGGTTGTCTACAGTACCTTTTATAGGCCCTCTCCTTGTTGTGGACAGCATTAGAACAAGTGTGATTAAACCAAGGCTTTCTTGCATTAGTCAAATGATATGAGAAGGGAATGTATAGCTTTCAGGCCCAAGTGAATAACCTCCGTTATGCACAAGGCACACTCAGATGGCTCCCGGAAGCAATAATAATTCCAGGGAAAATAAAAGAATTACTGCCTGAAGGCCTCCCAATCTGCAGCTCCAAAATGCCACAGCCGACGTTTCTCTGGAGGGTCCACAGCTTGTACCGGAGCAATAGGACAGGTTAAAGTAATAAGGTTGTGATCAGAGGAGCCCAACGGAGAGGAAAGATTAATAATGTAAGCAGAAGGACTACTTGTAAGGAAGAGGTCAAGTATGTTGGAGCTCTCTCCAAGGCAGTCAGGGATATGGGTAGGGTGCTGTACAAGCTGCTCTAGGTCATTAAGGATATAAAAGATGTAGGCTTGTTCGCCAGTTGGATCAGTGAAGGGAGAGGAGGGCCCAAAGGTGGTGGTGAACGTTGAAAGCTCCAAGAATGAAGATTTCAGAAAGTTTTCAGAGAAGGGAGAAATGGATAGAATGCGTTCCATTGCAGAAGTAAGATAGTCGAAGAATTTTTCATAGTCAGTAGAATTAGGGGATAATGAACAGCGTAGATATATTTAGTCTGAGAATAACAGTAAAGCCGAAGCCAGAGAGTAGTAGATAATTCAGAAGAATCAAGTTCAGGAACACGAGAGCAAGATAAGTCGTCGTGTACATATCCACAACAACCAACTTTGACTTTGAAATAAGTGCAGAGAAAGTAGGAGGATACAGAATAGGGTGTGCTGTCAGTTGCCTAAGACAGCTAAGTCTCAGTTAGGAAGAGAAGGTGAGGTTTAGAGGAGGAAAGGTGGTACTCAACAGAGCTAAAATTATAGGAAATGCCGTGAATGTTTTTTTTTTTTTTTTTTTTTTTAAATTCAAGCTGGAGCTTCAATAGTGGTGGGTCGGAGTTATAAAGGATCCTTACCAATATTTACGACAGCTAACTTTCTGTAAGAGACAACCCTTGTCACCGATCATTTTGTTTTAAGAATTGTCTGTAATATTTACACTACTCTGACTTGATTTTGACATTCTTAGTAGCTGTGTCAAAAGAAAAATATCAACAGCGTTATGCTCAGTTTAAGCTATGAAGAGTTATAAATACCCCTCAAAGGTCAGCAGCTTGTGTGTCTAGGCTGAGTTCGATTCTCCCATGAAGCTCACATTTAGGAAGGTGCAGTAGCATATCATTATTTGTGTTCTCGCCTCTTACACTCTATCCAGGTTCCCTTGATGACACAATAATACAGGCTCACACTCATGAACACAACCACTGTAACACAATTTACTAATGCACTTCTCACTCTGCACTCCAGAATCCGGCCACACTTACACATATAGGCTACTTGAAGCACTGGTGATGCCTGCTCACTTCTCCATTAAGAGTGAATGGTGTTCATCGGCTCTTCGGATCAGTTACTCTTCATGGCTTACAAAACATAGCTTGTATATAGTACAATACAGTTGCACAGCAGTGTACGGCGTGTGGAAGTCAGCAGTTACAGTGCGGGAAATAATATACTAGAGTTGAGCCGACCTGAGAGGGTAAAGAGACTTATTTAAGTGTGAATGGGCATTTAAGGGTTCCTATATGTAGTTTTTACGGCTGACTTACAATGAAATTTTGCGCTTAAATGAGCTTGCGTGCGTGTTGGGGATCATATGCAAATGGAAGCTTGCAAACCCGTGGAGATATGCGAGAATGTAGAAGTATACGTGCGTGTGACAAAATAGTGTACGCGTGAAAACTCTGCGTGTGTGTGGAAGAGAGATAGTAGGAGTGTGGATTTTGCGTACGTGTGTAAGTCTGCAGGCACATGGAGACTAATGGTCGTGTGTAGGTTTGTGTGCATGCGCGAAGTTTTATCCTGTGGCATACAGAACGTTGCGTGTGGCTGATAGCTTGTTACCGTGTGGAAGTCTGCGTATAGAGAATTATGAGCCTGTGTAGGTATGTGTGAGTATGACATTTGCTTCCTGTAGCGTACAGAACTCTACATGCACTCGGATATTTGCATGCATGCAGAGTTCTGTGTGTGAGCAAGTTTAAGTGCTTAGAGACTTGAGTGTGTATACAATGTTGTGTGCGAGGACGTTTATGTGAGAGTGAAAAGTTGCGTGGTCTGAGAAGAATTACTTTGACTTGAGTCCACTCGCCTGGTTCTTAGCAATTAAGGATAATATAACTAGAAACTGCCATAAAAGCAGAGAGGCAGGCAGGGAGAGAAGGATAGGGAAAAGAAGGAGGAAGGTACAGGGAGAAAAGAGGAAACAAAAGAGACAGGAGTGGGATAGGGATAATATATTGAGAGAGAGAGAGAGAGAGAGAGAGAGAGAGAGAGAGAGAGAGAGAGAGAGAGAGAGAGTATTATTATTATTATTATTATTACTATTATTATTATTATTATTACCCGTCCCCTCCCCGGATGGGCTTGGGGACGGGTATTGTTTTCACTCGGTTTGTCTGTCTGTGTCTCTGTCTGTCTGTCTTTTAACAACTTTACACGAAAACTAGGGGTGCGATTTTGACTAAAATTACCATGATGATGGGCTATGACCTTCTGATCACCTGATTAAATTTTGGACCAAATTGGGCCAAGGCCCAGGCTGTAAGCCCCAAAAACTGTTTTAAAAAAAATGTTTTTTCTCACCATAACTCCTTTTAAATTTGTCACGTCGACATAAAACCAAAACATAAATGTGCATCTTTCAAATCTACATCCTATTACATGACTCATATCATCATGGGGGTCAACCCCCACCCCCGTTAGCAGGAGGGGGTTCAGTGTAAGGTGGGTCGGGCAAAAATCGTCCATTTTCACCTGATTTACTCCAAATCTGATATGTGACATCTCTGACTAGATATCCTGTCGTGTTTGTACGTCAGCACCATAATGACTGCTGGGGACGGGTTTGCTGTGCCTTGGCACCGCTTCTTCTTCTTCTTCTTCTTCTTAGCATTTGTAAGAGTAGTAGTAGTAGTAGTAGTACCAGAAGTAGCAGCTGTGTATGTGACAACAGTGTTGAGGTCTATGTACACATATGTCTATATTATGAATGTGTCTATGTGTCTATATATGTATGTACATGAGGTCTATGTATGTATGTGTCTCAGCCCACCCTCCCACCCTCTCTCTCTCTCTCTCTCTCTCTCTCTCTCTCTCTCTCTCACAACGCTACTTCCACTCATCTTGTTTCAATTCTCTCTTCCTCTTTACCTTCTAAAAATATTCTCTCCAGTCTCTTATTTCAGTTATATGTCACCTTTCCTCCTGGCCAACTTTCTTCATCATCATCATCTTCCTTTCCTCGTCCTCGTCGTTCTCGTCCACGTCCTCCTTCTTCCCCTCTTTGTTTATTATTATTACCACTCGCGTCGCGAAGCGAGCCGAGTGGTATCGTTTTCAGTTGTGAGGCTGGATGGCTGGCTTTCTTTGTGAGTGGGTGAACAAAGATCTCTCATGAACGCATGAAACTTTGGGTATCAAGATATGGCCAAATTCTTGAACGAGTTCGAAAATGGGCACTCGGGGTCAAGGTCAAGGTCGCTAAAATGGCTGTCAGTGTTCAACTAGTTGACCTTTGGTGACCTTGACCTTAACCCCAAGTTCCCATTTTCAAACTCGTCCCAGATTTTAGTCATATCTTGATATCCTGAAAGTTTCACGTTGACAGGTCAAGCAGTTCATGAGATATCTTGTTTACCTACACACAAACAAAGCCAGGCAGCCCACCTCACATCTGAAAAAATTACCACTCCGCTCGCTTACCACCCATGTTGCGAAGCGGGCAGAGTGGTAATACTGTACTTTCTGTTGCGAGGTTGGCTGGCTGGCTTTGTTTGTGTGTTTTACATGGTGAATTTGTGTCAAATCAGAAATGGAGGTGCAAAATTATGTGTCGAGGAAAAACTTTACGGCTACGCGGTTGTTGAGATTCCATGATGAAATTGGTATTAGTTAAAAAAAAAAAATAATAATAATAATAATAATAATAATAATATTATTATTATTATTATTATTATTACTTATGATATCATTGTATATCTCTTTCTTGCAGTTCCTCATAAAGTTTGTTCCTCCATTTCTACCTCTCTTCCTTCTTCATATTGTTGCTTCGTGAGCTGTTTCTCTTTCCATTCTTCTTCCCTTCCTTTCCTCCATCTTTCGTTTCTTCTAACCATCATCCTTCTTTTTATTTTCATCGTCATTTTCCCCCCTACTTTTCTCCTTCTCCTTTCCCTCCCTTAGTTTCTCTCCATTCATTCCATATTTTCTTCTTTTCTCTTTTTTTTTTTTTTTAGTTACCATCACATCATCCACCTTTCATTTCTTCCATACCTATTTTCTTTCTAATTCTCTTCCCTCCTTCCTTCCTCTTATCGCTCCATCCTTCATTCATTCTTTTCCTCCTGCCACCCTTCCTTCTTTCTTCATTTTCCTACCTTCCTTCTTCCGCCTCCTTTCCTTCCTTCCTTCCTTCCTCCCTACCTCCTTCCCTCCATTCTTTCCTTCCTTGATCCCTTCCAATTTTCTTTCCTTCCTTGTTTCCTTCATTTCCCTTTTCCTTCCTTCCATTCTTCCGTCCTTCATTACTTCCTCATTCTCTCACTTCCTTCCTTCCTTCTTTTCTTACTCCCGTCTTTTCCTCTCTCCTTCTGCGTCATTATTCATTCTTTCCTGTTGTCCTTTCCCCCCCCTTTTTTTTTCCTTTCTGTCTCATTTCCTTCATTCCTTCCTTATTTCATTTCCTTCATTCCTTCCTTATTTCATTTCCTTCATTCCTTCCTTATTTCATTCATTTATTCACCCCTTTCTGTCTCCTTTGTTCTCCCTTCCTTCCTTCCCCCTTCACTTATTTTTTTATTCCTTCTATATATTTGGCATTCATTTCTTTTTCTTTTCTCTCTCCGTCCTTTCATTCCTTTGTGCATTCTCCCCTTCCCTTCATCCATGATTTTCTTTTTCTCTCCCTTTCATCCATCATTTCTTCCTTCCTTCAGTCATTCCTTTACCAGTTCTTTCCGTCATTCCTTCGTTCGTTCGGTCCGTTCTTCATTCCTTCCTTCCTTTCATCCCTCCTTTCGTACTCTTCATTCCTTCCTTCATTTCTTATCTTCCTTCCTTACATCCTTCCCTCCTTCTTCCCTTCCTCCTCCAATCCTCACTTTCTTCCTTCTTTTTCCTTCTCCATTTTTTCCTCTTTTCTTCCTTCTTTCCTTTCTTGATTGCTTTTTTGCCATCGCTCATTTCTTTCATTGTTTTCAATATTTTCCCTCTTTCCTTGTTTTTCTGTTTCATTTCGTTTCTTCTTTTCTTTCTTCTCTCCATTATGCTTTTATTTTTTCTACTTGCCTTCATTCCTTCTCATCTCATTTCTTTCCTTCCATACTTCCTTCTTTCCTTTTGTCTATGACTCCTTTCCCTTCCTTTCTTTTTTACTTCATTCCTTCCGTCTTTACCTCCTTACTTCCTCAATCCCTCCATCACTCTATTCTTTCCATACCGTCTTCCGTCCCACTTCGCATATTTTTTTCTTCTATTCCTTCTTTCCTTTCTTTCTCTCTCCTTCTGTCCTTTTCTTCCTTCTTCCTTGCCATCTATTATTTTTCCTCTCTTCCCTTTTTCTTCCCTCCTTCCTCGTTTTTCCTTCCATCATTCCTCGTTCCTTATTTATCTCCCTTCCTTCCTTTTTCATATTCGTTCTTTATTTCTTCGCTTTCTTTTTAAAAATCTTTCTTCCCTTCTCTCTTTTCATCCTTCATTTTGATATTATTTTCTCCCTTTCTTCCTTCCTGCTTTCTTATCCATTTTTTTTTTTATAAATAACAGAACGGAGGAAGGAAAAACAAATGGGTAAAAAAAAAAAAAATCCATACACCAGATTACTGGTGTCCTCTGTTCATAAAATATCTGTAACAATTAGACTTGAACAGTTGTGGGTTGGAATTTGGAGGAAAACAACTCTGGGGAAGCGAGTTCCAGAGAGATGCAGTTCGGGGAATGAAAGAATTCTGATAGGCAGAAGTTCTGCAATATGGTTGAGTGACATTCCAGTCATGAGCGCTACCAGATGCCCGTGTAGCACGAGGGAAGGCATAGAGAGGTGGCACCATGGACGCAACTTCGTCTGAGCCTTTGCCAAAAAAATATCTGTAAAATAATGCAAGGGAGGCAACATTCCTTCTTACTTTCAGGGGAGGTAGTTTATATGTAATGGCAGGGTTGTTAATGATTCTAACAGCTTTATTCTGAATTTTGTCTAGTTGTCTTAATGCAACCTCTCCACAACCATTCCACAAGGGTGAGCAATATTCAAGCTGAGAGCGCACATGACTCTTATAAATTATAGCTAACTGCTCATCGGCGAAGAAGTTACGGACTCTGTACAATATCCAAGTTTCTTTGAGGCGGTTTTAGCAAGTGATCTGACATGAGAGGTCCAGCTGAGGGCACTGTTAAGTGAGACACCAAGAATTTTAATCCTTTTGGAGATGGGAATATTAGTAGCACTGAAGGTAATGTACGAATCTGGCAATATCTGTCTATTAGTAAACTGTATATATTTAGTTTTACTAGCATTAAAAGAGACAAGGTTGTTTTGTCCTCATTCACTGATTGTAGATAGATCTTGATTTATGGAGATGGCTGTACTGAGTTGAGAGGTAGAGATATTAGACTTTGTAAATGGATGTCTGAGTGTGAATGAACTATGTAGTGTTGAGTCATCTGCATATGAGTGAATGGAATTGTGAGTGACAGATAAGAGATCATTAATATGAACCAGAAATAGGGTTGGCGCCAGAACTGATCCCTGCGGCACACCAGCGTTAATTGAGTGGAAATTCGAATATACATCATGTACTTTTACTCTTATTTTCCTGTCACTAAGATAAGAAGAAATCAAAGGAACAAAAGACGTTAGTCCATAGCAAGGGAGTTTGGACAGCAGGGAACGGTGCCATACTCTGTCGAAAGCTTTAGAGATATCAAGAGCTACTGCATGAGTTTCTCCAAAAAGATCAATTGATTGATGGATGGTATGAGTTATGAGATTGAGTATGTCAATGGTGGATCTTTCGTGGCGAAAACCGTATTGTCTATCACTAATAAAGTTTTGGATTCAAGATGTTTAACAATATGCTTATTAATTAAAGTTTCAAATACCTTACCAAGAGAAGATGTGACAGCTATTGGTCTGTAATTGGAGGGGTCAGACGAACTTCCTTTCTTCGGAACTGGGTGGATATTGGCTTCTTTCCATGAATTTGGGAATAAAGAAGTACGTATGCATAGTCTGAATAATTTAGCTTGGACAGAGGCAAGTTCAGGGAAACACTTTTTCAAAACAATTGGCGGAATTCCATCTGGGCCTGGAGCTTTGTTGGTAGGTAAATTGTCTAGGATGGATTTTACATATCTTGTCTGTATT
Source organism: Coenobita brevimanus (assembly GCF_032717465.1). Classification (NCBI taxonomy): domain Eukaryota; kingdom Metazoa; phylum Arthropoda; class Malacostraca; order Decapoda; family Coenobitidae; genus Coenobita; species Coenobita brevimanus. The sequence continues at coordinate 21,999,016 of NC_136975.1, forward strand.
TTAAGTGGGGCAATTTCGGGAGAATCAAGTTCCAGTACTGAGATATTCTGGCTGGTATCATCTATGGTAGAGTTTCTGGCAAAAGTACGAGCAAAGATATCTGCTTTCCCACATGGGTCATTTGTAATATTGCCATCTGCAGATTTTAGTGGGGGAATGGAAGATGACTTGTTAAAGTTATTATTGAAAGAATTAAGAGTTGACCAGAATATTCTATTGTCATTAGGGTTGTTAAGTAGTTTTGATGATTGCTTTTGAAGAAAGTTTGATTTAGATAGATGTATTACAGCTTTTGCATGATTTCTAGCAATTTTAAATTGGGAGAGTGATTCAGATGTTTTTTATTTTAAGTAAGAGTTATATGCTAATGACTTTTGGGCTGTTGCTCTGGCACAATTGCCATCAAACCATTTTGGAGAATTTGATCTTTTAGTGAATTGTTTGACTTGGTATGAATAAATCCATACCGGCTAGTATTAAGTCGCAGATGTGGGACTGGGTAGAATTGGGATCACTAGAGAAGAAAGACTGCCATGGAATATCAGCAAGATAATTTCTAAATCCATCCCAGTCTGCCCTGTCAAAGTGCCATTGGGTCACCCTGACAGGTTCAGAATGGGGAGGTGTAGGAGGGTTAACTAATGAGGCTTTGATGAGATTGTGGTCAGAGGATCCAAGTGGTGACAGTACCTCTATCCTGTCTTGATCTGGATTATTTGTCAAGAATAAATCCAAGAGATGGGCATTATGGTCAGGATTATCAGGTATTCTGGTTGGTTGCGTTACTAACTGGGTGAGGTTAAACGATTCCGCAAACAGCTCGCATTCTAGACCAGCGTCGTCAGTCCGGGCAGAATGCAATAACCATTCAACATTGTGTATGTTAAAATCACCCAAAATCGTAATTTCATTGCCAAGGGCAAGGTCAAGGTTACTCAACTGAGTGGATATGGAATCAAATACACTGGGTTCCGAAGAAGCATTGGGGGAACGATAAACTACACATACATTTGGTAATGTTTTGGCAATTTAATTTATATAATGAGAAATCAAAACTGGATGAAGTGAAGTTTAAAATAGTGTCAACTGCATATTGGGATTTGATATAACAACAGGTGCCGCCCTTGTTACGAAAGTTTGTAAGGAGATGGTAACCGGGAAAACAAAATGGAGATATATCGGTAGAGGGCGAGATTTGTGGTTCCATTTTCAGTATGCCTTTCTCTCTTCTTATCACTAGACTAACTTCTTCGTCTACCCTTTACTGTATTCTCTCTCTCTCTCTCTCTCTCTCTCTCTCTCTCTCTGTAACTTAACCGATATATTAAAACAAATATCTTACTACCTTGGTTAGATCACAAAATGCGAATTTCTTAATACAACAGTGGCCTAAGTTTCGGTCGCAGCGAGGTAACGAAAAAGGTACAGTCCTCAGCAAATACCGAGAAAGAAAAGTAAACTAAGAGGAAAGCGAATAGGAAAAGAGGGTTTACAGCATAATTACTAAGTTTCAGTCGACTTAGTGAGAGAGTTACGAGTTGGAGGCGACCTTCTTAGACTCTCACACCTCTTCCTGCCTGCATGTCTCCTTCTTCGTCATCATCTTACTCTTCTTGTTTTCTTCCTCTTTGTCATGTGCCTACCTTTTTCTCCTCCATTTCCTCCTACGTCAGCCTGCCACACCTCGCCTACCTCAGTTACCTCTGCATACCTCCTACACTTCAGCGTCTCTCTCGGCCATCCAGTCATCAATATCTCTATCAGTCCTACCACTATTTGTATCAATATCTCTATCAGTCCTACCACTATTTGTCCTTCAATCTTTTTCCTCTCTCATTTCACGTACCTCTTTTACCTCACCTCAATCTACCCCCCAGACGTCATCTTCATCTTCCTTTCCACGTTTCGCTTCCTCTTCCTTCTTCTTCCATTCTTACTTTTCTTACCTCTCTCTACTACTCACTTACTTCATGTAAATCACAATGCTCACACCGTTCGTATTCATTACTTCACCTCGCTCAACTCATTTACCTCAACAAACCTTCCTATCTGCATACGGCCATTAACTCACTCCATCCCTGAGCGTCTTTCATCTCACCTCACCTACCTCATTTACCTCGTTAGTTCCACCCACTTTTTCATCTAAACTGTATACGTACCTCAGTATGGTTTCTGGAAACGCCTCTGTACTTAGTGTGTTTGTGATTCTCATGTCGCCTTCCCAGCCAATATTATTAACAATAATTATCATTATCATCATCATCCAGACCTCTTTTCCCGCCTTAGGTCAGGGTGAGGAGTAGCAGTGTCCAGACAGCCCAGACCTGCCCAATCCAATGAGCCACACTTCCATTCACTCACCACTCAAGCCCCAGGAATCTTGGCTCTAACCGATACGCCAAAAATATTCACCACGTTTTGTAGCTTCACATAAACGTATCCGATAACGTCAATCCGGAATTGTCACGTTAAAATAGGGTGTCATATCCCTGATCATGCGCATCTTCTCACAATATTCGTCCAGCCAGCTCGATCACTTGTCAGTCACTCAGCCCCACCGACTTTCAAACCTCTGTTCCTCACACACTCATTCACCATATCCCTCCACCTTCTCCTTGGCCTACCTCGCCTCCTCCCTCCTTCAAATTCGCTCAGATATACCCTTTTCACCACTCCGTTGTTATCCATTCTTTCCACATGTCCATACCATCTCAGTGCACTCTCTTCGATTCTCGTGTCCGCAGACTTCCTCACTCTACAGTGTCCACATCTCTCACGAATCACATTATTTCATATCCTATCTACTCCCTGTACTCCACATACATTCCTCAGCAGACCCATTTGCACTGCTCTCACTCTTGACTTTTCATTTTCATGCCACACCATCGTCTCACATCCATAGGTTAAAGTTGGCACTAACACTCCTTCATGCAAGCCTGGTGCAGCTGCAGCACTCAAGCCTCTATTTTTTATCAATGCCTTCATTGCACCAGCTACTTTTCTTCCTTGTGTCACTCTACATCGCACTGGGAGTCACCTTCTCTCTCAATAACCATCACTTTACTCATTTTTACATTTACTCTCAAGGCACGACGATCATAGACATCAGCAAAACTCTGCACTATATACCAAGTTCTTGTCCGGTATTTGCAAGTAGTACTGCATCATGAGCATACAACAAATTTGAGATATTCCATCCATCACCATTCATTACCAACGACATCCCCCTCTCCATTACTTCGAGTTTTTACCTCTCTCATCACCCCATCCATATATATATACTGAACAACCATGGGGGACATCACACAACCTTGACGCACGCCCACACCGATCGTGAACCATTCACTTAGATGCCCATTAACACTTACACATGCATTATTACCATCACAAAAACTCCTGACGGCACCTAGCAGCTTACCATCAACACCATACATGCACAAAACCTTCCACAATCCTTCTCTGTCTACTATGTTGTATGCTTTTTCCAGATCCATAAATGCCATGAACATCTTATAGTCCTTTTCACAAGCCTTCTTCACCATCTGTTTCCTTGTAAATATTTGATCCACACATCCTTTGGCACTCCTAAAGCCACCCTGTTCATCACTAACTAGGACACCTGATATCTCTCTTACTTTCTCTGGAATAATTCTTCTACATACCTTCCCTACCACATTCAGTAAACTTATGCCACGATAATTCTTGGACTCATTTCGCTCACTTATTTTTTACAGGAGTACAGTCACAGCCTTTTTCCACTCTGTTGGTAAAGTTTCACTCATCCATGTCTTCTTACATATCTCCAACAAGCACTTCATTCCGCTCTGACCACGACACTTAATCAGCTCTGCATACACCCCATCAATCCCAGCTGCTTTCCCATTTTTGAGCTGCTTCACAGCACTCTTCGCCAGAGCGAGGATCACGTTTCTTATCACTGCATTCCTTCTCTGCACTTCCCCCAAACCAATCATGTTTACAGCCACTCTGCTTTCTCTATTCCCATTCATCAGGCTTTCAAAATATTCTCCCCATCTGGTCCTCACTTCATCCCCATGGGTTAATAATCTACCACCTGCATCCCTCACACCCTCACAATTCTTTCCGCTTTCACTTCTATGTTTCTGCACCTCTTTCCAGAATAAATTCCTATTTTCAGAGTAGTTTGCATTAATTTTTCTTCCTAGATCATCATTTACCTCCCTTATTTTCGTCTTCGCTAGTCTCTTTATGTGCTTCTTGCCCTCATTATATTCAGTTCTAATTTCGATTGAACCCATGTCCTGTAACCACTCTAGCCACTTCTTCCTCTTTTCCTCCATTGCTCTCTAAACCTCTTCCTCCCACCATGCAATACCTTTCTTCTTTGTTGCTACTCTTGCCACATCACACACTGCTTTAGCATTTCTAACTAAGCAATCTCTACATGCATTGCTCAGTCTGTCCAGATCCATTTCATTCCAATTCATGATTCTAACCCCTCTCCTACTTTGATCCTGTATTTATCTGCCATTTCTTTGATCTTCAGCTTGTCGACTTTCAGTCTTTCTCCCTAACTGCTCCTCTCTCTCCTGGTCCACGTCACTCCTCTCAGATTGATCTTGCATACCAGAATCATATAATCTGACAGACCTCCACATCGTCCTCTCACAGCCCTTGCATCAGCAACCTTTCCCAGCATCGACCTCTCTACGAGCACATAATCAATCAGGCTCCTTTCAACACGATCCCCGTTCCCTCTACTCCATGTATATTTATGTGCATAATAGTAATAATAATAATAATAATAATAATAATAATATTAATGATATGGACACCAGCTCCAGAAAGAATCGGTGCAGAAAATGTGCTAGACATTATGACACACTGAACAAACAACACTGGGAACTGTAATTCTGTCCGGCACACGCAGGCATCCCAGACGACTGATGACTGCTAAATCAGCTACCACTTGTGTCCTTCATAATGTGTAGGAAATGGCCGTAAATTATATACAATTTACAGGTATTAACGGGCTGTCACTGGCACATGGTCGAGTTATTCCGAATGGTACATGACCCATACTGCACCAATATTTTCTGGAGCTAGGGTACAGATTGGTAGGTGACAATGGCCAGCTTTTTGCAAACCAAGCTTCCTCAGCGACCAAAAGTGAGTTTCGATACTAAAAGTCTTTTCTATATGGTGGTACTCCAGTGCAACCTTCCATCCAAGAATCATGACCCTGGCTTAGTAATCTTCGGTGCCTTAGCATTTCACATGAGCAAGGTCGAAATTTTAGTGCTTTTCATATTTTCTGTACTTGATGACCTTTGACCCCTGACCTGGCAGATACAGGCCATCCATTTTTCGAAACACACTTGTAGTACTCAATAACGTCTATAAGGATGCAAAATTTCATTTGCTTCCATCTACCCACTGTAGAGCTAGGGAACCTGAAATTCACAGAATGGCCTACTAGAGGTACAAGTTCTAGGTCGTGCGCCAGCGATTGGAAGTCAGTTTCGACACTACCGGTAATTGTCATTTTTGTATGGAGTTACTCTAGTGCAAGATTTAGCCCAGGAATCGTGGCCCTGACTTAATAATCTTTGGAGCCTTAGCATTTTGCTTGAGCACAGTCGTGATTTCATCAATATTCACCATTTTTGCATTTGATGAACTTTGACCCCTGACCTGGCTAAGGTAGCACATAGGTGTACGATAAAAAGTTGTAGTAATAGTCAATATCTGTAACCAAGCAAACTTTCATCCAATTCGTTCGAGCCACTGAGAAACTAGAGGTGCATTTTTGAAAACTGATACTGGTTGCTAGGGATGTTATAGTCAGTCTTCGCAGGGTAACCAATTGAAAACTAGAGAAAAGAAGGGAAAATGGATAGCACACTTCTAATACAGAATAACCTCAAGAATACGCCTAAAAAAATCAGCGCTTTCTATGCCTATTAGTAATTTATCTACAGCTCAAAACGCGCAAAGTACGAAAAAAAAAACAAAAAAACGGGTTCTTGGCCGTTCCTAGGCAATGAGTAGTTAGTTAACAACCCAAACCCTGCAAAGGCGGTGGCTCAATCGGTAGAGAGTTGGCTTGCAGTCCTGACGGACCCGGGTTCAAATCCCGCTGAGGCAGGGAACAGTTTAAGGATTTGAATTTCATAAAATCAGACTTTACGTATCTACCAGAAGACCCGCCGACATGTCGTAAAAATACCCCCGCTAATACCAATACATCAGTCCTATATGAGACAGCCCTAGCATGTATTCAGTATGGACGATGGGTGTTAGCGCCGAAGTCGTGACATGTAGAGGTGTGCAGTACGTAGGAGGACTACTGCGCCTTGAAATCAGGCTGTGAAGCCTATGCCCAGAGTCAGTCACATAAAAAAACAACAAAAAAACAACAACTAGGTCATAGGCTCGTCATTGTTTCCAGGTTTGGTCGAAATTGGTAAACTCTGAAGGGTAGAAGTGCATGCTACAATTAAGCAAGAAAACGTGGCTAACAATAAGGGCAGCATGGAGCTGGCCAACAAAGTGGCTCCATAAAAAAGTGGGCCAGCAGTGGTGGAGGGCTTGGAGGCTGTCCCTGCCTTACTGGACTGCGAGTTACTGTTTAGACAGCCCCCAACACTTAAATTAGCTCCCACCTAGTTCTTAGAAATTACTAGTTGTGTATCAGTTTTAACTCGGTAGCAGTCCTTAATAGATTATCACAGTATTACCATTAGGCATAGGTCTGGTGATGTTGCTTAAAATAACAGCCAGTATAATGCCTATATTGCATAATGTCCCGTTCAGGTGATTCGAAACAGTCTGACAGTTTACTTCAGACGCTGACACAACGACTGAATCTATAAATTAATACCTTATGGAAAACACCAAATCACTGACCGAATAATATTTTGTTGTTTTATTGAAAACCTTACGCAATGGAGCAACAGGGTATGTACAGTCGCCCCAGGAAGTGATGGCAGAGTTTCAGATTGCTTCAGTCACTGCATTGATATACGTTCAATGAAAACCTGGTGAATAAATGATAAAACTTCTGTGCCTCCATTACGTCATATACTGTAAAATAAAATATATATCACGCTAAGAATTACGTACAATGAATAACATGAGGTAGTGATATATTAGAAGTTAACATTCAGATATACCTCTTCCGATTTGAACGAATGTGTAATGCATTGCTCCGAGCACGGAGCGCGGCGTAACAACTTTTCCTGATGTCTTTGCTTCCCAGGATGTCAACTACAGAATGCTCTAGTTTCGAAGACCAGTTAAGGAAAACTCTTGTGACTGCAATACACCACATTATTTTCAATTGCTGTGGTGATGATACAGCACCAATAAGGATGCCGCTACAATGAACTTCATCTTAGTAATGATACCCTACATGCGGTAGAAACAAGACCATTCAGCTTTTTATTCCTTGTCTTCCCCTCACTTATAGCGACTTTTTTCCTAACGGATGCAAAATTATTTTAAGCTGTTAGAAGATATGACAGGTTTTACCCTTTTCTCATACACTAGGCAATGAAGAGTACGAAAGCACGAGCTTATACTCTTGCAATGCAAAAGTACATACTTTTTGTTTTATCTCCAGTATCCTTTTAAAATAAACCCCAGTGTCCTGCTTAACTGATAATGCTGATCTGAAAGTGTTGAACAGTAGCTTGTTTATAAACATTTGCATTTTATTCTCTTGCCAATTGTTTAGACACTGAATTTACGGTTTTCCTTATTTTTAATTCACTGATAGTCCTCTGGCGTATATTAAAACTTCAAGAGAATTTTCTTAATGAAAAACTGGCCAAATCCTGTGTAATAACTGCATCTCCGAGTAAAATTGGTTTTCTTCCGTGCGGGTTGATCGAACCATTAAAAATACTAACTTCGCCGCATTCCCGCTTTCTGTCGTCGTCCATGAAGACAACAAAAACGAAAATAAATGACTTTAAATTATTCCTTAGTATTGTAACGGGAACTATTTTATAAATAATAATGACTGATTATAATTGATTATTGAAGCGCATTTCTAAAAAAAAAATTATTGTGTGTACACATATGAGATATGAACTCCGCAAATTATTCCTAACTGTTCTTGAGCGATAGTTCTGAAATTTCAATTAGTTCCGTTTAGGATTTCCTATAATCATAACTAACGAACTGATTCCTATAATTTTGAAATATAACGGTACTTTTGCATTTACTTATTGTTTTCTGTAACAATTTTACATACTAGGTTTCTCCTTGTAAAGATGTAAGGAATAGTACGTACACTATCGCTGACCGAAAACTTCTGGGTATTCTGCCGTACGTCGCTTCTTAGGCCGACTATGTGAGTATATTATATACCTTTGGTAAATATTCATTGTATCATCATGTATTAAAATGAATCCACAAACACACAACTGTGTGATATCCAAATAACCCTATGTCACACCGGAATGGACTATTATTAATTTTACGGTACTAATAGAATTTTCTAAAATTTTAGCTGGGAGAAACTAGCAGTCATACAGCTATTTGTGTTGAAATGGTTGAACACTCCACCACAACCTCTCTCCTCCCCTCCTTCTATAGACATGCAATGCATGTGTGTGTGTGTGTGTGTGTGTGTGATCAGACGAGATGGATGAACAGATGCTTGTAAGTGGTGGTGAGCTGGCACCAGGGGAAATCCCGAAACTCAGGAGCCGATGAAAACGACTGCTATGCGCCAGCCAATCAGAATCTGCCACAGGTGCGCCTCACTCACGACGCCAAGAATACCTCTGTGGTCACATTCTCCCCTGTCGATGTCGTCCAGTGAATACGTACCTGTCTGCTCCACTCCTCTTACTATGCTGTCACAAAACTCTGATGATGTTACTATGTGGCATCCTATGCTCGAGGTAGTGTACTGTACTGTATTGCAAAGTTAATGGCCTGTCAGTGATCATGTCCTAGTGCTCTGTTGTTAATGTGAAATTATTCTGTGTACTGTACTGTTCACAAATGTAACTGCTAACCCCCAGTGCTATCTCCCTCTGCCACTCCATTTCCTCTATCTACTCCAGCACCTTGCCAGAGATTAAGCCTGAAGTGGTGGAGTTGGAGTAATCTTTGGGAGACATTCGCTACTGGACCACATGGGATTATGTGTACTGAACTGTACTGCACAGCTTGTAACTCTACCCTCCATCGATGCCAACACTTGGTGAGTACATGCAACAGTACACTAAGTGCAGTGCTGTATTACTGTATTGTATGATTACTGTGTACTGTTTTTATATGCTTACTTTTCATCTTTTAGTCATGGCAAAGTTTTTAGGACAGAGAGTCGAGACAGAATGACAATATCCAGCTAAAAGCCGAATTTTTCTCCGGATATGCAATATTCGGTGTTTCACCTTATTCGGTGTAGGGCTTGGCTGAATTACAACTAACAATAGAGGTGAGGGGGCCCATCATCCACCAACTTAGTGTAGTGCTACTCTGTTTCTAGGGTAGCACTACACTGAGTGGCAAGCCAAATGATTTCCTGTAAACCAGGAAAGTATTTACAACGCTGGGTGGTAACCTTATAACCAACCAACGCATGTTCCCTGCACGGCAACAAGTCGGTGGCAGAGGGTAAGTGTCCCTTCCCGGAAAACAACTAACTGTAAACACGAACAAGAAACCTCTGACCAGGATTGACCAAAAGGTGACGACTAAGGACCGAACAAAGGACATGGTAAGGATTGCGACGTGGAATGTAAGGGGTGCAAATGATGAGGTGAGAGAGAGATATTGTCCAGGTGCTTGCGGGTGCGAAAATGGTTGAATATGAATTAACCTGGGGGTAGGGGGGTTTTCACCCCCCTGGGGGTAGGGGGGTTTTCAAGAATACTCCCCCAGTATCCCTGCTTGTTGTAAAAGGCGACTAAAAGGGTTGGCGGAGGGTTAGTGCCCCTCCCCGGAAAACAACTAAAAAAACAAACAATAAGCCTCGGACAAGGACTGACCAAACGATGACGACCGAGGACCGGACAAAGGACATTGTAATTGGAACCTGGAATGTAAGGGGATCGAATGATGAGGTGAAAGAGAGAGAGATTGTCCAGGTGCTTGAGGATGTGAAAGTGGATGTATGTGGAATAACTGAAACAAAATGGAGAGGAGAAAGCGCGAGAGAATGGGAGTATGGATGGGGTATATGTGCAGGAGTAGGTGAGAATGAGAGGGCAAAGGAAGGAGTATGTATAGTTGTGGGTAAAAGATGGAAGAGGAGCATAAGACAGTATGGATCAGTTGGGTCAAGGATTGTGTGGGTAAAGTTGAAAGTTGGAATACAAATGTGGGCGATTGTGTGTGTGTATGCGCCAACGCAAGATCGTGCTAGAAGAGTGAGAGAAGAGTTCTGGACAAATGTAGAAGTGTGCATGGAAAAGTTTGGAAGGAATGAGAGAGTGTTTTTGATTGGTGATATGAATGGTAAAGTTGGGAATGTGAAGGTGGATGGAATAGTTGGTGAGTGGGGTGTGCCTGATGAGATAGATGAGAATGGGAGTGCGTTAGTGGACATTTGTGCTGGGAGGGGGTTGGTGATAGCCAATACCCTCTTCAGGCATAAAATGATTCACAGGTATACATGGCGAGTGATGAGAAGGGTGGGTGGTGAACTGAATGAAAGGAAGGCAATGATTGATTATGTGTGTGTGGATGAAAGGATGCGAAGATGTGTAATGGATGCAAGAGTGTATAGAGGTTGGGGGAGTGGACTTTCTGACCACTACTTGGTGATGGCCAGAATTAAAGTACATGAAAGTTGGAGGAATAGAAGAAGGGAAAGACGAGAGGAAGGAGTAGTTGCAAGGAGAGTGGAAAGGCTACAAGAGGATGAGAAAAAGGCAGAGTATAAGAGAGAAGTGGAGGAACGATTGGGCAAATATGAATTGGAGCAGATGGGAGACGTGGAAGGTGTGTGTAGAATATTTACAGAAGAAATAGGTGCAGCATGTGATGTGGTGTGTGGAAGGAAGAGAAGACGGAGGGGGGTGCAAGGAACAGCGTGGTGGACTGAAGAGATGAAACAGGCTGTGGCACAAAAGAAGAAAGCATACAATGAATGGATGAGAAATAGGGGCGTGGAAGAGGTTGAGAGGCGGAAGAGAGAGTTATATGTAGAAAGGAAGAGAGAGGTGAAAAGATTAGTAAGAGAGAGTAAGAAGAGAGTGGATGAGGAATTTGGAAGAAATTTGAGTGTAAAGTGGAGGGACTGTAAGAAAATGTTCTGGAGAGAGGTGAAAAGAGTAAGACAGGGTGGAAGTGAAGTTAGCAGGGGAGTGAAAGATAAAAATGGTAGATTACTAGTGGAGAAGGGAGAAAAAGTGAGCAGATGGAGAGAACACTTTAAGGAATTGTTGAACGTAGAGGATGGAAGTAATGCGAGTATAAGTGGCTGGGGAATGGCTGGGAGAAGGAGGGAGGTGAGAAGACAGGAAGAAATCAGTAGGATAGAAGTTGTGGAAGCAATGAAGAAAGTTAAATTGGGGAAAGCCCCAGGAATTGATGGAGTGTGTGGTGAAATGCTGAAGCATGGGGGAGAGATAGTAGTAGAATGGATGTGGAAGATGTGCAGATTGGCCTGGGAGGAAGGTAGAGTCCCGGAGGATTGGAAGTCAGGTATAATTATTCCCTTGTACAAAGGAAAAGGGGAAAAAGAAGTGTGTGGTAACCATAGGGACATTTGTCTTCTTAGTATAATAGGAAAAGTGTATGGTAGGATACTTATTGACAGAGTTAGAGAAAGAACAGAGAAATTAGTTGGAGAAGAACAGGGAGGCTTTAGGAAGGGAAGAGGTTGTGTAGATCAGATATTCATTCTCAGATCTTTAGTGGAAAAGTTTCTAGAGAAGGGAAAGAAGTTGTATGTGACATTCATGGATTTGGAGAAAGCATATGACAGGGTGGATAGACAAGGATTGTGGAAAGTGTTAAGAATATATGGAGTAGATGGAAAGTTGTTGAATGCTGTGAAGAGTATGTACGATGGTGCGAAGGCTGCAGTGCGTGTGGATGGTGATCTAAGTGAATTTTTCTCTTTGTAGGTTGGGTTGAAACAGGGATGTGTCATGTCTCCATGGTTGTTCAATCTGTACATGGATGGGGTAATAAAAGTGGTACAAGGTAGGGTAGTGGATGTTGGAGTGGCCATGGTGAGAGAGGATAGTGTTTGGAAACTCGCTGTACTGTTGTTTGCAGATGATACTGTGTTGTTGAGTGAAGACGAAGGAGAGCTGCAAGGCTTGGTGGATGAGTTTGGGAGAGTGTGTAAGAAACGGAATCTAAAGGTGAGTGTAGGGAAGAGTAAAGTGATGGTCTTTGAGAGAGGTGAAGTCAGTGAATGTACAGCGAGGTTGGATGGTGAGGAATTGGAAAGTGTGAGTACGTTTAAGTACTTGGGTAGTGTGATAAGTAACGATGGAGGTTTGGAGGGTGAAGTGCTTGAAAGGGTACAGCAGGGAAGAAAGGTTGCTGGTTCCTTGAAAGCAGTGATAAGAAACAGGGAAGTGAGCATGGAAGTGAAAAAGTTACTACATGACAGTATTGTGATACCAACTCTAACGTATGGAAGTGAAGCTTGGACGTTGTTGGAAGGACACAAGTCAAGAGTGAGAGCAGTGGAAATGAGTTATTTAAGAGGAGCCTGTGGAGTCACATGGAGAGACAGGCTGACGAATGAGGATATAAAGGAGTGTTGTGGTGTTGATGTGGATGTGATAGGAAGCGTTATGAGGAACACACTGAGGTGGTTTGGACATGTGGAGAGGATGGAGGGTGAAAGACTGACGAAGAGAGTGTATGTGAGTGAGGTGGAGGGGGAAAGAGGGAGGGGGAGGCCGAGGATGAGATGGAGAGATGGGGTGGAGAGGTATATGAGAGAGGGGGATGTGTGAGCTGGGAGCAGGGGAGTGTAATGGCGGGGGACAGGGCGACTTGGAGGCGATTTGTTTGTGGCCACCCCAAACGGGATTGAGGCGTCTGGCAATAGATAGATAGACAGATAGAAACTAATTGGTGAGGTGAGAGTGTGAGAGAATGGAAGTATGAATGGGGTATATGTGCGGGAGTTGGTGAGAATGAGAGGCCAAAGAAGGAGTGTGTATTGTTGTGAGTAACAGATGGAAGGAGAATATAAGAGAGTATGGATCAGTTAAATCAAGGATTGTGTGGGTAAGACTGAGAGTTGGACTACAAATGTGGACGAATGTGTGCGTGTATGCGCCAACGCAAAATCATGCAAGCAGAGTGAGAGAAGAGTTCTGGACAAGTGAAGAAGCATGCATGGAAAAGTTTGAAAGGAATGAGAGAGTGTTTATGATTGGAGATGTGAATGAAAAAGTAGGGAATTTGAAGGTGGATGGAGTAGTCGGTGAGTGTGGTGTGCCTGCAGAGATGGATGAGAATGGCAGTGCTTTAATGGACATTTGTGCTGGGAGGGGGTTGTTGATAGCCAATACCCTCTTCAGGCACAAAATGATCCATCGCTATATGTGGCGTGTGATGAGAAGGGTGGGTGGTGAACTGAATGAACGGAAGGCAATGGTTGATTACATGTGTGGGCATGACAGGATGAGAAAGTGTTCAGTGGAATCAAGAGTTTATAGAGGTTGGGGGAGTGGACTTTCTGACCACCACCTGGTGGTGGTCAGAATCAAGGTCCAAATGAAGCGGAGGAATAGAAGAAGGGAAGGACAGGAGGAATCAGTTCATACAAGGAGGGTGGAAAGGTTACATGAGAATGGATAAAAGGCTGAATATAAGAGGGAAGTGGAGGAGCATTTCGGTAAATGTGGATTGGAGCAGATGGGGAATGTGGTAGGTGTGTGCAACATATTCACAAAAGAAATCTGTGCAGCATGTGAGCTGGTGTGTGGGATGGAAAGAAGACGAAAAGGGATGCAGGGAACAGCTTGGTGGAATGAAGAGGTGAGAGAGGCTGTAGCACAAAAGAAGAAAGCATATAGTGAGTGGATGAGAAACAGAGGCGTGGAAGAAGTTGAGTGACAGAAGAGATTTGAAGAGAGAGGTGAAAAGATTAGTATGAGAAAGATGAGAGCTTTGTCCTGCACATTGTCATCGATTGCGGAATCACTCTGGCCCTGAATGTCTTTATTGGCCGGGTCACTGATAACAGGTGAATTGCCGAGACAATGGCATGCGGGGGGGGGGAGAGATCATGCGGGGTAAGGCATTGTCCCTGCCTCGCATCTTGTAGAGGAAGGTGTCCCGTGTATATGTACCAAAAATCAAGCTCGAAAATTGAAAATTGTGCAAATTATGAACCTTGCAATTGTGTGACACACTGGTATGTCGATGGGACTAGCTGTGACAAAACGTTGCGACGTACCCATATGTCGACAGGACGCCTCTGGTTAATAGGAAAAGTATATTGTAGGATAGTTTTTGACAGAGTTAGGGAAATAACAGAGGAATTAGTTGGAGAAGAACAGGGGGGTTTTAGGAAGGGAAGTGGTTGAGCAGATCAGATATTCATTCTTAGATCTTTAGTGGAAAAATTTCAAGAGAAGGAAAAGAAGTTATATGCAGCCTTCATGGATTTGGAGAAAGCATATGAGAGGGTGGATTGACAAGGGCTGTGCAAAGTACTGAAATATATGGAGTAGATGGGAAGTTGTTGAATGCCATGAAGAGTATGTATGAGGGTGCTAATGCTGCAGTGTGTCTGGATAGTAAACTGCGTGAATTTTTCTCTTTGAAGGTTTGATTGAAACAGGGATGTGTTATGTCTCTGTGGATGTTCAATCTGTATATGGGTGGGGTTATAAAAGAGGTACCAGGTTGGGCACTGGATGTTGGAGCGGCTCTCATGAGAGAGGGCAATGTTTGGAAACTCCCTGTACTGTTTTTGCAGATGATACTGTTGTTAAGTGAGGATGAAGGGGAGCTGCAAGGCTTGGTGGATGAGTTTGGGAGAGTGTGTTAAAACAGATTCTGAAGGTGAATGTAGGGAAGAATAAAGTTATGGTCTCTGAGAGAAGTGAAGTCAGTAAATGTACAGTGAGGCTGGATGAGGATGAAATGGAAAATGTGAGTGCGTTTAAGTATGTGGGTAGTGTGATGAGTAAGGATGGAAGTTTAGAGAGTGAAGTGCTTGAAAGGGTACAACAAGGAAGAAAGGTTGCTGGTTCCTTTCAAGCAGTGATAAGGAACATGGAAGGGAGCATGGGAGTGAAAAATTTAGTACATGCCAGTATTGTGATACCAACTCTAAAGTATGGATGTGAAGCTTGGACCTTGTTAGAGGGACAGAAGTCAAGAATGAGAGCAGTGGAAATGAGTTATTTGAGCACAGCCTGTCGAGTCACATGGAGAGACAGACTGACAAATGAGGATGTAAAGGTGCATTGTGCTGTTGATGTGGATGTGAGAGAAAGCATTATGAGAAGCACCTTGAGGTGTTTTGGCCATGTGGAGGGGATGCAGTTAGAGACTGACGAGGAGAGTGTATGTGAGTAAGGGAGAGGGAGGCCAAGGATGAGATGGAGGGATGGAGTGGAATGAATGAATAAATGATAATGTGACATGGCGGTACAACAGCAGAGGTCATATGCCACCGAACACACACATTATAAGAAAGTAAAAAAATATATAAATAAACCATAAAAAAGAGAGAGTAACGATGCATAAAACAAACCTACTGTATAAAACTGTATAAAAGAAACAACCAAGACTAAAATGTTGTGGAAAGAACATTATAAAACACAAACTAAAATTCAGTAAAGCCCTGCAATTTGTGGAGAAAGCCAGAACTCAACACAAAGGAGAAGGTGCCTCTGCCCATAGCACAAGCCTATTCCCAAGCAACAAGGAGAGAAGGTACGATCCGCTGCCGGCTCGGCACCCAGACAGGTACCGCTGACGAAAGTCTCCAAGACTGGGGCATTCCACAAGAAGATGCTGCACAGTCAAAGGAACCAGACAGTCATCACAATAGGGAGGGGACACTCTCTCCATAAAAAAAAACATGAGTCAGCCTAGTGTGGCCAATCCAGAGACGACCCAAAGCTGTTTTCGACTGTTGGAATAGTCCAACATACCCCCCATCGCCCAGGTTCCGACGTATGCTGCGGAGCTTGTTTGCCCCTACTGCATCTCACCTCCTCTGCCAGCAGTAACAGACAGCCTCCACAGTGGCTGTACATAAATCCTCGGATGGGACACGGTAATGAGAGGAAGGGCAAGAGGCAGCAGCTCTTGCGAAAGAGTCAGCACGCTCAATGCCCACGACCCCACATGTGCAGGGACCCAACACAGTTGTACAGAAAACCCTTGCCAACCTAATAAAGTAAAGCCACCCCAAGACAGACAGGACTAGGGGATGTGATGGAAAGGCATCAGGCAAAACTTGCAGGGCACTGGCTTAGTCACTAAAAACAGTATAAGAAGCTGGAGGAAGACTAAAAAACAATTAAACTGTGACTAATATGGCAGTTTGTTCAGTAGTAAAAACATGCAGAAAGAGGGAAACTCCCACAACGGCTAAAATCACGAAAAATGACACCAAAGCCTGTCTCCACACAGGATTTAGAGCCATCAATATATACAGGGAGTGAGTCACTGTGAGCAGGGACATGTTCTAAAAAATAGGACAAAGCTGCCTGTGAGAAGAGGCCTTTCTTTCAAGGAAGTAATCACATGGTTGTACCTCTTGGAAAAGCCAGGGCATAGGGCAAATAGGAGAAGACTGAACACCCAACTCTCCCATGGCAGCCCTCACTCTGTATCCAAATTGGTGTGGATAGCGGGGGTGGGTGTCAAAAAATGGGAGAAGAGTGACCTCAGAGACAGCCTTACAACTCGGTGAGGCTGGAAGACGGTGAAGGTGGTGCCAACACTGCACCATTAAGGACTGCTGGCGGAGATCCAGTGGCGGTTCATTTGCATCGACTAATATTCTTTCAATCGGGAAAGACTGGAAAGCCCCAGTTGACAGATGAATCCCAGCATGATGGACTGAATTTAGTGGCTGCAGCCTTGCCTCGGTTGCAGAAGAGTGTACCACACACCCATAGTACAATTTACTCCTTACTAAGGCATGGTAAAGGTGGAGCAGGATGGTTCTGTTAACGCCCCAATACAAATGAGATTAGAGTCCGCAGGAGAGACAGGGCACAGAGGCATGATAACCATAATGAACGGATATGTGATACCCACGTCAGTCTTCTGTCAAAAACAAGTCCAAAAAACCCTGCCTTTTCCACACAGCGCACTTTGTGGCCATATAACTGGAGGTCTGGGTCTGGGTGAACACCTCTCAAGCGGCAGAAATGCAGGGCCACCGTCTTTGTTGGGGAGAAACGGAAGCTGTGCATGGTGGCTCACCAAGAGACCCTGTCCAGAGCGAGCTGCATGCGACATTCAGCAACTAACATTCAGGAAGCAGCATACCATAGAGCCAAATCATCAACATACAGTGAGGCTGACACCCTTTCCTGAACTGAAGACACAATACTGTCCAATGCTAGAGCAAAAAGGGTCACATTGATGACACTTCCTTGAGGCACCCCTTCCTC
The DNA here is from genome assembly GCF_032717465.1 of Coenobita brevimanus. Lineage (NCBI taxonomy): Eukaryota > Metazoa > Arthropoda > Malacostraca > Decapoda > Coenobitidae > Coenobita > Coenobita brevimanus. Next base: position 22,016,583 of record NC_136975.1, read on the forward strand.
CAGAGGGACCCTGAATAACGGTCACACAGAAAATTTAATATAAATAGGGGCAGCCTGCCACATAAGCCAAAAGAGTGGAGTTGTTGGAAGATACCAAACTTTTTTTTTTTTTTTTTTTTTTTTTTAATGTGTCCGACTCTGGGCATAGGCTTCACAGCCTGCTGTCAAGGCCCAGCAGTCTTCCTACATACCATACACCTCTACATGTAGTACCATATGCCTCTTCTAGGTCAAAGAAAATGCACACCAAATGCTGCTGCCTAGCAAAAGCATCACATGCTGCAGCCTCAAGATGGATTAGTGCATCTGGTGTTGAGCGACATTTTCGAAAACCATCCTGACACGGAGAGAGACATTCATTCCTTTCTAGGAAATGCTTTAGGCGCGTGTTGACCATTTTCTCGAATACTTTACACAAGCAAGATGTTAAGGCAACTGGCCAATACTCCAGGGGAATGGAACCTGCCTTCCCCGGCTTCTGGAATAGCAGGACAATAGCCTCACGCCAAGAGGAGGGAAGAGAAGATTCCTTCTAGATTCTATCAAAAAGGCTGAGAAGAAAAGACAGTGCATCATCACCCAGGAGCCGAACCATTGCATAGGGAATATCATCCGGCCCTGGTGAGGTGTCATGACAAAGGGAAAGGGCAGATTGGAGCTCACGATAAGAGAAAGGGAGGTTGTAGGACTCCACATTCCATGAACGGAAGTCCAGCACCCTTGCCTCCTCTATCTCCCCTTGTCTGGCAAAAATTGGTGAGCTAGTATTATTCTTCTGACTGACTGCCGCAAAGGCAGACATAAAAATAGCCACAGCTACAGGGTTACCAACAGGCGCACCATTAGACATCAGCATGGGTAACCTGCCTTGAGTGAATTTTCCCAAAATCTTTTGCACCTTCTTCCACACCTGAGACACTGGCGTCTTTGGGTTTACAGACGACATATTAGCCATACAAGAGTCGCGCTTAGCTTGTTTCAGTACCCGATGAACCTTAGCCCGAGTCCTTCTGCATCTACGATAGCAGTAGAAAGCTAACTTCTTAGCATGTACAGCAACACTGCAATCCTCATTTCACCATGGGACAGGTCGATAGCAATACATGCCAGAGGTTTTAAGAACAGCAGTAAGGGCAGCTGAATGCAGAATGAAGGTAAAGAACGAAACAACCTTATCAATATGCGGAAAGTCTTCAACTGAGACATTAACAGAAATCAAAGAAGAGAAAAGGGACCAGTCTGACTTATCCAATCTCCACCTCAATAAACAAGAACAGGGGCTAGATACTTTTGCAGTAAGGAGGATGGGAAAGTAATCACTTCCATGGAGATCCTCTATAACCTTCCAGGTAAAGTCCAGGAGACAGTCAGGAGAGCAGATAGAGAGGTCAATTGCAGTAAGTGAACCCGTCTGGGGGTGAAAATGTGTAAATTCCCTTGTATCGCACAGGGCAAGATCCTCATCCTCCAGTACGGATTCCATCAAACTCCCATGTCGGTAAATAAAACAGTCACCCCACAAAGGGTGGCAACCATTAAAGTCCCCTAAGAGAAGAAAGGGCATAGGTAACTGGCCAAGATTCTCAAGTTCCACCCTACCAACTGCCATGTTGGGCAGTAAATAAATGGAACAAACTGTATACCAGTGGTGGGCATACAACTGCACAGCAACACACTGGAGGTCAGACTGGAGGTGGACTGGCCGATGAGGGATGTCAGCTCTCACCAAAACAGCACTACCCCCTACAGGACCCTGGGCTGACACTGAGTACAAAGCATCGTACTCAAGTGGTGCGTGGGGAGTGGCAAACCCTAGAAGAGTTTCCTGGAGACACATGCACAAAGGGGAATAAGTCAGGAGGGTCCGTAGCTCCTTCCAATTCCCACGCAGCCCTCCTGAGTTCCATTGTAGTATAGTGGCTGAGAATGCCATAGTACCCATTGTGAAGAAGGAATCAGGATAAGGGGCGAGACATCCTTGCCTCCCGAGCGGGTTTGGACTGATGCTTATGAAGCCCCTTGGGAAGAGACTGCCCATCACCAGGTACCTGCACCCTACGCCGAACATCCGTGGGCAAACTTGAGGATGAGGAAGAGGAAAGTTTTACAACATTCTTCTTCTGAGTTGGGGTGATACTTGGGTAGCAAAGTGGCTTGGTGGCCGCCCTGGGTGATGGAGGACAGCCAGTGCCAACATCAATCAATCATTTCCTGTGGCACCCTCGGGGATGCATAGGGCCTCGATGAACTCACACCACCACATCCTATCTTGTGCTAACTCCTCAAGATCTCCCCAACACTCATCTCCAGCTTCCCGTCTCATTGTCCTCACCCACGTCTCTTTTGGCCTTCCTCTACCTCTCCTACCAAGTGCCACCCACGCTGGTGTACCTCGTACTATTCCCTGTCTCCTATACACATGTCCTAGCCACTTCCATCGTGAGAACCTAACATATTCATCGACCGGCTGCACTCCCGTTATTTCTCTAATTCTACTATTTGGTATCCTTTCCCACCACTTAACTCCTAATATTCTTCTAAGTGCTTTGTTTTCAAACACCAAGAATTTATTTTCCATAGTCACTGTGCTGTACCAAGACTCGTGTCCATAAATTAAGATACTCCTAACCATTACCTTATAAAGTTTGATTTTTGTATGCACAGAAAAATTGTTATTATTCCAAATATTTTTAAGCATTCCCATTGCCTGATTAGCCTTCTTTAACCTTTCCTCGAATTCAAAGTTCAAAGAACCATCCTTGGCTAAATAAGTACCTAAATATTTAAACCTATCAACCTGCTTTACAACCATACCTCCATTTACACATTCCTGCGCATTTTCCATATTCATATTGATTATTTCAGTTTTTCCACAATTAATAACCAAACCCACCTTGCGACCTTCACTCACCAAACAGTCCAAAACTCTCTGCATCTCTTCTGGCCCATCACAAATCAAAACTATATCATCTGCATAATCTAAATCCAAAAGTTTCCTGTTCTCTCCCCAAAGTATACCTGCACCGGTTTCTGTTCCAACGCGTTTCATAATGTAATCAATGACCAATATAAATAGTAAAGGCGATAGAACACCACCTTGAATTACTCCGGACTTGACTTCAAACGAATCACTCAGACAACCATCAACCATCACTTTACAAAATGTGTCCTCATGCATGTTCATAATGACCCTCACAAACTCCTCTGGTATTCCATAATGTCTCATGATCTTCCCCATAGTCTCTCTCGAAACACTATCAAAAGCCTTTTCAAAATCAACAAAACAAAGACTTAACGGTACTCTCATTTCATTAACTTGCTGCATCAAATGCCTAACTATAAAGATCTGATCATTGCAACCACGTCCCTTTCTAAAACCAGCCTGTTCATCCCTCAGAATACCCTCAACCACCGGCTCCAACCTATTTAACAACACTCTACTGAAAACTTTCAAAGCTATCGGTGACAAAGAGATTCCCCTCCAATTACCACATTCACTCAGGTCTCCCTTCTTCGGAACTTTAACAATTACACCATTCTTCCAAACTGATGGTAGTAACCCCGTCACCCATATCTTATTGAATAGCTTGGTCAAGATCATTATTAATCTATCCCCCTCCACTTTAAACATTTCCGGAAATAAACCATCCTCCCCTGGTGCCTTATTATTCTTTAACTGTTTTACTGCTTTCTCCACTTCTGCAAGCCTCAACTCTCCTGTTTCTATATTTATATCTTCCTGAGCAGACGGTATATCCTCTTCTGGTGGTATTGGTCTATTAAGAACTGTCTCAAAATGCTCTTTCCATCTATTTTTAATATCTCCATCTTTTGTCAATATATTTCCTTCCCTGTCTCTAACTGGTATTTCCTTGCGTTTACCTGCATTACCACTCAGTTCTCTAATCGATTCATATGCTATTCTTTGACTCTGTGCATCATTTTTGTTTATTAAAATTTCAGTCTCTGCAACCTTTTCATCCACACATCTTCTTTTATCTCTCCTAGCTAACCTTCTTACTTCTGAATTCAAACTCCAGTACGCAGCTCTTGCTAATTCAATCTCTCGTTCATCAACGCATTGCATCTCACTCCTCAATTTAGCCTCACCTCTCTTTTTTATCATATCCCACGTTTCCTCTGATATCCATTTCTTTCTCCTGAATCTATGTCTCCTTCCAATCGTACATTCAGCAGTCTCATGCAAAACTTTGTTCACATCCTCCCACATCTCATCTACACTTCTCTCCCCCTCTTCCAATGTTTCCAACACCAAAAACCTATTTCTGCATTCTAATCTGAATTCCTCCTTTTCTTCTCCTTCCCTTCTAAGCTTAACAATATCGTATCTACCAACACCAGATTTTTCCTTCTTCTGATTTTTAAGTTTAAACCTTCTTTTTGCAATGCTGAGTTGATGGTCACTACCAATATCCGCTCCCCGTTTAACATGAACATCTAGCAGAGAACTTCTATGCCTCCTCCTGATAGCGATGTGATCAATCTGATTTTTATATTTTCCACACGGTGACACCCAAGTTGTCTTGTGTATATTGCAATGCTGAAAGAGTGTGCCCCCGATGACTAAGTCATTTGCTAGACAGAAGCTTCCAAACCTCACTCCGTTTTCACTCATCCTACTACCAACTCCCATCTTACCCATACATGCCTCAAATCCCTCATTTGAACAGCCCATTACTGCATTAAAGTCTCCAATGCAGATCAAAACATCATGTCTAGGTACCCTTCCTACTCCTTCTTGCAACTTTTCATAAAATGTGTCTTTCCTTTCATCGAGTGCATCATTAGTAGGTGCATAACACACAAACAGACTGATGTTGCCATGATTTGATTTAAACCGTGCGTATAACAATCGCTTATCTATAGGATCCCACTCACATAAAGCCTTATTTGCCTTACAACCCTGCAACAATCCTACTCCCTGATAATGCATTCCGTCCTGTCGGCCAGATATCAATAAACGTATACCATCCTCCAAATCCAACTTATCGACTCCAGTTAATCTAGTTTCTGTCAGAGCACAAATATCAAGTCCGTAATTTTGAAAAACCTTCACTAACTCATCGATTTTACCATCATGATTTAGCGTTCTCACATTCCAGTTACCAATTTTAATTGTATTTTTTCCATTAACAAAGGAATTAGATTGTAATTGAGGCAACCGTGAGATTCTTAGCACCCCCTGCCCATTTAAGGGCTGCACGGGACTGGGGACCATTATTATTCTTTCAGAGTCCATCAAGGTTTCTTTGGCTAACTTCCTGAACACCTCGCCATTGTGTTGCAGTCGCAGTAGGCAGCTAACTTGCCTGATTGCCCACACCCGAAAGACCCAGCTATGCTGTAGCCAGTCACGTGCCGGCATGCTTCCCAGCCATTTCACTCTCAAGGAGTTCCTCTGCCTGAGAAAGCAACCACCCCCCTGCTCCCGAGGGCTTTTGATCTGTGTAGGTAGAGGGCGATCACTCCCTCACATCAGAAGCCCTAGAAGTGGAAGGAGTGTCTAAAGCGTTCGATCCCTGTGTGGACGACATTTAATGTTTCCGAACTGAAGCACGACCTGTCTGTCCAACACCGTCCCCAGACGGGGACCTGACCGCAGGCAAACCATCAGCTTCAGCCTCCACCTGCCTATTAAAATACCGAGAGAAATGTATCAAAAACAACAAATTACATATATGTCCAAAACGGTAGTTATCTTTTTTTTTTTTTTTTTTTTTTAGGGATGAACATGACAAGCTTCATGGATTTGAAGAAGTCCTACATGCGAAGGATGATCTAGAATTCTTCAGGCATATGAGGGTGACCAAGAATACATTTAATTTCATCTTGGACACTGTTAAGCCTCACTATCAACCAGCACAAAGAGGAGGCCATCTGCCCGTGGAAGTTAGGCTGGCACTGGATCTCACCCTTTGGTATCTGGGTAATAAAACAACTTACCGGGAGATAGCTGAGTTGTTTGGTTTGTCCCAGTCGACAGTTTTTTCTTGTGTTCAAGACATTCTCAGTATTTTTTGTGACCTTGGTGGCAACTTTATAAAATGACCAAATGTAAGAGAGAGCTGTTATTGAAAGAGAATTTCAAGAGATTGCAGGCTTCCCAGGTGTTATTGGAGCACTGGATGGATCACACATTTTTATAAAAGCACCAGAGGACATGCAGGCTGATTATGTGAATAGAAAACACAGTCATAGTGTTAATTTGATGGCAACATGTGACAGTAGGAAGAAATTTACTTCAATCGACGTTGGTTTCCGTGGTTCTTCCCATGACAATCGTGTTTTTTCCACATCAGCATTGAATGTTGACATTGAGCACAACAGACAGGCATATTTTCCCTCACCCTCTTATCACCTCTTAGGAGATTCTGCATTTGCCCTCTCTACCTACCTATTAGTTCCCTATAAAGATACAGGAAGATTAAAAAGAGACCAAGTAAGGTATAATAAAAAACTTTCCAAGACTAGGGTTATTATAGAGAATTCATTTGGTTTTTTGAAGGGCAGGTTCAGAAGGCTTAAATTTGTGGAGGCTGGGATTGAGAAAATACCAAATATTGTAACAGCTTGTTGTGTTCTTCATAACATTGCCCTAGATTTTCCTGAAGAGGAAGCTGCTCTCCTGAGGGAGGGCCCACTTCCTCTTGCTGAAATTGCCCTTCCACATGATGTGGGGGCGAGTGAGAAACGAAACTTCATTTCATCTTTGCTTTGATAAACTACTTAACAGGTGAACATAATTAGTTTTTATTATTATTATTTTTTTTTTATAAATCAGGTTTGGAGTAAATTCTAGTATTTTGTTTGTGGTCTTGATATCTTAAGATTTTTAATGATGGAATTTGATGTTTCTACTCTGCCATTGTTTTGAATATCACTGATTAATTTCATGACATCCCTGTTTTTTTTTTTTTTTTCTCTATGAGTGCTACTTACTGAGTATGAAATATAGAGTGACTGTATGGTGTCTCAATAATGTACAATGTTTTTCTCGCACAAGGGAACTGTTTGTCATTGCCTTGATCATATACTATACATAACTGTGTGTGTGATATATATATATATATATATATATATATATATATATATATATATATATATATGTGTGTGTGTGTGTGTGTGTGTGTGTGTGTGTGTGCGCGTATTTTGGAATCACTTATGCTAGGAATAAATTACTGATTATATTTGTAATGTTTGTTAACTTTTACATTGACATCAATGTTTGTTTCATTCAAGTTTTATTTTGGTGTTCTGGAGGAAGCACCATTGTTTTTAAGAATTTTTTCTTTAGCACTGTCATATTAAAATAAAAATAGTCATTTTCTTTTCCCTTCATATGTAGATCACTTTTCAGCTTGAACATTGGTAAATACTTCATATTTCCTTTAATTGTTGCTTCACCTTCCTAGTGTTTAGCAAGCGACCTTTGTAAAATCTTTGTAATTTCTGGAAAGTAAATACTAATATGAATTCTTCAGTTTTATACAGCCTATCCTTTCAACAGTACAACCAAAGTGTTTTTAAAGTGATAGTTTACATGATCAAGAAGATATGAATTAAACATGACAATGATCTGGAAATTAGACTGAACTTAATGCAAAACCAAGTTCAGACACTTTCTGGAAAATACGTATCAGACAGTTGATAAATTAATATGTAACATACACAACATATGAACTGGAAGTACAAAGAACTTATAACAGAAATTTTGATTTAACATGACTTACTGAGCAAGGTAATGTTGACTCCTTACATGGTTTTCATACAGTATTAAACCAAATTTTGTACACTCCTGGCTATATAAAAATATTTCTCTACCACTATGTGTTCATCATCATCATCAAATCCTGAGTTGCCTCTTGAGGAGCGTAGAAGTTGGTCTTGACATTTAAGATGAGTGAGCAGCCTGACTCATCCCTGAGTGGCATTACGTTAGCAATAAACCCGTACCGCTCGTTGGATATAAACCTGCACCCGCTCAATCCGATTGGAGTGCCTTAATTTCCCACTAAACAAACAGGTGGCATATTTATGTTATATGGTTAACACCCTGCGAAGTAAACGGTTCCTGATGTACAGGAAACCATTTGGCTTGTCACTCATTGTAAAGTCACTCATAGACAGAAGAGGAAGAATGAATTAAAGAAAGAAGAGGAAGGAAGGAAGGGAAGAAAGGACAGTTACCCGAGTGTTGCACTACACAATGAGTGAATGGTGAATGCTCCCACCTACCACGACCACTAGGTTTTACGAAACTTATTTTCTAATATTTGCTAAAATCTCACACCTTTTTTCATATACTGCAACAAGTGCCTCTTGGGACTCAGCCATCCTCCGAGTTAATGCCTCCATCACCTGGTTATGTCGTTTTATTTCAGCCAATTGCTCTAAAGCTATATTCTCCATACGCCTTCCATGTGAGAGTGGTTGCAATCTTCTTCCCCGCTGCCTTGCCCGGGCTTGAGGGAGATGCGGTGCCTGCATTCGATGTTCCTGATCGTCATTATCCTCACGATGGCCTTGAACATCAACAATTTCCTGGACAGTGGGTTCAGGGCCTGGGTCGGCTGGTAAAGGTTGAGCCAGTGCTGGTCCTGGCTGTGGAAAATCTGACCCTGAAAGTCCCTGAGATGTCCCTGGAGAGCATGCAGTGGCGTGGATGGGTCCCAAACTCATACGATTAACTGGATGAGCAGAAGGGCGAACACCAAGAATCTGGTCAATAGTTTCAAATGATGGTGGAGGTTGTGTGCGAGACTCACTGGTTCTTTTGGTTCTGTCCTTGTATTTATGGTACTTTATCTTCAAATTGTTCCACTTGTTCTTTACCTGGTCAGCTGTAACACCTGGCATCTGTTGGGGAACAAGTGTTATTAAATGGCAAGACAGTAACCATCATATATTAAAAAATGCTAATGCAGGAAATAGGGAATAGTTTTGCCCAGGCTAGACCTTATTAGATCATATATCCCTGCTAGGTTACAGGAGGACGCTACCCCTCCCAGCATGGCAGCTACCGGGCACGGCTTGAACTCACGACCCCCTGATCCTAAGGCTGACGCTCTACCACAGAGCTACCCTGCCTCCCAAAAATGCAGGAAATGAAAAGTGCTTTCCACAACAAATCATATCAAAATAACCTACAATGAACATTACACTGTTCCAAATGATGCTATTTACATGGCAACTCACAAACTGTAGCTGGGACATGCATTAACAGACCACCAAATACTGTATAGATATTGTCCACATCAAGCGAAGATCATGCGACTAGTTTAAAAAAGTAATTATGTAAATAACATATCAATGCTTGTGACAAGTAAGTCATGATTATAAATGTAATACACTCCTGTAGATAAGTGCTATGTGCAGTACGAGTATGTGACCCAACAGCCGAGTAAAGTATAAGCAAACCACAAACATAAAAAGGTAATGCAGCACAAGACCTGACGATGCATGAAGTAGGCCTACTGCTGAAATCAGTTTATGAACAAATGCTTAAAAAGTAAAAGGAAGGTATATTGAGACAATGTTTGCAGATGGCTCCCTTAAAAAGTAAAGGAAGAAATACTGAGACAAAGTTTGCAGATGGCTTTGCCTTGCCTTGCACATCAACATCACCACTGAGAGGAGACCCATTTTACATATTTACTTGGAAATATTTCAAAATGACAAAAATATACGTGTGCGAGTGATACTGTTTTACTATAACTGTCAACATATATACAGAGATCAAAAGTCACGAAAAATCCTTGTATCACAGTTCTGTAAGATATAGGTGATGTTTCCATCATGTGCAAGCTAAACCCAAGGCCAAAACAAACTACCAAAAGCTGCTGTGGTAATTACTCTTACTGAGTACAGGCAACTAGGGTGTTAAGCTTTGTTTTCTGTCGGTGAATAAAACCCACACTTTTAGACGAAGAATATAATTACCAAACAGTTTCGGTGGACACTGCCACCATCTTCAGTGGTCAAGATAGTGAGAGACCACTGAAGATGGTGGCAATGTCCACCGAAACTGTTTGGTAATTATATTCTTCGTCTACAAGTGTGGGTTTTATTCACCGTCTTTGATTATCACGCAAGAGTGATTCATCCACCCACTTTGTTTTCTGTATTAGGTGCATGGCTAATATTATAGTGGCCTATATTTATTTGTTACAAAGAGTTGTTGGAAGTAAGGTGTAACAGTTAAAATAATATAAAACATACTAACCAAAAGACCCTCTTAAGAAGCCAGCCAAAAGAACCCAGCCAAGTTTTTTTAAACATGCAACACACTATACAAGTGTGCACCAGGAAGCTTGTTTTTCAGGGACTACTGCAAGCAAAAGCAGCTGAGCTCATAGCATTCACAATGGAATTAATGTCAGTACCTGACCATCCTTGTTGATACTGTATTCTTCCAGCTTTCCTTTGACTGGCAAAGGTATCACCTGTGTTGATAACACAGAGATATATATGCAGTAAGAAGTCATAATTATTTGAAATCTGCAGTAAATCAGACAGGATGCACGCACTCCTGGACAGAAGTACAATTTATGCACATATAATCAAGATTACCAAATATTCAGCATGAACCGAGGGCCAATACGTCTGTTACATTACAGCAGATTTAACATCACAAGACAAATACATACATACCTCAACCTGCATTTCACAGCAAATGTCCATCCACACAGCAGTGTTCTTCTCCAGTTTACCACAAAGTCTGGTGTAATTGTCTCTGATGAGACAGACAAGTACCGGTACCTCGGTGCAATGTGAATTCCACATCTGACTGTCTCTTGCACCACAATGAGACTGTGTCACTGTAACAGAAATGTTTGTACTGTATGAAAAGAGAACAAGTGTATGACTGGAAATTCTACTTCATGTATAGTTGGTTCTCCTATTTTTCATCCCAACAAGTAGACAAACAGTGCCAAAAGTTTTGTGAATGATATTACAAGCCATCATATGATTCATACTGTTAAAGTTAGTAAGACAGTTTTAGTGGTGATCGTATGAAGTACTTGATGCAACACACCAATCTCTGATGCGCTGGCATGTCCTGTCCTTGTGTATTCTTCTTGAGCACAATGACGAGCTAGACATAAGGAAGCCTCTCTTTCTGTGGCGCACTCAGTATGACAACGGCTACATGATGGTGCTTCGGTGCCTGAAAAAGTAAAATGTCAGAGATTAATAAATCTTAATAAAGCATTAGTATGGAGCTTGCAACAAATATATTGCACCTATTATGAATGACGATATTGAGCAACAAGTAACAAATGTATGCAACTTGCATGGTAATCCATTCCCCATCCCAAATATATGAAAACGACTGTTCTTGAGAGTCAGCACAACTTTATCCATTAGGAAAACAACATCATTAAATGCTAGAGCATTATATTAATAATCTGTCATACTTTGTGCAGCAGATTGTCCATGATCATCTTCCACGAGGTGGACCACCAAGCAGTTGGTTGCTTCGTTAATGGACTGGTATTCTTTACCATAGGCTACCTCTGGCATTTAATTCCTAAAAAGTGACAGAGAAATCAGTTTATGGTAGCAGTAAAATATTATATATGCATGCATAAATCACCAAACAATGAGTGGAGATATTGTATTCTTATATTCTTATATGGCCCTGGTGAGAGAGGATAGTGTTTGGAAACTCCCTGTACTGTTGTTTGCAGATGATACTGTGTTGTTGAGTGAAGACGAAGGGGAGCTGCAAGGCTTGGTGGATGAGTTTGGGAGAGTGTGTAAGAAACGGAATCTAAAGGTGAATGTAGGGAAGAGTAAAGTGATGATCTTTGAAAGAGGTGAAGTCAGCGAATGTACAGCGAGGTTGGATGGTGAGGAATTGGAAAATGTGAGTACGTTTAAGTACTTGGGTAGTGTGATGAGTAAGGATGGAGGTTTGGAGGGTGAAGTGCTTGAAAGGGTACAGCAGGGAAGAAAGGTTGCTGGTTCTTTGAAAGCAGTGATAAGAAACAGGGAAGTGAGCATGGAAGTGAAAAAGTTACTACATGACAGTATTGTGAGACCAACTCTAACGTACGGAAGTGAAGCTTGGACGTTGTTGGAAGGACTCAAGTCAAGAGTGAGAGCAGTGGAAATGAGTTATTTAAGAGGAGCCTGTGGAGTCACATGGAGAGACAGGCTGACGAATGAGGATATAAAGGAGCGTTGTGGTGTGGATGTGGATGTGATAGGAAGCGTTATGAGGAACACACTGAGGTGGTTTGGCCATGTGGAGAGGGTGGAGGGTGAAAGACTGACGAAGAGAGTGTATGTGAGTGAGGTGGAGGGGGGTAGAGGGAGGGGGAGGCCGAGGATAAGATGGAGGGATGGGGTGGAGAGGTATATGATAGAGGGGGGTGTGAGTTGGGAACAGGGCAGTGAAATGGCGGGGGACAGGGGGACTTGGAGGCGATTTGTTTGTGGCCACCCCAAACGAGATTGAGGCGTCTGGCAATAGATAGATAGATAGATATTTAAATATGACAATGGTCTTGCGTTTGAATCTATATCTCTCTAAAAAAAAATTCTTTCATCATCAACAGGTAAAAATGTCAACTTAGCAGCTCACACACACACACACACACACACACACACACACACACACACACACACATAAATATTAAACAAGTACCATACACACATTTCCAATATACCACTGCCATTGTTCTACTGTTTAATTATTTCAACATGACAGAGCCAAACTGCAAGTAAAAACTGAACATATATCATACCTGGTAACGGTCTTTGTGTTGCATGGACAGTTCCAGCATGAGAGCAAGCCTGAGCCTCTTCTACAGAATTGTGAAGAGACTGGCACACACTGCACACATATAGCCTGTGATGGGTGAAATGTGCCAATCAGTAAACACCGCCATATGATGCATGCCTACTTTTGATAATCATTTACAGGCTATTCCTGTGATGAAGTTTTTTTTATTAGAAAGAGATGTTAAAGTGGAAATGTATACTGTAATGAAGACACTGAGAAAGGATGAATAAAAATATCATGAGGAATAACAATTAGGCTAATGCCCCTAAGTTCCATGTACCAGATTCTTTTTAAGTGAGGATGCTAACAAGATTCACTTTTGTGAGATAAATAGTGGTCATAAAGATGTGCAGTACCTTGGTGGCAAGCAACCAAACCTAGGTGAATCATGAGAAATATAGGAATCAAATGGAAAGGTCCATGTGGTGGGAAACTAATCCACATGTGTACCCTAGTATCTGTGCCTTCCTTTATTCATGTTCTTATACTAACTGAAGTTTGGGAATAAATTTTTTCACCTAACACATCCTTCCATATATTTTCCTCTCTAATTAAGTTATGGTACTGTGATAGTTTCTCATGTGTTTCAAGCTTCTTATGCTCTGCTTTGAAACTGCCCACTATTCCTATTCTGGCCCCATCAAAGGGGGAAAAAGTTAGGAAAGAAAAGCAAAATGGGGCTCTTCCAAAACAGTAATGCACATGAAAAACATGAAACACACGGAACACCATATGAAAAAAGATATCGAAACAAAAGTAAATGAATGTAATACGGCAGCAATATTTCATAGTGCTATTTTAATGCTGAACATTAGGCATCTCCGAGTAAATGCTATAATAACACCACATTATTCATTTTGCAAATATATGTACCATTAATACACAGGGCAAGAATGCGTGTCTTAAAAATTACCAAAGTTCTTGTCTTTCCATTTTTTTTTCCCAGCATAATTTTGGTACCTGTTAAACATAATTTTTTAGGAATGAAACATGAATTAGTGGTAGGTGGTGGCGACCATCATCCACTCACTTGATGTAGTGCTTCCTACTTCTTCCTTAGCCTTTATCATTCTTTTTCTGTGCCTGCCCTCCTCTCTTCCTATTTCTCCCATCTTTCCTGTCACTATTTAATGCTATTCTTTCCGTTACAGGTGGCTTTTCATTGAGTGACAAGCCAAATGGTTTCCTGTAAGCCAAGAAACCATTTACAACGCTGGGTGGTAACCATATAACCAAACCATACGTGCTCCCTACGTGTCAAGTGGGTTGGTGGAGGGTTAGTGACCCTCCCTGTAAAACAAGTAACTCAGAGTAAAATGGCCACCCCGTACGGGATTATGGCGTCTGGCAATAGATAGACAGATAGATAGAAACATCAATGGTTGGCATCTGAAGCATTTGAGGAGCAATACTATAGAAAAAGGAACCAGGAGAAGGGAAGATAATGAAAATAATTTTAAATGCTTCTGAGAGAACTCATGTTTGAAATATTTACCCTGTGAATGCTTCTACCCATCAATGTTTCTGCATTGGACACAATTTGCATTAAAAGACACAATTTGCCAGTCAAAATCATTATAAAACTGGTGAAGGGTTTATGTAAAAACATAGCTAATAATGCAGAATATGCCATAAGCTGATAAAAGCTCTCTTGAAACTTACTTCCTCCTTATGTTTTACCATAGGCTGCGAAGACACAGCTGACTATATCAGCAAGTAATTACTGTTCACATTCTTTCATTGTAGCATTCCAAATTAACCCACATCAATTTTACTTACATGTCACTGGTGTCCATTGTCCTATCCACTGTCCTTCACGGCACTTTTGTTTCACGTGGCTCCTGCTGAGATTTGAGACCTCTCCAGTGGAAAGCACCGTTCCTCAAGAACCACACGTTGACGAAGTAATATGGAAAATCACACACACACTTCAATGAGTTCAACAGGTGGAAGGCTTTCTTCTTCTCTACCGAGTCCGGCTCGACCTCCGTTGCTCAGGGTTTGTTTACAAAATGGAAAGTCAGTATCGGTCAAAATACCTCGGGAGGAACAGTGACTAATCTTGCCTAGTCAAGCTCAAGATTCAGTATAGTTTTGACTTTTAGTGCTCGCGAAAACGGGTATCAGCATGAAAGTCAATATATGATATCAATATTGTTCAAGATATCTTGACTTTTAATGTCGCGAAAACGCGACTAGTTTCAGTGTCGACTGTTTAGTCTGCGACGTAGAGGAATGACTTTCTGCCTGCCTTTCACTCGGGTCGGACGTGTTTAGCTAATCCTGCCAGTCGTAGAGGTGTATAATTGAGAGAATAGGGAAGAAGTGAGCAGAATGGAGAGCGTTGCCCCGGATACAGGCGGTACGGGACTTTCACAAGCTATGGAAACCTCCACCATTGTAAACAAGAGGCCCCGTGATGTCTCCCCGCGGAGCGCCGGTTCCCCTGATGAGGCCATCACCCAGCAGGTCAAGCAGTCCAAGGTAGCTGGGAGGGAAAAATCTTCTAAAGGGAAAGGTATGCCCAACAATGTTGGGAACCCTGTGGAAGCAGCCACTATCCTGCTAACAGCAGATAAGACCACTACTGTTATGGCTGATCGGCAGTCCCCTGATCCATATGCCACTTTTCACCTGCAAGACCGGACAGGGCGCAGGATCTTTAACAACCCAAATAAAATCACTGATGCCATTGTCAAAGCCCATTTTGCCAAATACTTAAGGGAAGGAGAACCAGAGGTTTTGGGGTCCGGCCGGACCCTAGTTATCAGGCAAAGGGAAGCGGATCTTCCTAAGGTGAGTCCTCCCATGGAGGCTATCCAGACTCTAGGGCCTTGGGAGGTCAAGTGCCATCGGGTTAGAGGAATGAATGAAGGCTCATATTCTTTTGGATTAGTGGGGCCACTTGACTTAGAGTATGATGTGAATGAATTTCTTGGAGCCTTACAGTTTCTTGACAGGAACCATGATAGACCTCTAGATCCGTGCAAAGTGGTGGAGGCCTCTTGCCTCCCTGCCAGATTTCCAGGACCTAATGATCCTCATCAGTCGGAGATGGTTAGATTACGGTTTCAGGGCCCACTGCCTGTCCGGGTCCAGTGTCGGGGTATGTCCTTCAGGGTGTCAGAATATCGCTTCCCCGTCTTGCGTTGTTATCAGTGTCACCAGTTTGGTCATAGCTCTGCTACCTGTAGGAACTCTGCGCGATGTTCCATGTGTAGTGGTCACCACCGCTTTAAGGGGGAGGATGGGATTCGCTGTGACAGGGATCCATTTTGTTATCTCTGCCTGGGTGACCATAGGGTAGTATCCTGTACTTGTCCAATTTCTTGTCTGGCAGACAAGACATATAGTAGAGGTTGCCAGAATGGAACCCCCAGGCAGGACATCAATAGGGAACTATGTGCTCTACCAGCTCGCTTCCACAGTGATTGTACAGCGTCAGTTGTGGCTGGGCAACAGGCCTCGCAGGTGGCCTTCCAGTCTTATCTACCAGATAAAGATCGAACAGTCTCGGCCAGCCGATCTTCACCATCTCACACCCTAGCAGCGAGGGTGGCCTGGTCTCGAGCACCATCATCCCTGTCTGATGCTCCCACCCCAGTGTCTAACCGATTTGCTCCTCTGATGCCCGAAAATGATGATTTGGAAGACGAGACTCCCAATGACTCCATCCCGGTCCAGCCTGTTGTAGTGTCCACATCTCCAGCCTCTTTTGCAGACGTAGTGATACACTCTTCTCAGTCGCCCCTCCCCAAACGATCGTCTCGTCCCCAGCATCTAGCTTGTAGTCGCCCACCTCCCTCTGCTGATTGGGTAGCTGAGGAGGAACTGTCGGCCGCTCCGGTCCGAAATGAGGATAGGGGCATCTTGCAGCTTCTTCCTAACAGAAAACAATTGTGCCCATAAATTTCCCCTTGCCTACCACCACTACACTCAGATTCACCCACCGGTAATGGCACTTCTTCTGTCACCCCCGATTTATTCACTCCTTTTCGTCTAATCTTACTTGAAGCACTTTCCCTTTATTTACAGGGAGTTGCCCCGTTAGACATCTGTAAGCAGCTTCTGCCCAGGATTTCAGCTCTTGTCCCTCCTTCATAATGGGCCTCCCTGTGCACTTAACACTTTTGTTCTGGAATGCTCGCTCCTTGATTAGGAAAACTCAGGACTTTAAAATGTTTTTAGATGAACTCCAGCCAGCATTTATAGGAGTGTGCGAGACGTGGTTGCATCCGACAATCAGTTTCAAACTTAGGGGCTACGTCCTCTTTCGTGAGGACAGATTCCCCTGGACAGGAGGGAGGTTAGCTGTTATGGTTAGAGAGGACATCAAGTGCAGGCCTCTTACCCTGTCGCGATTTGAGGACGGTGTGTTGGAGGTCATGGCAGTCCAAGTGGAGTTTGCAGGAGGCTGGGCTTCTGTATTGGTGGCCTACAACCCATGCCAGTCTTTGGGGCGAGGTGAATTAGATCATTATACGAATCAGATTCCTTCTCCAGCTCTGGTCCTCGGTGACTTTAATGCATGTCATCTTTACTGGGAACCAGATCTCCCGGACAGTTCCCGGAATGCCTCAGGCTCCTCTGTATTCAGATTCCTGTTAAACTCATCACGGTTCACTCTCCTCTCCCCAGCAGGTTTTCATACTAGGTTCGACCAACACACAGCTGCTGCTTCAGTCCTTGATCTCTGTATAGGTGAGCCTAGGTTCATAGGGGCTGAATTCTCCCTCGGCCCGTACCTAGGCAGTGATCATCTTCCCTTGCTTCTTCGATTTCCAGATTTACGATTGAGGGAACCATACCCATCTCGTCCAAGGTGGAGACTCATGGAGGAGGGCTGGCGGGTCTATATGGAAGCATTGTCTGCTTCCTCTCCTGAGGTGAACCTCCCTCTTGAGGGACTTGCTGGCTCTTTTGCATCGTGGCTAGTAAGGGCAGATCATCGTGCTTTCACGTTAGTGACACACCGTTCAGTTCATCGTTGTGGGGTGCCATGGTGGACAGAGGCTTGTCGAGAGGCAGTAATGGCCAGACGCAGGGCATGGTATGCATGGCGCCGTTGCTTGTCAGTTAACAATATGCTACTCTATAAGCGCCTGAATGCAGAATGCACTCGCATCATTGCGGCTGCCCAACGGGAGGCTTGGTCATCATTTGTAGCATCCCTTTCCTTCTCTACATCATCTACCCATACATGGAGGTTTTTCAGGGCAATGCGAGGCTAGGTGTCCTCATTTTCCTTTCCTCTTCGTCAAGATGGAGTAGACTTATTAACTGACACATCGAAGGCGGACTTTTTGGCTTCATTTTTTTATTCCAAGCTTGGCACCCCTGTTCCCCTGCCTGACCTAAACTTTCTCATGACAGTGGTCAGTGATGCAGAGGCTGCTAGACCCCGATCTGGCTTGGTGGATCCTTTCACCTCAAGAAAGCTATCTTCAGCTATCTCAGCACTAGCCCCTCACAAGGCAGCTGGACCAGATCTCATCCCATATGAATTTCTGACCCATCTTCCTTTGTTGGGTCGAGACATCCTCCTGGATGTGTTTAATACCAGCTGGTTGAGAGGTGTTTTTCCAGACCCTTGGAAAATCTCTACCCTTCTCCCTTTTCCAAAACCGGGAAAGGATCATACACATCCTGCGGGATATCGCCCCATTGCCCTCCTGCAGTGTTTAGGAAAATTGATAGGTAGGATGGTTGGCACTCGTTTACAGTGGTGGGTAGAGACAAACAATCTCTTCCTGGAGGAACAGTGTGGTTTTCGGCCGGGCCAGGGCACACTTGATGTCTTACACCAACTAGAGCATCAGATACAGGAAACGTATCACAATAAGGGTGTCCTGCTGGCACTGTTTGTGGATCTGGCTGGTGCTTTTGACTCTGCATCTCACGAGGCTATTTTATACAAACTGGCATCCATGGGGATCCAGGGATCCCCCCTCTCCTGGCTGCGCAGTTACTTAACGGGTAGGCAGTTTTCTGTATCAGTGGGAGGGGCCATGTCTACACCACGTCATGTTAGGCGTGGCGTTCCTCAGGGTTCTGTCTTAAGCCCATTCTTATTTAATGCGCTTCTATCAGATCTCCCACGTCCCCCAGCCACCACCCCACTTATTTATGCAGATGATCTTATGCTGCTTAGTGCAGCTTCCACGTTGTTAGAGGCTCAACAGTGCCTTCAAGCCGGGGTGGATGCTCTTCTTCAGTGGTTAGGCAAGTGGGGGCTGCAGGTTACTGTTGAGAAATATGCATTGATATGTTTTACCCTCAAGCGTAGCTTTCCCTCTCTCCCTCATATCTCCTTGGGGGGAAGCCCGGCCCCTCTGCGACGCCAACACAATTTCCTAGGCCTCCGTCTGGACAGACCTGTCCTAACTTGGAAATCCCATATTGAGTATTTAAGATCATCGTGTTTGAAACGCCTTGACATATTGATAAGTTTAGCTGGGACACGCTGGGGGGCCTCCTGGGAAGTTTTATTGAAGTTCTATAGCGTCTACATCCTGAGCAAGATACAGTATGGAGTCGATATTTACGGTTCAGCCTCCCTGTCAGTTATGGATAGGCTGGAAGTCATCCAGAACACCGCCTTACGGATAGCTTTGGGGGCATTTAGGTCCTCGCCAGTGGTGTCCCTACATGCGGAGGATGGTGTCTTACCGCTAGCATGGGCCAGACATCATCATAATTGTTCATCTTATCGTCGCACCATGTCCTTCTCCCCATCCCATCCTCTTCGTGTGCTTTTCACCCATTCTCCTGTTGACCCCCTTGCTCCCTCCTGGCCTCTACGTTCCCATGCCCCTTTCCTTGTCCGCGCCCTTCGCTCCTTCTCTGTCCTCTCCCTTCCTCCTCCTACTCCTTCCCCAGTCTCCATTGTCTTCCCTATCCCACCCTGGTCCCCTCTGCCTTCCATGTTTAATTTCACCCTCCACGTCCCCTACTGTAAAGCTAATAATGATCTCTTTGCCCCTAACTTATTTAAAGAACTTGTCTCCCTTCGTTATCAAGGATTCCTCCAGGTTTTCACTGATGGCTCTCATTCCCTCACACCACCATCATCCTCTGCAGCCATGTTTGTAGAGGCCCTTTCCATTTGTCGAACCTGGAGACTAGATGGGAGCCACTCTGTGGTGGCCTCTGAGTTGTACGCTATTTTAGGGGTCTTACAGTTTGTTAGAGATATGATACCCCCCCAGCCAATAGTTGTTTTCTCAGACTCCCAATCATCTCTCTCGCTCTTAAGTTCCCAATCCCCCTCTACACATAGGCAGTTAGTGTTTCAAATCCAGTCTGTCCTTCTGTCCATGGACTCCAATGGATATTCCATGCATTTCCAGTGGATATCTTCCCATGTGGGTATACAAGCTAATGAGGTTGCTGATAGAGCAGCTACTATGGCACATTCTTCCCCCTCTGTGGAACATTATCCATTAGACTTTGGCAGCTTCTCCCAACTTGTCCTACAGTCTTGTTACTCCCATTGGAACTCAACTATGCAAGCAAGTCTTTCCCGTACCACCCTAGGGCAGTATAGACAAGATTCCTCCCCCAGTCCATGGGCGCGGTCATCGTTCAGAGCCTTGGATACTGCACTAGTGCGTCTGAGAATAGGTCTTACAGGTCTGGCATCCCATTTATATAGGATAAATATAGCCCCAAGTCCTAATTGTCAGTGGTGCCTGAATACTGAAGGCACTATCCACCATTTCTTGTTAGATTGTCCCCGCTTTCACTCCCTTCGAGTGAGACTCAAAGACGCTTTGGCCTCCGTGGGTATCACTTCCCTCACTCTTCCAGTGTTGTTAGGGGGCTGTGGTCTGGCCACCACGGATCGAGCTACTGTTATCCACCACACCCTGGAGTTCCTGAGGCAGTCGGGGCGTGTACACCTGCTGTAACATCCGCAAGTTATCATTGGTCCTGTTGCCCGAGATGGCCCTGGGGAGGGTGAATTAGACAACTGCCTACAACGCCCTTTAACTCAAGAAGAAGAAGAAGAAGACGTAGAGGAATGCAAAACTGTAAGTAGAAGCTTTACCAGAAGATGGCCACCATCCTTAGCAAATCAACTTTGGAAGGAGTTAAGAAAAGGACAAAGGTAGAAAGCAGGATGATGATTTCTACCAGGAACTGGTGGAAATGGAGACGCATAATAAGCTGGTTGAACGAGTGTACAGATTTGAGAAGGCATTTCAGAGTGAAATAGATGAAATAGAAAAGCAGTTGCACATGCAGAAGGAAGAAAATGAAAATTTAGGAAAGGAGAGTAATAAGAAAGACACAACAATAGATGAATTATCAGTTGAGGTGGGTACACTTAGAAGGAATATTAGTTAACTGCCAAGCACAGTTGCAACCATGAGAGTTATTAACGAGTTCAGAAATGATACAGAGACAATAAGGCAGGCAAGCACTCTGATAGATCATAGTAGTGATAAGGAGGAGAAGATAACCCAGGTAAATGAAGCGATGCAAAGCTACAAAAATGATGTGGAAACCACATATGCTGAAATGGTGAAAGTAAAGAAAGAATTAGAAACAAGAGTTGAAGAAAAGAGCATTAAATGGAAGTGAAGAAAATAATCGAAAACAATCCAAAATTGGTCAAAGATTCAGCAGACATCAACAAATCTATAGTAATCACTGGTATAGAGGAGGATGAAATAAAAAACAAGATTTCGGGAGACAAAAAGGAGATGGCAAATGTAATGAACATATTGAGGGAAGTGTCATAGGAAATCTGTAGTAAAGACATAGAGGAACACAAAAGGCTAGGGAAATATTAGAGAAATAAATCAAGGCCCCTAAAAGCAACCTTCCAGAGTGTAAACATTGTGGAGGAAATACTGAAGAATGCGAACAAACTTTTGGCAAAAGAGGACTTCAAAAATGTATGGATAAAAAGATGCCTAACTCAAGAGGAACTTGGATTACCAAAAGAGACGAGGGAGGAGGCAAGAACAAAGAATGAGGGAAGTTCAGAGGAAGAGAACACATTTTTTTTTTTTTTTTTTTTTTACAAAGTAACTGGATTACAGGTTCAAAAGTGGTACATAAACAGGAGGGAATAAAAAAGAGAAAGGTAGTAGACCCAAATCATGACAAGTATGTAAACAAGATGATTAAGTTGATGTACTCTTATGTAGATGGAATGGTATCAAAATTACTAGATATGAATGATTATATAAGAAAAAGGAACCACATATTGTTTGCCTAACTGAAACAAAATTAACACCAAGGATATCAAACGATACACTAAACCTAGGGGAATACAATATATGGAGAAGAGATAGGAACTTAAAGAAAGGAGGAGGAATTATAATATTAACAAAGAAAAATCTGCAAGTCAAGGAAATGGAACTATATGTACCCTCACAGGTAGAACTGATTGCAGTAAAGATTAGTACGTCTGAAGGGAAAGTAATTGTGGCAAATTTATACATGCCACCCAGATCAAACATCTGGGCAAAAGGTGAATATGAAGACCTGGCAGAGCAAACATTTCAAAGTTTAAGAGCATTACTGCATAGAATGGAGGAGAAATTTCAATACAAATATAAATTGGAATACTCTAGCTATAAAAAGCCAGGAAAGCTGTTGGGACCAAAAGCTCCTGGACCTTGTGCAGGAGATTTTCCTAACAAAACATGTAAAAGAAAGCACCAGAAAAAGAGGACTTGACATACCATTAATACTAGATCTTATATTTACTAGGCAAGAAAATGATAATGACAGTATAATGTATCACCCTCCATTTGGCAAAAGTGACCACACAGTATTAAATTACAACTTCAGGATTACATATCACATAGTTAATAGTAATGAAAGTTACAAAAAGAGCCTTAACTACAAAATGGGGAACTATCATGTCCTAAAGAAATACATCTTAAAAACAGATTGGGAAAAGGAGCTTAGAGGACAAGATTTAAATGTATTTAGAAAATTCTGTGAACTTTATGAAATAGGAGTCCAGAAATACATCCAGCAGCATAAAGAAGCAGAAAAGAAAATAAAGAAATGGTTTAATACAGAATTTAAAAAATCAAAAGAAAAAAGAGATTTGTTGTGGAACGGATACAGAAGACACAATAGTGAAAGGGCATATAACAACTATAAACAGGCAAGAAACGATTATACAAGAATAAGGAGGGTTGAGGAGGACATCGTGAATAAAAGTAGTGATCAACTGAAGCTATTTTACAGCTACATCCGAAGCAAAACCAAAGTAAAAGATAAAATACAATCCATTACAGGTGAGGGGATCAGCTACACCCCCTGGGGGTAGGGGAGTTTCAAGAATACTCCCCCAGTATCCCTGCTTGTCGTACAAGGCGACTTAAAGGGTTGGTGGTGGGTTAGTGCCCTGCCCCATAAAAAGATCTAAATAAAAAAGCGAATAAAGCGCCTCGGACCCGGACGGACTATACGTTGACGACTAACGAAATGGACAAAGGACATTCTTAAGGTGGGAACATGGAATGTGAGAGTAGTGAATGATGAAGTGAAAGAGAGATTGTTCAGGTGCTTGAGGATGCAAAAGTGGATATATGTGGATTGACTGAAACATATGGAGGTGAAAGGGTGAGAGAATGGGAATATGGTTTAGGTATATGTGCAGGAGTCAATGAGAATGAGAGGGCAAGAGAGGGAGTATGTCTGATGATAAGCAAGAAGTGGAAGGAGAATATAAGAGAGTATGGAACAGTGGGTGCAAGGACTGTATGGGTGAGGATGAAAGTAGGTATACAAGTGTGGGCGATTGCATTTGTGTATGCCCTGACAGAGGATCGAGTGGCAAGAGTGAAAGATGAGTTTTGGGCAAGAGTAGAAGCATGAATGGACAAGTTTGAGAGGAGCGAGAGAGTGCTGTTGATAGACATGAACGGCAAAGTTGGGAATGTACGAGTGGATGGAGTAGTTGGTCAGTGGAGTGTGCCAGCTGAAGTAGATGGGAATGGTAGTGCTTTGGTGGACATCTGTGCTTGAAAGGGGTTGGCAATAGCCAACACCTACTTTCATCATAAGATCATCCACCGGTATACATGGAGAATAGTGAGGAGGATGGATGGTGAACTTGTTGAACGAAGGGCATTGATAGATTATGTGTGTGTGGATGAGCGAATGAGAAGACAAGTGTTGGATGCAAGAGTGTGAAGAGGGTGGGGGAATGGAGTCTTGGACCATCAGTTAGTGATGGCCAAGGTAGAGCTGCAAAGAAAGTGGTTGAGGAGATGAAGGGGAAGACAGGAGGAAGCAGCTCCTGTGAGAAGAGTGGAGAAATTGCAAGATAGTGAGAAAATGACAGAGTATAAGAGAGTAGTGGAAGAAAGATTGGGAAGGTATGAGCCAGAGCAGATGGAAGGGGTGGAAGACGTATGTAAGATATTCAAGGAAGAGAGAGGTGCAGCATGTGAGGCGGTTTATGGAGTGAGGAGGAAATGCAAGGGTGTGCAAGGGACAGCATGGTGGAATGATGAGGTGATACGAGCTGTGGAACAAAAGAAGAAGGCATATAGTGAATGGTTAGCGAGTAGAGGTAGGAGAGAAGACGAGAGAGAGAAGTGAGAGGTATATGTGAGCAGGAGAAGGGTTATTAAGAGACTGGTGAAGGAGAGTAAGAAGAAAGTGGATGAAAAGTTTGAGAGGAATCTGAGTGTGAAATGAAGGGAGAGTAAGAAATTGTTTTGGAAGGAGGTAAAGAAAGTAAGGGAGTGTGAAAGGGGAAATAGTAGGGGAGTGAAAGATAGGAATAATAGATTGTTGGTGGAGAAGAGAGAGAAATTGAGGAGATGGAAGGAGCACTTTGAGGATTTGTTGAATGTAGAGAGTGAGAGTAGTGCGAGTATAAGTAATTGGGGAATGGCTGAGAGAAGAAGAGATGAGAGGAGGGAGGAAGAGATCACTAGGGGGGAAGTAGTGGAAGCGATGAAGAAGATTAAATTGGGAAAGGCCCCAGGAATTGATGGAGTGTGTGGTGAAATGCTTGGGTATGGGGGTGAGATTGTTGTGGAGTGGATATGGAAGTTGTGTAGATTGGCTTGGGAAGAGGGAAGGGTTCCAGAGGACTGGCAATCAGGTATAATTGTTCCTTTATAGAAAGGAAAAGGGGAGAGAGAAGTATGTGGTAACCATAGGGGTATTTGCCATCTTAGTGTGACTGGTAAATTATATAGTAGAATACTCATTGATAGGGTTAGGCATATGACAGAGGAGCTAGTTGGAGAAGAACAAGGAGGATTTAGGAAGGGAAAAGGGTGTGTAGATCAGATATTTGTTCTAAGATGTTTAGTTGAGAAGTATCTAGAGAAGGGAAGGAAAGTTTATGCTGCCTTTATGGACTTGGAGAAAGCTTATGACAGAATAGATAGGCAAGGTATGTGGAAGGTATTAAGAATATATGGAGTGGAGGGGAAATTGTTGAGTGCTGTGAAGAGTATGTACGAGGGAGCTAGGGCTACGGTGCGAGTGGATGGTGAGCTGAGTGATTCTTTGATCTCAATGTGGGACTGCAACAGGGTTGTGTGATGTCTCCATGGCTGTTTAATATGTACATGGATGGGGTTGTAAAGGAGGTGCAAGGTAGGGCAGTGGATGTGGGGATGGCTCTAATGAATGAGGGTGAGATTTGGAAGCTTCTGGTGTTGCTGTTTGCTGATGATACAGTATTGTTGAGTGCAGATGAATGGGAGTTGCAAGGTTTGGTGAATGAATTTGGGACATTGTGTAGGAGGAGGAATCTGAAAGTTAATGTAAACAAAAGTAATGTTGTTTAAGAGGAATGAAGTCACAGAGTGTGCAGCGAGGTTGGATGGTGAGGATATGGAGAATGTGAGTGCATTCAAGTAATTGGGTAGTGTGATGAGTAAGGATGGAACTTTGGGGGATGAAGTGTGTGAAAGGGTACAGCAGGGAAGGAAGGTTGTTGGTATACTGAAAGCAGTGATGAGAAATAGGGAGGTGAGTACGGAAGTTAAGAAGTCACTGCATGATAGTATTGTGATCCCTACCGTGACGTATGGAAGCGAGGCGTGGACCTTGCAAGAGGGGAACAAGTCTAGAGTGAGAGCAGTGGAAATGAGTTACTTGAGAGGAGCATATGGAGTGACGTGGAGGGACAGGTTGAAGAATGAAGAAGTGAAGGAACGTTGTGGGGTGGATGTGGTTGAGAAGATTAGGAGAAATACACTGGGGTGGTTTGGACATGTGAAGGGAATGGAGAATGAAAGACTGACTAAGAGCGTGTATGTAGGTTAGGTGGAGGGAGGGAGAGGGAGGGGTAGACCGAGGATGAGGTGGAGGGATGGAGTTCAGAGGTATATGAGGGAGGAGGGGGTGAGTTGGGGGGAGGGTAGTCAAATGTTGGGTGACAGAGCGACTTGGAGGCGTTTTGTCTGCAGCCACCCTTTGCAGGATTAGGGCGTTGGGCTATAGATAGATAGATAGACTAAATAAGAATTTCCAATCAGTTTTTACAGAAGAAAATAATTTTGAAAGGGATTATATGCAACATGCATGCCCTCACATACTACCAGATTTACAAATATCAGAAAATGAAATATAGGAGGAGTTAAGTACATTAGACAAAGGAAAGGCAAATGGTCCTGATGATATTTCATGCTGGGTGCTACATGAATGTGCAAAGCAGTTAAGTAAACCATTATCTTTAATTTTCAAGGAATCCTTGGGACAAGGTAAACTACCTGATATTTGAAAGTAAGCAAATATTGTTCCCTTATTCAAGAAAGGG
The DNA here is from genome assembly GCF_032717465.1 of Coenobita brevimanus. Lineage (NCBI taxonomy): Eukaryota > Metazoa > Arthropoda > Malacostraca > Decapoda > Coenobitidae > Coenobita > Coenobita brevimanus. The sequence continues at coordinate 22,043,153 of NC_136975.1, forward strand.
AATAGACAAAATCCACTCAACTACCGACCAGTATCACAAAGCTGTGTTGTACGCAAAGTATTAGAAAAGATAAGTTTGGGTAAATCATCTAGAAGAACACAATATGATAACAGAAAGACAATTTGGTTTCAGAAAGAGAAAATCATGTGTTACTAATTTGTTGAGCTACTATGACAGGGTAACAGAAACATTACAGAGCAGAGAAGGATGGGTGGACAGTGTCTGTTTAGATCTCAAGAAAGCATTTGACAGAGTACTGCACCAAAGACTTATGGAAACTGTACCATCAAGGAGGAATCCAAGGCAAACTGTAGTGTTGGATGCAAGATTTTCTCAAAAAAATAAAAGAGAGAGAGAAATGAGAACAGTACTGAGGGGAAATGTCTCATCATGGAGGGAAGTGACTAGCGGAGATCCACAGGGCTCAGTGCTGGCACCAATTATGTTTTTAGTGTATATAAATGATACAGACAGTAAAATTCGAAAATTAATAACACAGACACTTGTAAAGAGCTACTAGAAGAATTAAATATACTTCATGAATGGAACAATACCTGGCAAGTGGAATTCAATGTGGACAAGTGTCATGTAATTAAGTTTGGTAAAAGTGGAAAAAGACCTGATTGAGATTATAAGTTAGGAAGTAAAACCCTACACACATCAGAAAAAGAGAAGGACCTAGGTGTGATTATCAGTAACAGCTGACCACATCAATGAGAAAGTATGGAAAATGTATACACTGCTTGCAAATATGAGAATTGCAAATACATACATAAATATAGACATGCTAAGGAAGATAATAACACCAATCATCAGACCAACCGTGGAGTATGCGTCAGTAGTCTGGAGTCCTCATCTCAAAAAACACACACCGGTAAATAAGATTGATAAAGTTTAAAGGGCCGCTACAAGATGGGTACCAAGCTTAAGAGATCAAAGCCACGAAAAAAAAACTAGAAAAACTGAATCTACCTACATTACAGGAGAGAAGGAAAAGAGGAGACATGATTATGCTGTATAAATGCATATCAGGGAAAGAGAAAATAGACATAAATGATTAAATAACCTATGGGGATGCATCAGCAAGAGGACACTGCAAAAAACTGCATTAACCCACCCCATCCCGACGTTTTCTGGGCAGTGGTATGCCCTAGTCCCGATATTTTTGGACTTTTTTTTTTTTTTTTTGCTCAAACATCCGCTTTTGGTGAGAAACATCGAAAATTCATAGAGAAATCGCTCACCTGAGGTTTAAAATACTCGATCCAGGTAGGAGTACTTCCTTACCTTACAGGGTTTTCTATCAGGCTGGCTGCAAAGTAAACGAGTTCTATGGGAGGATAACTATTCTACACCACTCATAAACGGTATTTATTTATTTATTTGGTACGAATTTATATATAGTACGAGAGTACAGGTCTCCCTCACTATTTGATGCCTCACTATTCGATATTTCGCTTATACGATCGATATTTATTGATACCAATCCCTCATTAATCGATGGAGAACGCTCGATTATCCGATCGCTTAAATAAAAGTAAATGTACGCATCGTAAACAAACGCAACGCATCACGTGCTTGTTTTCTGGCTGAGCGATTGTAGCCCAAGCCCGCTCATTCCCGCGCTCATTCCCGTGTTGTATTCAGTTGTGTCCAGTTGTTCTCTCCCGCATACGCCAGTGTTTGTGCTTTTTCTCTCCACAATCGTTGGTTATACTGTGAGTGAAACATTAGTGATGGCTTCCAAGCGACCTGAAACAACGAGTGATGTTGAGAGGAAGGCTAAAAGGCCAAGGAAAAGCTTATCTTTGCAGACGAAGCTTGAAATTGTTAAGCGCCACGAGGGAGGCTAACTCCATCGCCAGATTTCTGAATTTGCCCCAATCAACTGTCTCTACCATCATCAAGCAAGCAGCCACGGTAAAGAAAGCTGGGGAAACAACATCAACATTAATGGCCAAGACGCTGACGAGGCATAGAGAGCCAATAATGGAGGAAATGGAGAGGCTTTAAGGCTGTGGATTGATGATCAGACTCGCCGCCGCATGCCTCTCTCCACCGCCCTTGTGACAACGAAAGCCCTCTCCATTTATGCAGATTTACAGAGGAAAGGGTATGAAGTGAAGCAGAGGTCGACTTTCAACGCAAGTAAGGGCTGGTTCGACCGTTTTAAGGCTCGAGCAGCCCTACACAACATCAAGATGAGTGGCGAGGCAGCTAGTTCTGACGAACCTGCAGCAGCAGCATTCATACCTATGCTGAAGAAGCACATTGAAGAGTGTGGATACAGTCCCAAGCAGGTACTGAATTATGATGAGACAGGGCTGTACTGGAAGAGGATGTCTTCGAGAACATTCATTGCCAAGGACGAGAAATCAGCGCCAGGATTTAAAGCATCAAAAGACAAGGTAACACTGGTGCTGGGTGGTAATGCTGCTGTTGACCTGAAGCTGAAGCCTTTGCTGATTTACCGCTCTGAAAACCCCAGGGCACTCAAGGGCTTGGTGAAGGAATACCTACCAGTGATATACAAATCTAACAAGAAGGCCTGGATGACATCAAGCATGAATCAGCATTATGTTGCAAATTTTTTGTCCCCCCTACTGCGTGACTATGCTGCCAAACAGAACATTGCCAATCGTTTCCTCCTGCTGGTTGACAATGCCCCTAGCCACCCACGTACCATGGAAGATTGGGCAGACAACATAGAAGTGATGTTTCTGCCCAAGAACACGACAGCAATCATCCAGCCCATGGACCAAGGTGTGATCGCCACTTTCAAGGCTTATTATCAGCGCCGCACAATGAGTCAGCTGGTCAATGGGACTGATAGCCCTAACAAGCCCACAATCCAGCAATTTTGGGCCAATTATAATATCAAGAAGGCCATTGACAACACTGATGCTGCATGGAAGGAAGTGAGTGAAAAAACAATGAATGGCTGCTGGAGGAAATTGTGGAGTGAGTGTGTGCAGCTTGCTACGGACTTCACTGGATTTAATGATGTGGCAGTCATTCGTAAGGACATCGTCAGGCTCTCACATCTGGCTGGCTTCAGGGAGGTTGATGAAGACGATGTCAATGCATTGTTAATTTCCCATTATGAGCCGCTCAGCAATGAAGATCTGATGGAGTTGGAGCAAGAAAGAGCTCTAAATGGCGATGATAATGATGATGATGATGACGACAACGTACCCGAGAGAGGCCTTGATGTGAAAACACTTCGTGAGGTGTTCAATAGCCTAGACGAACTCTTGGAAAAACTCAAGGAAAGAGATCCAAACCCAGCACGAAGCAGAACAGTTGCCCATAATGTAGAGCAAGCCTTCAAGGTGTACAGGGAGATATTTGAAGCCAAGAAGAAAAAGGCAAAGCAAACCACTATCTCCAGCTTCTTCAAACCTGCCGCCACCTCGCCACCACTGCCGCCGCTTGCTCCGTCAACACCAGACATCGCGGCGCCTAGGCCTGTCCCGTCTAGGCTAAGCTCTGATGCCGCATTTCTTCCATCCACTTCTGCCACTGTGTCATCATCCATCACTTACATCCAGGATTCATCAAGCCCTGCCACTGCTGACGATGAGGAGCAAGTTTTCTTTCAGGGATTTAATGAAGACTAAAGAGTCTCTGAGTTGAGAGTGTACCGCAGCTATGAAAGGTACATTACGTGCAGGACTTAGCCTAGCGCGTTTGTGATTTTGATTTTTCTCATCTTTCCAGTGGATATAGGCCTCCTGGGGAAACCACTGTATAAAAAAAAAAAAAAAACGCGTCTATTACACTACCTCCTTGGGTGACGTGGAAAAGTGTTCTCCATCTCTTTATTGGTAAATATTAATGTAGCGGTCCGCATTAAATTAAATCCTATTAAACCTTAAGTTCGTTATTCGATCGTTCGCTATCCGATCTAGTTTTCAGGAACGTAACCCAATCGAATAGTGAGGGAGACCTGTATATTGGTTTTCAAACAGAAATATAGGCATTATAAGCATTGTTTCACTCACTAACTCATCACCATTCCTGACCTTTTTTTGCCACATTACCTGATTATCATTTCTGACTGTTTCTTCCTCTAATGTTTGTCCTCCACATTGTCATCGATTGGAGAATCACTCTGGCCCTGAATTTCGTACCGTGGCATGACATGGCTTTACTGGCCAGGTCACTGATAATAGGTGAATTGCTGAGAAAAGGTCATGCAGGGGGGGAGGAGGTCATGCTGGGTAAGGCATTGTCCCTGCCTGGCATCTTGTAGAGGAAGGTGTCCCGTGTTTACGTGCCAAAAATCACTCGTGAAAATTGAAAATTGTGCAAATTAGGGACCTTGCAATGTTGCCTTGTTAATTTACGTCTCCGGGATATGAGTGCACATCATGTGAGGACGTGAATTCACGTCTCCGGGACGGGGCGGTTAAAAAAGAGGCAATAAAGACCTAAGGAAATTTGGCGTCCCTAATAGGGCAAATGATCAGTGGAATGCACTACCGAATGAAATAACATGCCAAAACAATTCATGAATTTAAGGATATGCACGATGAAAATGGCTTATGTCACGGGACAGTACGAGCTTGACTCATTCCTGTGTAGATAGAATTGGGTAAGAACAATTGGGCACGAACACACACACACACACACACCTCATAACTAGGGGTCTATTAGTCCACTGAAATACTGTATTTAACTACGTGGAGATATTAGAAAGTATTTAGTACCCAAAACACAACATAAAAAGCTGTACCCAAGAAACATGTAATATAGGAATAAATATTCCTCACCCAGATAGAACAGCCCTGACATCGCCGAGGAAGGTCATTCTTGTTACACCGACTGTAACACTTGGGGCAATATCTCAGCATGGTAGCCTATAGATCTGTTTTGCATTGTGGGGCACCTTACTGCAGCCAGGTATGTTGAGATATTGATTATATATATATATATATATATATATATATATATATATATATATATTATATATATAAAGCAATCTCTCATGCACAGTAATATGTAAGTCTAAATTCCTACAGAACAAATATGTGAGGAAAAAAAGGTCATTCCCAAACATGACACTGTTACAACCCCGTCCCACAGTGCTGGACGTTGCCCAGTGAGATGTTCTTCCCACTATCAGCCTTTCGGTACGCAGCAACGAGATCAGCTCAGGCGTTGTAAATAAACACTGGCTTCTTAAAGTCTCTGTCTTTATTTTCCAGATAACTACACTTAATGCTTGCCACTTTCACTTCACTGTTTTTACTAGTACCGGATCTGTACTGTACAATCTTCACCAAATACACTGACACTGAACTGACACTGAACTAAACTCAAACTGAAATGAAACTCTTCCAGTCCTTTCCCCATCCTTATATAAGTTCCCTGTTTACTAGAATGATTTACTACATTCTCGGAGAAGCAACCGTTACCAACTCGGAGACATCCAAAATATCAAGAGTTTTCATACTTTACATAACACTCTAAATGCTTTAGAATACAATCTGAAAATGAAATTACATGATTTAACAATCACTTAAATACTGCATAAACCTGACAGAGAGAAAGAGCATAAAATTTAATACATAACTTTACAAATTAACTCTGCTCACAAATAGAGGCTACAGTAACTAGCAACTCTGACACGTAACTGAAAAATACAAGAATTACTGAGAACCTTCCAGTACTACCTGCCTAGAAATCCTGCTTCTCAACACAACCCTCTCCATAGTCCTTTCTCGTCCCAATAAAGCTACACAATGTAAACAAACAAAACCCATAATCCCAACTAAACATTTAATCCTTTGAGATTCCGACGACACGATTTTGCGCTATCATAAATCAAACCGTTGAGATTCTGATGACTCAAATTCAAGTCATACAAAACAGTAATATTATTTTGCATGTTTTCCATCTCCTATCTGGCCTTGTTCCACATACACTATCCTGTTTATCCTTTTCAAACTATTTGTTTTACAGTGACGAGTACATTAGATAGATATGCATAATAAATAGGTTTTTACCATGAATAATATCGGAATTAGCAGCATGAATAATTGCCAACGTGACAGGAAGAGCTTTTGTTTTTCTCTGTGAAAACCAGCATAAATTGCCATAACCTATGTATCAACAGAAAGGGAATTTACTGTAGATGAACAAGGTCTTATCACATTTCCTGTAACTCTAATGCTTTTTTTTTTACAAATATTTTTCTATGGAAGTGTGTGCGATTTTTCCATTTCGGCTACCTTCTACTCATTGTATTGGTCTCTTAGCTATAATATTCACCTTTTTCAACCATACAGTGATAAAGAGCAACTATTCAGTTTTAAAACGGTACCAGACTCATTAGTCTACCCTAAAAAGTTAGCGCACAGTGGCCGATTAAGTACAAATATCACTGCCCGACGGCGCGCTTTATTTGCAACCGGCTGAATCTGGCACAGACACAATTGGAAGAGGGCTGAAAATCTCAAAGGGTTAACTGTACACAAAATAATCCATCAACGTATCAAGTCTTCTCCTATGCCGCTTCCGACGACGTCCCTGCTTCTCCACACAGGCCACTCCCCCTGGAATGTCTTGGTCCTCTTCCTGATGCACTTCTTCTCATGGGAAACTGTCACAATCCTTTTGTACTTCAGCTCCTTGGTCCTCCTCAACACCTTCGGCTGTGGGAGAGCATGATTCCATGGAGACATCCCAGTTGTACTGTCCTGGCCCATGGTACTGCCACAAAAGATTCACGTGTACCACCTTTGGACGAGAATCCCTGCCTTCCCGAATCCGGTACGTTACATCTGATAGGTGGTCCAACAGTGTAAGGCTCATCCCATTGGCTCTGCAGCTTTGGTGACTGTCCTTTCTTCCACGGAGGATTGTATAACCAAACTTTGTCAAAATCCTTGAAGCTCACCTCACTTGCCGTGGCATCATACTTGCACTTCATCACTTCACCTGAAAACTTTAGAGCTTCTCACAGTAGATGATGTGCCTTAACCAGCCACTCCTGAATATGGTTCCCATAGCTGTAGGTGTTTGTAGGCAGCACTTCACCAGGTGGTCTACCCATTAGCAAGTCAACGAGTAAACATACTGTAACTCGTGGCCCAGCATCAGTTTTGCAGGGATGTAGCCGGTAGACTCATGGGAAGCAGACTGATATGCCGTCAGCAATGCATGTAATTTCTGTTTCCATTCTGTTTGTTCCTCTACACCAGTACTTGGCCAGTTCTTGTCACAGGGTCCTGTTGAATTTCTCCACTATCCCGTCTGATTATGGCCTGTGTGGGGCTGTCCTGGTCTTCTTCATCCTCAGTAACTTGCAGCGTTTATGGAACGCAGCACACTTGATGTTTCTACCATGTTGTGAATGTAGCTCTTGTGACATCCCAGAACAACAGAAAAATTGGTCAACCAACATCTGAGCAACAGTCACAGCCTCTTGATTGGGTATGGCATAGGCTTATGGCCACTTTGTGAAGCAGTCCATGGCAACACATATATATTGGTTACCTCTTTCAGTGAGTAGCTGAGGTCCAGCAACGTCCACTGCAACTCTTTCCATCGGTGCACCCATTTGGTACAGCTGGAGAGTGGTGCAACCATGATTCTTGGGTCCCTTCTTGGCACAACGTACATCACAGGCCTGACACCACTCTTCAGCATCCTGACGCATGCCAATCCAGTCGAACCTCTGTTGCAGCCGGCTTAGAGTTTTCTTCAGTCCTAGGTGCCCACTAGTGATCTGGTTATGAGACTCATCCAAGATCCCAAACCTAATTTTTTTCAGAAACATCAATTGCCAACACTTCCTAAGGCCATTGGGTATCTCCCACTGATGCTCCAGTAGTCTGTTGTTCAAACGAAGAAGGTCCCACTGATTCTAGTACCTAGCTCTTAGTTGCAGGGCTGAATCTGGAAACCTCTTCCCAAGATGGTAGCAATGTACTCCACTGCAGCCATTCTAAAACTGATTATAAATCTGCATCCTTCATCTGCATCACCATCACATCTTCAGGTGACACTGGCCATGTCATCACAGTACAGCTGCATTTCTTGCTACGATCTTCTTTTTTACTGCGCTGCTGGAACTCTGTATCAAAAGACCGACGACTCAGGCATTAAGCATTGCAATGTATGCACCCAAGACAGTGCTACACCTCATAGTTGTGCTGGTCCAGCTTCCTGAGCCAGTGTGCCAGTTGTCCTTCTGGATTCTTTAACCTCTTCAGTCACTTCAGAGCTGCATGGTCTGTCCTGATGATGAAGTAGGACCCATACATTTACGGATGGAAGAAATCAAGGCTCTTCATGACTGACAAGGGCTCCTTACAGGTCACACTGTAGTTCTGCTCCAGTGGGCTGAGCTTTTTGCTACAATATGCCACCACTTGCTCTTTGTCATACTTCTGCAACAGGACTTCATCAATACCTTGGTCCAGGATGAATGGCAGACTCTGATCTGGCTTGAGTTCATTGAAGGCCTGCCGAGTCACTGTAGTTCACATAAACTTCTGCCTCTTCCCCAGCAGCTTGTGCAGAGGTGCAGCTATCGTTGCAAAGTCCTTAACAAAATGTAGGTACACAAACCCAGGAAACTCCCTACCTCCTTCACCCAAGTTGGAACTGGCCAGTTTTTCACAGCGGCCACCTTCTCTGGGTCAGTACGGACACAGCCCTCCCCTAAAATGTGTCCGAGGAACTTCATTTCTCCCTGGAACAAGTAACACTTCTTGGGGTTAAGCTTGACGTGCACTGCTTGGATTCTGTTAACACCTCCAACAACATCTCCAATTCCTGGCCGAAAGTCCATCCAAACACAATTACATTGTCCAGATAGTTGAGAGCTGTCTGCCACTGCAGGCCTTCCAATACACGATCCATGAGATGCTCAAAAGTAGCTAGGACATTGCATAGGCCAAATGGCATCACTGTAAATTGCCATAAACCTGCCCATACAAAAAGGCTGTTTTCTCCTTGTCCTTCTCTGCAACCTTGACCTGATAATATCATGCCTTCATGTCAACGTTGGAGATCCACTTGGCACCTGACAGCACTCAGAGTGTCATCAATCTTTGGCGAGGGGTATTCATGCTTCACTGTCACATTATTCAGGGCTCAATAATCCACACAGCACCTTACTGAGCCATCCTTTTTCCATACCAGAACTACTGCTGATGCCAAGGACTGCTGGACTTTTCTATCACTTCTTGACACTGGAGATTCTCTATCATCATATCCATTTCTTGCTGATGGGGTTTCGCCATCCTCCACACTGGCTATTTAATCGGGCGGTGATCCCCGGTGTCTATACAATGCTCCACCAGATCAATACACCCCAAGTCTAGGTTTCTGGTGGAAATGACATCAGCGAACTTTGTTATCAGCTGCCTCAACTTCAGCGCTTGTGAGTAATCCTGTCATTGGCAACTCCTGGAAAATAGGTCTTGTAAGTGGTCTGGCAAATACCCATCTTCTTTGAATACACTCCTTTTACAGGCCATCCTCTTATGCCACTTAGGGCCCAGTGCCTGGCACAGTCCCACAATTTCTCCCTCGTTGATCTGTCTCGCAGAAGGAATGGCCACCACAATCGGCACTTCACATGTGCCTGTTTCCACCAAAGTCCTCCCTACCCTCACCCTGGCCTTCGTCTTGCACCTTACATCTAGCTCCACCATCCTTAGACAGCTGTCAAAAGAGCAACTCACCTTATACTGAAACAGTAGTTCTGATCTTCAGAGTATCACTGTTGTACACAGCACCCTCACCTCACCATCAGAACTGGTGGTCTCACTTTCATGATGGGAACCGACTTTCCTTGGGCCTTGAGTCTCACGGAGCAGAAGTCCATCTCACATCTCATGGACATCAGGTAGTCCAAACTAAGAAGGCAAGGATCCTCCATATCTGTCACATAGACTGGAAGTGTAGCCCCTTGCCCTGTCACTTCAATCCGGACATCCACGGGTACTGTTAGTTCTGCATGGTTCCCTGTTACGCCACACAGTTGTTCTGATGACTGATGCAGATACCAATGATGTAACACATCAGGCATCATAAAAGTCTGCTCTGAAGCTGAATCAATCACCAGAAAACACCCCTTGCTGTATATTCTTCTATCTACCTGCATGCTGTCAATCACAGTTCTCTTGCATTTTCTCGGCAGTGGGGCTACTTGTAAGAAGTTGGCTGGTGGTTGCCCCTTAACACCAGCCTCCACTAGTTTTCCATCTCTTTCTAGTCCTCTGCAGCAGTCCTTATTCCAATGTCCTGGCATTTCACAGTACCAGCAACTTCCTTCAAATTTTTCTACTTCACATACCTACCTCTTTCTTGTCTTGAATCCCACACAACAACCTGCCTGAACAATGGATGTACCCCACCTGACATAGGACTCAGATTCTAGAGCCCTGGCTGGTGCTTCTTTCATGCTTCTGGGTTGTGCCTGCTTCCCTTTCACTTTGAACTCTGCTCTATCAAGAGCACTGACGAAGTGGTCCCTCAGAAGAATAGCCAAGTTGCTGTCTCGTAAACAGGTGGTTGTGTGTGTTTTGCAAGGGAGGAAATAGATTATATTTTCTGTCTGGGTCGAGATAATGGGTGTAACTATTTGTTTTTAGGCATGGCCACGAGCGAAAAAATCGTACATCCACTCGTCACTGCAGCAGGTGGTGAACTGACATATGTGAAAGGGTGAAGTGAAGGTCAGTCTCATTTCCCAGATGTTCGTTCATTTCCCAAAAGTTTTCACAGTTTTCTGCAAGTCGCACTGCATTGAATGATCCAAACCATTACAACAAACCCAAGCAACTAGGTAAAGACTCTAAGACAAAAATGTATTTTTCACTTATTATCATGTCTTTTTTGTTTGTGCCTTATTAATTCATAATCGTGAACAGGTAGTTGTGTGTGTTTTGCAAGAGAGGACAAAGATGATATTTTATGCCTGGTTCAAGATAAAGGGTGTAGTTGTGCTTGTTTAGGCATGGCCAGGAGCGAAAAAATTGAAAATCCACTCATCACACTAGCAGGCTCTGAACTGCTTGATGGGGTGTATGAGAGTGTAGTGTAGGTCAGTCTGAAGATGCTGTTTTTTATAGGCCGCGCTCAAACAAAGCCTGTGGCCATTTATCGGCTAAACGTCATTCGACGCCGGCGGCCACGAAGGGGTTAACCCAATGAGTGCCAGCAGACTTTGGACCCTCATGGAGCTGTGGTGCCAGCCAATTTTTGACCTTTTTTTTTTCTAAATAAATTAGAAATGATGAGAACACATGGAGAACAACCATAAAAGTACTCAAAAAAGCCATTTAGGTCACTTTGAGGTCAATTCTCCCTGACAAGGTGGCTGAAAACTTCGAAGTAAAGCCCATAGACTTTATCGGTTGCCTCCGACCCCCTTTGAGTTGAGGTAGGAGATCTTCATTTTCTACATCGATAACTGTGCTATTCAAGCCAAAAACACTCTTGTTGGGTATATAGATGATAAAGGAAGGCTGAGAGGCATGGAAATATCCCACCTGATTTTTTGGCACCTAATTTGAATTTTCGAATTTTGGCAAATATATCAAATTGCCAACATACATGTACGTCAATGGCACTGTCCATGCATATAGGAGCCGATGTACATATACGTCGTTGGCACGGGACAGGTTATAACAAGGATAATGAAATTGGATTTTGAGAATACTGTGTGAGAGATCAAGCTCACTGGAGAGACTCAGTTCAAAATGATTTTATTTTATTTTAATCAAAATTGGTGGAAGGTTTGAGTTATGCAAGAATGAAGTAATTCTGTTTTGAGACATATGTCTAAAATGAAGGTAACAGGGTGAAATGTGAGGCTGGTCAAGGTGTCCACCAAGTCACAAGTAACACTGTGGTGGGATGACGGTGTGGAAGCCACAGTTAAGAAGAAAATACAGCTTTCCTGGGAATGGAAAACAGGTGATAACAGAGTATGATATTTACTGTGGTAAATCAAATGAAGAGGGAAAGTTGGGATATCACTGGTGAATAATGTGTAAAGAATGGTGAAAGAAAGGTAGTGATGGACAATGAAGATATTAACCCTCTCGCGCATGATAAGTTTCAGTAAGTTTTCCGGCGCACGACTTTTTTTGCGAAGCTGCCCGGCCCGGCTGCCCGTGCGCGGCAAATAACACGTATTCTCTCCTTATTTTCGCCACCCAAACATCAATATACTGCCATGAAACCTATGTCATCGTATTCGTCGATGTTTGTTCTAGCTGATAAGCACCACAAAAAAACAGGAAAACACAAATAAAACAACATTAGGCGGCCATGACTAAAATTTCACAACATCACGTTCACTTCCCAACATCACCATTCGAGTGTTTCCCATCATACAGGAAAATGTTATAGAAGTTTTGATAGAGAATTTCATCAGCTTTCTAAAGAGACAAATCCGGTGTTGATACGATTTTTAGTTTTCGAGAAAATTGCCAAAAACTGAAAGCCATTTTTGAATAAAAATCAAGGAGCTCTAATATGGAATTTTTCTAGCAGATATTATGTTTTTTTTTTGCATAATATTATGCAGAATTTCGCCAGCTTTCTCATGAGCACCTCTTGGTTTCCGTACGCCTCATAGTTCTCGAGTAAATCAGCAAAAACGACTGGGAACTCACGTCCATACGTCACTTTCGTGATGTGTTCACAGCATATGCAATATTCCTGCCTATGTAACAACGAATTCTTATCATAGATATTACATTGTTATGTTGTGTACATACATAGAATTTACAGCTCTTTATCATGGTTCTTATAGGAAATCGATATGTCCAATAGTTTTCGAGTAATTGGACGACAAACACAGAATACACTTCCCCACCCGCACGTGAGATAAAATACACTCTTTCCCTACCTCACCCACGGCTACATATGTTCGATCGTTACGTTTTATTATTTCTTTTTTTACTCAAAGTATACATGTAAAATATCATAAGGTTTCTGGTAGTGCTGTCAGAAACTTGACATGACCACTAGTCTTTTTGCTAGGTTCTGACAAAGAAGCTTAACTTTCTTCCATCTCATATGTGTGTATGTAAAAAACATTATTTATTTGTGTAAAAAATATTGAACTATAGAAATAAGTCATTATACGGATCAACAAAATACAGATAACTCACTTCCTCCAGAGGTGTTGAGATGCTGGAAGTAGCTTGAAGATGAGGAGTTATGTAGTGTGTGAGTGTGTGGGTGAGCGAGTGCGTGTGTGGGTGAGCTTGTGCATGTGGGTGAGCGTGTGCGTGTGGGTGAGCGTGTGTGCGTGTGTGTGTGTCTGTGGCTGCGGCGTATTTTCTTCTCTCCTTGTGATACATTTGCCTAAAACACATGCGATGCACACAATAGATTTCTCCACGAACATTCGCTGCACGACATACGTATGTATATGTGGCTGTGGCATATTTCTTGTCTCTGACACTTGCACTTTGTTTTAGCTAAGTCAGTGAATGCATGAAATATTTCTCTGTGAACACTCACTGCGACTCTATTGTATTGGCACACACCACACTCCTTCACGAACACCCGCAGCATGTTTGACCTATATTTCACACAATTCCATACGCATTTTCACTATCAGAATCACAATAATTCCACCACTAAACACCTCTAATTCTTCCTTCCTGACTATAAAAACTGTACATGATTCTTGCCCCATTCCACACTATGGTTCCATAATTTCACCAAGCCAGCCACAATATCTTTCACACAAAATCCACTTTAGGCATTGGCTTCATTATATACATATTTGTAATCACGCCATGGGCCTTGGGGAGGGTGAGAGGCGAAACCCCGCAACAGTGAACACGCATATCGGCTCGTAAGCCTAACGGTTCATAACGGACACAATTTCTTTTCATGACATGTATCTATGTTCCACCAACAATATCACATACAAATATGCTCATAAATGTTCCATTATCACACTGAGTCCATAGGGGCTTCGGCTCGGGAAGGAGGGGGAGAATTAGTAGGAGTTCAAAGGGACTGAAGACACAATGCAATCCACTGCCTGGCTGCTTGGAAGAGACTGAGGTATATTGCTGCATGCTGGGCCTAGTGAGGCAGCTCAGTGTTGCCAATGCCTTACCATTGGAAAACGCTGTACTCACTACAATGTGTCAAAATTTGACGTGATTTCACCAGAAACTTAATTTTTGGCTTTTTTTTTAATTTTTATTTTTTTTGTACTTAGGAACGCGATTCGAGTGACTGAACAAAATTAGAAAATCCACATGACACGCGAATTGCGTGACTGTGCCTGAGTTGGTTTCAAACTCATTTCATTAGCTGTTGTATCCTAGTTAAGACCTAACACATTTTGAATATTGGGAATGTCAGAATTTGGATAGACCACTAGTATTTTATTCCTCAAAAGCAGTGAATATTTATTCCAGCTCTGTAATGGCATATTTGCTTTCCCACATTCGGACCTGGCTACTTCATAAGCCTTCAAAGCTTCCAACTCTGTATCAGCAACACCTTGCAAATTATCCACGTAAAAAGCCTGCCCTATTTCTGGGCATTTGGCATTTTCAAAATGATGCTTTAAAGTGTTGCAAAGTAGGAAAGGACTAGCACAAGAGCCAAAGAGCACGGATCGGGAACAGTAAGATTTCAACGGACTATCTTCATTTTGAGGATCATGAATGCCTGGGAAATTTTGTAAATTTCCTATCCTCCTCTCTCAGTCCTATTCTGAGAAAAGCCTTTCTATTGTCTGCTGTGTAAGCATAATGTTTTTCTCTAAATCTTAGTAACACATTTCCTAGCTTCTTTCTTAGTGTACTGTAGGTCCAGAGTATAAGCAATTGTTCAAGCTAGCTGATCCCTTGGACACTTTACTACTACAATTGAAAACTATCCTTATGAAAGTAGTTACTGAATCCTTGCTTACAGCATGATGTAGCAAATAATGTCCTTCTTTGTGGTTAACAGGGAATTCAACCACTTCTATAAATATATTCTTCAACTGATCCTTTATAATATTATTATATATGGTTAGATGTTTTGGTTTATCTCTCAACTTTCTTAGAAGAGAATTAACTGAGTTAGCTGCTTGGTAATTTGTTGGTACCTCCGAATGGTTTAGTTTCCATGGTAATCCTACCCAATACTGTCCATCCTGAAAATCCACAGACTGGTTATACAAGTCCAAAGTTATTTTATCTTCAGGGGTTGGTTCCTCAGAGTGTATTCCTACACTGTCTAGGTCCCACAATTTGTGTACAGGTTCAATATTTTCATCCATCAGGTCATTTATCTGAGTAGGTTCTAATTCTGCACCTATTCTAGCTACCATCAATGACTGTGTGGGGGTAACAAAGACTGAGTCTACTAGTTTGGCCTCTCCTTTAACTTGTGTTGGAAAAGGCAGCTGACTCATAATAAGGTTACCTCCTGGACTCTTGAACAACTGTACCTTATTCTTCTTGGAAGTCCTATGTAGGAATCTTCCTCAATAATCAGAACCAATTATCATTTTTATGGGACCCACAGTATCTGATTCCACATTCCATTTGGCCAACCTTATCCCTGAGCTTTGTAGATGATCAGAGGTTTCCTTCAGCTTTTATATATATATATATATATATATATATATATATATATATATATATAAATATATATATTTGTCTCCATATTATCCAGTACAGCTGCTGTCATACGGCATTTTTATCTGCCTAATTGTATTAAAGGTCTAACTAAATCAAAAGACTGAACTTCCTTAGTTGTTAAGAATCCTGTAATGGCTAGATTTACCTTGCCAATAATAGGTAACTTTAATTTCTTCACAATGTTCGCAGAAATAAAGGTTTCCTGAACACCAGTATCAAAAAGGGTACTTACTAATAGGTTTCTGTTCTCAATCAATACCTTCAGATCTGCTACTGGAACTGCAGCTGGCTTTACTATTGGAGCATTCCCCCTTGTAATTGTCATATTGACGCTTGCTGGTTTAGGAACCTCAGTTTTCATCCTTGGGCATAAAGCACTATGATGATGATCCTTCTTGCATTTAAAACAAAGATTTAGTTTAGTCTTACAGTCCGCGGCAATATGTTCGGAATTCATACAGATTATACAACACCCCAGTTCTTGAAGCTTTCCTACCCTAGAAGCATAATAAGGATACTGTTGACAAGATGCACTGGAATGTTGTTCACCACAAAATGCACCTTTCCTGTCCTTTACCATGGAAGGTTTTACTTCCTTTAGTTCATCAGCTTGTCTGTTCCTTGTTTTTAATACTTTATCCTCATCCTTTAAGGAGCTAAGGAAAGTACCTATCTCTTTTCTAGGCACATACTTAGTCTTCTCTGACTTAGGTTTCCCAACCAGTTGGTTAGTGGGTTATTCTTTATTTCAGTCTTCTTTTTAATCTCAGTAGGCTTTACTGTTCCTTGCAAATATTTACAGAGCTGCATCAACCCTTCCTTAACCCCTACACCGCGGGCTTGTTTACCAATTACTTGCGTGTGCCGCGGGGTTATTTGGGCTCCGACAGACTCTCAAAAAATATTTGCCAAAAATCAGTTATTAGTCCTAGAATAATAAAATTATATATGCTTATGGCACATACCTTCAGCTTTCTCCTGGAATGATTGTTGAGCCTTCGTCGGTTACCTTAGGACTTGTGGAGACCTCTGAAGTAGGGTAACGAAGTCTCCACTTTACACTTCCCGACAACCCATAATATGATTACCACAGCCAGATACAAACACTATAAACACTATTCTACAATTTTCAAGTAGTTTGGGATCCATACTAAAAAAAAAAAACACTGTGAAAGCAATGGAAATTACGAGCGCGTCTGATCGTCGCACTGGCACTAGTTCGCTCATGGTAGTCTGTCATTTATTATTCATAAAACCCCTCACACTTTATATTTCTATTACTATATAACACTTATATATATCTACAGTCTTTATCCATAAGTTTCCTTCAGTAGTATTAGTTTATTGTCACTGTAGGGATTCAATTTCTTTCAGTAAAATACGTAGCATTCACTTTCTCGTCCTGTATACTGGCATTGAGAGTGAATGTCACTTTCATCTTCACTCTCATAACTCATAGCATTCAGACATGCTAGAGTGAAACTTTCACTTTCATTACTCCTAGGGTATATACTTGTATTCTTATAATACTACTCATTTACATTTCTATTTACGTTCTCTATTTTATTTACGTTATTTACATTTCTATTTTATTTACAGTGTTATGCACTGTCACTTGAAATAACTTATAAAACTATTTTCCATTGTTCACGTATATTTACATTCATTACTTTCACTTGCTGTTTACACATTATTTACAATTCCACTTGCACTGTTTTACTCAATAGAAAGATCGTAGTCACTCTTTTATCAATTGTCAGCCCTTTACCTCTTTCCACACGAGGTTTAGTAGGGGGTAAAGGTCACAGAGCCATTTGCATGGGGGTGAAAAAAGGCCTTGAAGTCAGCAAGATGAAACATACGTCCTCTCACTTCGGAAGATGAGACTACAATGATAACGCAGGGGCCAGGCCAGCTAGCCTAGAGGCCTGCTTTAGGGGTTATTCAGAGTTACCAATATTACTTCTTGAAACAGCTAAGTCTAGCACTGATATGATTGGCAGGAAATCTAGACAATACATTATAAATTTGGTAGTTCCAGGTGAATGTAAATATCATTTAGGGTTCTCCCTTCCCTCCTTACATGTATATTATTACGAAAATAGATTAGAGGCCTACTTAGGAGATATATAATCAGAGCTACCAATGTTAAATCTTGAAACAGCTTTGTGTAGCACTGATATGATTGGCAGGAAATCTAGACAATACATTATAAATTAGGTAGTTCCAGGTGAATGTAAATATCACTTAGGCTTCTCCCTTCTCTCCTTACATGTATATTTATTACGAAAATAGATTATACGGCATATTTCAAGGGGAAAAAAACAGCGAAAATTAGCGAACGAGTGCACGTGAGGTGTTGTCAGGTGATAATTAGCCAATTCCAGGTGTATGGCACTCTCACTTACCTGATTTCTTTCTTGTATATATTATTTGGTATAAGAATACGACATAGGGCTTATTTCAATGGATGAAATCAGTGAAAAATTTCAGGGAAGATTTACTTAGCGTAGCATGGCCGGGCAGGCGAGAGGATAGGGTAATGGAGGGGGGGTAGGGAGGGGAGTCAAGAACGGGGAGAAATGGCTAAATTGTCAACAATGGATGGGAGTACAGATGAGATTAGGAGTGCTGACTAGTGTTGGACATTGTCAGTACTGATAGATGATACAAGCCCCCACTTCAAAGCCCGGGTGAATTCAAAATAACACAGAATCACAAAAGCGACGCCCCGCGGTATGATCCCTTGCTCCCAAGCGTCACGAAAGTGACGCCCCGCAGTTAAGGGGTTAATCTCTTCACAGGAGAAATCATCCTTTTGGTACCTTCCATACAAAGCATCCTTGGTTTTCGGTGGAAGCTTCAAGGACACATTTCTTGAAAGCACCCGATCTGATGCCTTAATATATTCGTAAGTACCTTAGGCCTTTAAATTACAACTTATTGCAATTCTAAATTTTTACAAGGACTTAAAATCCGTGTCTATGTATGGGTAATTCAATTAGAACCTTCAGTAATTGAGTAATAACTTGCTCCCTGTCTTCGTAGTTTTGTCTAAGGATAGTCAAGGCCACCTCATAATTATTTTCTACTGGTAATTCTTTTATCAGCTGATATGGTGTTCCTTTGACCTGTCCTAACAGAGATGTGAGTTTGCTTCCTTAGTGAGATCTGTTCTATCATGTACTAAATATCTAATTTGTTCCCAAAACGATTTCCAGTTTTGCTCCCCATCAAACTCCGGAAGCGTTATCTGTGGTAACACAGCTCTACTCCGCTGTTCCATAATTTGTGTTTCCGCAGCAGTCTCAGCTAATTTTGACTCTAGTGTCTTTACTGCAGTTAAGTATTCTTCTGATTTACCTTCATACTTTGCAGTTTTAGAGTTCCTTATCATCAGCCTTTACTATAGCTGCTTCTAAAGTTATATAACCTTCTTCATACTTATTCCATCAGTCTTTCAGGATACTTGGAAGACTATTTAATTTCACCTTGGGCAGAGGTATTTCGTCCAACGATTGTCTGCAATCATTTATGGCTCTAGTTACCCATCCAGCTTTACTACTAGAAGATCCTTGCAACAAGAAAACAGACATGTTGACTGATTTAATAATTAACTATGAGTTAAAACCACAAATTTACCTCAGCTTAGTAATTATCTGATTATTTTAAATTTTGAAGAGGGTAGGGATTAAGTCCACTATATCAAACCTATCCCCCTGGGTTATTAACTCACCCCATCCCGACCACTTTTCCTCCACTGACTCCCCCCAATCCTGACCATTTTTGGAAAATTTTTTTTTGGCTCAAACCTCCGCTTTTCGTGAGAATCATCGAAAATTTATAGAGAAATCGCTCACCTGAGGTTTAACCTGCGCCGTCCCGGTGACGTGAATTAACGCGGCAACATTGCAAGGTCCCTAATTTGCACAATTTTCAATTTTTGTGAGTGATTTCTTGAGTGATTTTTGGCACATATACACGGGACACCTTCCTCTATTCCTCTACAAGATGCCAAGCAGGAACAATGCCTTACACCGCATAACCTCTCCCCCCCTCTGCACGCCACTGTCTCGACAATTCACCTGTTACCAGTGACCTGGCCAATAAAGACATTCAGGGCCAGAGTGATTCCCCAATCGATGACAATGTGGAGGACAAAGTTTAGAGGAAGAAACAGTCAGAAATGATGATCAGGTAATGTGGGAAAAAAAAGGTCATGAATGGTGATGAGTTAGTGAGTGAAACAATGCTTATAATGCCTATATTACTGTTTGAAAACCAATATACTCTTGTACTACATATAAATTCGTACCAAGTTAATAAATAAATACTGTTTATGAGTGGATAAAATCATTACCCTCCCATAGAACTCGTTTTCTTTGGTGCCAGCCTGTTAGAAAACCCAGTCAGGTAAGGAAGTACTTGCACCTAAATCCGGTATTTTAAACCTCAGGTGAGCGATTTCTCTATGAATTTTCGATGTTTCTCACCAAAAGCGGATGTTTGAGCCCCCCCAAAAAAAAAGATCCAAAAACGTCGGTATGGGGCGGGTTAAAATACTCGAAACAGGTAGGAGTACCTCCTTACCTTACTGGGTTTTCTAACAGGCTGGCACCAAAGAAAACGAGTTCTATGGGAGGATAACTATTTCACACCACTCATAAACAGTATTTATTTATTTACTTGGTACAAATTTATATGTAGTACGAGAGTATATTGGTTTTCAAGCAGTAATATAGGCATTATAAGCATTGTTTCACTCACTAACTCATCACCATACCTGACCTTTTTCTGCCACATTACATGATCATCATTTCTGACTTTTGTTTTCCTCTAATGCTATGTAAAGTTTGTCCTCCACATTGTCATTGATTAGGGAATCACTCTGGCCCTGAATTTTGTACCATGGCATGACATGGCTTTACTGGCCAGGTCACTGATAACAGGTGAATTGCTAAGACAATGGCATGCAGGGGGGGGGAGGTCATTCTGGGTAAGGCATTGTCCCTGCCTGGCATCTTATAGAGGAAGGTGTCATGTGTATGCATACCAAAAATCACTCGTGAAAATTGAAAATTGTGCAAATTAGGAACCTTGCAATTGATTCGCGTTTATGTACATCGACAGGATTGGCAGTGACAAAACGTGTGGACGTTAAAGAACGTCAATGGGATGCTGTGGGTTAAACCTCTAGGGTTGTGTTTATCCTCCCCACTCTTTTTCCAAATACTCTTTTTCCGGCTCAGCTAATTATTCATTTAAATTTTGAGGAGTTTAGGGATTAGGTTCGTAATATCAAATCTATCCCCCTGGGTTATTAAACCTCTAGGGTTATATTATATCCCCACAATCAGTTTCCAAAACATCCATTCTCCCTCAACTCGGTATGTACGTATTTCCACATCATCCACTGCAACCGAACGTGGTAGCAAACTATGCCCAACAAAAGCAACTTTAAATACATTCAGTGCTTTGGCACACGTCCGCTCTCCTCACTCTCTGGGGCACCAAAAATGTCAGAAATATTTGACTTTGTATAAATCCGTATCCTCGGTCAGGGCACCAAGATATAAGAAATTTCCAGTATTTTCTAGTAAACAACTTGTAGATCCTTACTCGTCCCTAAAATTGTCCTTAAATAAATTCAAACAAGTCTCATAGGGTTAGGTGAACCGTAATTTACACCTTAACTCACTGAACTATTTCTCTTCTATTTCCTAGCTAATCCCCCTTGAATTGACCAATTCGTGAAGGTTACTTAGCTAGGGAGTATCGGACAACAGATGACGATGAGCCTGCTTTTCTGTCTGTTGCTTCGGCTGTCAAGCGTCCTTGAGCTGAATATGTACAACCGTGCTAGGTCGACAATGTCAAGGAGTAGAGTGAGCCAAAATGGCTGGCTTCTTTCTCCCTCATGGGATTCGAAGGTGCCAACTATTAATTAATTACAATTCTGAATACAGTTAGATTACATCATGATATATATAGGGTGAATCTAACAAATTAATCTTAGTTTTAATTAAACTAAAGCCAAACCAAATATTCCCTTTATCTATGTAATATGCTAAACCTACATATGAGGGCCTTTTCATATTCAGACACATCATCTAACGGGCAGATGCAGTTAGGTCAGTGGAAATTCCCAAGTGATTCCATGTATTTACAATATAGTTGTCCACGAGGGTTAACTGCAGTACCATTTAATTTACCAATAATAAGAATTATTAAATAGAACGTAATTTCTGGGTTGTAAGAACCACTTGAATAGTTGTTAACGATCTCAGGGTTTCCTCTGCACTCTAACCAGGGACGACTGTTTTAAAATGTAGAGAGTGCAACTGCTCTGGGGGAAAATATTTCCCACAGGATTTACCTGGTTCATCAAAAAAATCAGGTGTTCACAGCTTTTATCACGCCGTGGTCGAGTGGTATCAGTGCATGACTTCTATCTAAGAGGTCCAGGGTTCGAGTCTCAGTCAGGAGCGTCAGGAGCGTACAAATATATATATATATATATATATATATATATATATATATATATATAGGGGAGAAGGTGGTAATATGGACCACTTTTTTGTTTCAGGCGAAAACACCAATTTTAAAGGCAAAAACTGATCAATAACCGTCAGAAGTATTGGCAAATTGTATCCTTATAATGCATGCAGAGTTATAATGAGAAAAATTAAACCATTCAAATGCCACAACTTGTTATTCAAGAACATCCAAAAGAGTGGGTCTTGGAAAATGGGGTTGTAATATGAAACTAGTGGGGTGATAATATGAAACAATTTTGAAAATAACAAAAAATAATATTTCTTTTTGTGAATACATAAATACATATTTTACAGTGAAAATGTATGTTTAAGAACAGAAGTCACACATGAAAATATCATTTTCACACCCACTACACAAGACATGGGCCCATCCCAGGCACACTACACATTGAACCCATAGTTCTCCTGATTTGGACTTCGTGGATTTTTCTTAACAAAAAAGACAGTCTGCATCATCTCTTCCAGGCTTTGCTTCTCCCACAATTTTTTCTAGCAAGTTTGAACTTCCAGAAGACAGGCTAATTCTCTCTTCTTCTTCAATAGAACTTTCATCCTCATCTCTGTCTTTACAGTCTTTTTGAAAAAATGTTTCTCTTTTA
This sequence comes from Coenobita brevimanus, assembly GCF_032717465.1. Taxonomy (NCBI): domain Eukaryota; kingdom Metazoa; phylum Arthropoda; class Malacostraca; order Decapoda; family Coenobitidae; genus Coenobita; species Coenobita brevimanus. The sequence goes on from NC_136975.1 coordinate 22,065,944, forward strand.
CTTTTCGCACTTTTTCCTCCACCTCCTTCTCTCTTTTCTGTGTAGGCATGTTTCACAGATACTTTCAGAAAAAAAAAATTGAATAGTGGTAATATGGAACAAGGTAAAACGAATGGTGATAATATGGAACACGCTGTTCCTTAATGCCACCCAACACCATTTTTAAAATGAATTAGCAGAAATTCTAGGCTAGAAATTTTTTCCAGAAAACTAACTTTGCCATTTTAACAGGTGATCTTATGACTAATCAACACACTATATATCATAGTCCATGTATATCAGTTTATATAGGATAAGTTTTTAATCTTACCTAAAAAAAACTTTCACTGAGTGAAAAGTAAACAATATCTTCTCAGAGCTCCTCATCTAGAATGAGTCATTCCAGAACATTCTGTTGGTCTGTGGGGGAACTAATAGTTATGTTTAATTCAGTTACCAATGGATGGCAGCACTTTTCAGCTGAGAAAAGGCCTGTTTCATATTACCACCGTTTCATGTTCACACCTTCTCCCTATATGGTGGATTTTCGGAATGCTAATTGAAACATTCTCATAAAAATTGGAGAAGTCTGAGTTGCTCTGTTTGTTAAGTTATATCGTATTGTATTTTTCTGTTTGTTTTCCTGTCTTTTTTTCTTTCTGTACTCCTATTTATGCTTGTTTCTTTCATTACTTTCAACCTATTTTTCCTGCTTTGTTTACTTCTTTCTTTGCTGGTCTTTGTTTGTCTTTATTACACTTTTTCCTGTCGTCATGTCATGCTGCCTTTGCTTCTATATATCTTTATGACAGTATTGTATTATTCCCATTTTTGTGTCATACTGTCCTTGTTTCTGTCTGCCTTTTTTCTTCCCTCGTCGTTTCCTTCTGCGTATAGTTCTTTCTGTTTTTTCTGAATTGTTTCCTATTTTTTGGTTAGTTTCTCCTGTATCTCCGTCTTTGTTATTCCACTTCGTTTCTCACGAAGTGGAATCATAGGTTAGGTCATGTCCGTCCGTCCGTACAACCAATAGTCCATACGTCCGTTCGCCTGTTCCACGCTGTATCTCAGAAACCATTTTTTGGAATTTTCTCATATTTTGTATTATATTAGGGCCATATAGGAGTTTCATGTCTGTCTTTTCGAAATTTTGAATAAAAAAATCCAAGATGGCTGACTTAAGGCCAACTTTCTATTTTATTAAACTTTAAATTCTTTCTATCACCTTTAAAGAGATAGGTTTACAGGTTGTCATGAAGTGGATTATAGTCTCTCTGGGACTTGTTTATCCCTGTTTTTATTTCACAGGCGCTCGCGAGGCATGAAATGGCGTTATGTTTCGAGCCACGCGCGTGCGTGCGTGCGTGCGTGTGTGGGGGGGTTGGGGGTGGAGAGGGTGCGTGTGTGTGTGTGTGTGTGTGTGTGTGTGTGTGTGTGTGTGTGTGTGTGCACGCACTTGTGTGCATGTGTGTAGACTTATCCGATTTTAACCAAACTTGGTGGAAGCGATGAGTCACAGCCACTGGCTAGACTTATTAATTTCTAGAACAATAGGTCAAAGGTCAATATCACAGGGCTAGGTCAAACACTGACCTAGCAAAATCAACTTAAAAAGCTTTGTACCCAATATAAACCAAACGTGAGGGAAAGGCTGGGGATAAGAAAAGAAAGTAGTCATTCATTTTGTGAACAATCATAGCTTAAGTAACAGAACACGGTGAAAGTTCGAACCCTGTGCGCTAGCTTAACTATAAAATATCTTAGTTTTTATCCAAATTCAGCGAAGTTCTTAAATTTTTAATGTATCAACCAAGTAGGATTTATCTTTGTAAAAACGATAAAAGCTTTCATTTTTTATGTATCCATCTCTTGGTGTTGACTTCACAGCCTGTTCCCAAGGCCTAGTAGCACTCCTACATGCCATACCCTTCCAGAGGTCACCACTTTGGCGCTAACACCCACTGTCCATACTGAATGCATGCTAAGGCTGTCCAATATTGTACGGGTGTATTGGTATTAGTGAGGGTATTGTTACGACATGTCGGTGGGCCATGGCTCCAGCCGGAATTCGAACCTACGTCCATTAGGACTTCAGGCTACCCCTCTGCCGATTCGGCCAGTTTGAGGTGAAGGTCAGAGGTCAAGGCCAACTGATATTGTTTATATCTGATTTTGACCAAACTTACAGGAGGCATCGACGGGATGGGTAAGAATTTAAGGAATCGATTTTCGTAGCACGCAATAAAACGTCAAGGTCACGTGAACAAAATCTAAAACAGTTTTCATCTGCCCGCTCGAATATGGTGGATGAGCTGAGGAGCAGCCAGTAAGGCTGCCGTGCTATTTTATGGAACAATAAGTCAAGGGTGAAAGTTACCTGTCAACAGGGCCGAGGAGAGGAGGGGGAGGGGGCAGCTGAGGATAATCCGCAGGGCCTGGGCCGGAGGCCGCGCCTTCCAAGATAGTGTTAAGAGAGAGAGAAAGTATAGTATAGCATACTTCACTCTGTAATGACACACTTGATCGCTAAAGAAAATATATAAGAGGAAGTAGGAACACATATCAAAACACATTAAATCAAGGCTTTGTACAATAATTATAGTACAGGTTTGTGTATTGCTGTATTTTTTTTATACAGTATATATATATATATATATATATATATATATATATATATATATATATATATATATATATTCTGACCCGCCGTCTACTTTAGTTTTAGCCTCTAATAGACTTACCAATCAACCAGAAATACATATACATAAACAAATATACTGTATACTAAATGGTATTTTTCATTTTTCATTACATTATATGCTATAATTTCCTAGTACTTATTATCGTTGTTTTATGGGGCAGTAGGGAATGTGTTATGGTGCACCAGTATTCTTTTGGCTATATATCATTGTGCTATGACACACTGGTTAGGGAGCAGTCAAGCCGTGAGCTAGACTTTGACTATAATATAATCAGCACAGTTTTCAGGGGAAGGGGTCCCGTTGTCGATAATCTTGCCCCGAGCCTGGCGAGAGATGTCGACGGCCCTGCCCGCCTTAGTCAACAAAATCAGTTTTTATCTGATGTTGTCTAACCCTTCCAGCAGGGATGCTATTTAAAAATTATAATGAAATTCTGATATGAAAAAAATCTGTAAAATTTGAAGATCACAAGGATAAGTCAAACGTCTAGCCAGTTGGGTCAAGTTAGCTCAGATAGGATTGATTTTATTTTTATTTGTTTTTATGCAAGGAAGAAGGAACCAAAGGCTAAGAGCCCGCTTAACAGTTCCTCCCAAGAAAAAAATGAAAACAATACAAAAGAGAGCCAAATTCAAGATCCGATCATTTCGGGATGACTGGACACACTGCGTTTCAAAGAGTGGAGGTCATAGGAAGTAGGAAATACAGACATAGGGAGACAGTTCCACAGTTGACCTGCTGCATAAATGAAGGACTGGGAGTAACGGTTAACTCTTGCACTAGAGAGTTTGACAGAAAAGTGATGAGAGTTTGTTGCTAGAAGGGTGCTATGCACCCGTCATAAAGGTTGAGGGATGCAAGCAGACAGTTCAGAGGAGCAGTGACCATGGAAGTAATGGCAGGAAAACGATAAAGATGCAACAGTGCGGCAGACAGAGGTTGAAGGGAGCCAGTAAAAAGAGAAGGGTTAATGAAACGAAAAGCCTTTGACTCCACCCTACTGAGAAGAGCTGTATGTGACGAGCCTCCCCACACATGAGAGTTGTACTCTACAAAGGGGTAAATAAAACCCGTGTGTAAAGTCAACAGCTGTGCAGGGGTAAAGTAGGTATGGAGTTGGCTTAGCACACCTAATCTCTTGGAAGCAGATTTTACAAGAGACGTAATATGATCTTTCCAAAATTAATCCTGAGTGAATGAAACCTCAAGCATGTTTAAGGATGATGCAGAATTGAGCTGGATATTATTAAACTTTAAAGGGTACTTCTGTGGAAGATTTTGTCGGGTTGATAGGTGTAAGACCTGAGTCTCTGATGCATTAAAAACAACAAGATTATTTTTACCCTACTCAGAGACACGAGCCAGGTCAGACATTAGGTGTGCCATAGCCTCATCCCTTGATTGTTGAAGTAACTGCTGAGAAGGACAATCCAGGAACCGAATGGAAAGGTGGAGGGTGGAATCATCAGCGTATGAGTGGATAGGGTTTAAAGTACAGCTTATAAGATCATTGATGAAGAAAAGGAAGAGAGTCGGTGATAGGACAGAGCCCTGAGGAACACCACTGTTGATAGATCTAGGAGACGAACGATGGCCTTCTACAACAGCGGCTATAAAACGACCAGAAAGGAAGCTGTAGATGAAGGCACAGAGAGAAGGACAGAAACCATAAGAGGGCAGTTTGGAAATTAAAGATTTATGCCAGACTCGATCGAAAGCCTTTGAGATGTCAAATGTAATGACAAAGCTTTCGCCAAAGTCACGAAAGGAGGATGACCAGGAGTCTCAAAGGTATTGCAGGTGAGAAGATCGCGCCAGTGGAGAGTCCCTGATGGAACCCATACTGACGATCAGAATGAAGATTGTGATAGGACAGATGCTTTAAAATTTTTCTGTTAAGCACAGACTCGAAAACTTTCGAGACACAGGATGTTAATGCAATTGGACGATAGTTAGAGGGTTGGGAATGGTCACCCTGCTTTGGGACTGGCTGAATGAGCAAATTTTCAGCAAGAAGGAAAGGTACAAGTTGAAAGATAAAGGCAAAAGAGTCAACACCTCCTTGAAGGATCCACAGGTCGTAGTGGAGTGATAGGACAGGTTAAGGTAATAAGGTTGTGATTGGAGGAGCCCAAAGGAGAGAAAAGATTAACAGTGTAAGCAGAAGGATTAGTTGTAAGGATGAGGTCAGGTACGTTGGAGCTCTCTCCAAGGCGGTCAGGGATACGGGTAGGGTGCTGTACAAGCTGCTCTAGGTCAACCCTTAAAGGCATACGTTGTTGGACCTGTCTTGTATGACATACGTTGAGTGTAACCAACTCCTTTTTTGAAAAATCAAAACACATGGTTGTAATCAATTTTTATTGGGTTTCTGGCCATGAAAAGAAAGAACAACTCTTCTACTTTCCTGTGATATACTTACTTCAGTAATTATTGAAAAATAAAAATGTTTTATGGGTGACTAAAGGAACCTAACCAAAATTGCCTTTTTTTGGACGTTACTGAATAAAAAATTAATTACTCGGCCCGTATGAGGATTTAAGATCTGAGATTATATATGCTGCTTCTCAGGTCCCGTGGCCGTATCCTGTAAGTGGCTCACACTTCTGGCTCATGAGATGAGGGTCACTGTGGGAAGACACCCTGAAAAGGGCTAAAAAAAAAAAAAAAAAAAAAAGGAAATTTTCACTATACAAATTTTTTATGACGTTATGGTTCCCTGTATATACACCCTAATGACTTTGTAAATTTCGTTTGACACTAAACTATGATTTTAAGACTCAAATGATGAGGACTGATACTTTATATGACGATAATATGACGATAATATAAGACACAATGTTTAGTTTTCTTTTACTGACCTACATCCCCTCACAATCGGTACACAGGGTTTAGCTGTGGCTGAGACACACTGAGAGGTCACACTTGATGCACTGGTGTTCACAAGAGTCTCTAGTTCTATGTCTGACAGCAGTGTCTTTCCTTTTCCTTTTCCTTTGTCCTTTGCCTTCGATATATTCTTTATATTCACTTTAGTCTTCACTTTAGTCTTTTGTTCCACTTTTATCTTAGTCTTTATATAATATTACTTATAATCAGCAAAAAAAAGAAAAAAAAAAGAAAAACCCAATAAAATAATATAGTACATAAAGTATAATATAAAGTGTAATATATGTAGTATATATATAGTATTTCTATAATATATAATGTAAATAATATATATAATATATAATAACATAAGATACATAACAAAAAAACAGTCATACACATATATTTCCAAAAAAATAATGGCACACTCCTATAGTAGTTTTACTTGTAGAGCATACGCTAAGTCCTAAAATCGTGTGTCGTGCACAGCATACGATAGGTCTGATGGACTAAAAACGCAAATAAATCCCACAATGGGAAAACAAGAGGGAGCACACTTACTTCACACAATAGGCCTAGGCAAACACTTCACATACCTGGACGGCCTGGCCAGCATCTTCAAAGGAAGACAAGGTACCACATGTTTTACAAGAACAAAATCCCAAAGTGGTGAAGAAATGCCTTTAAGGGTTAATTAAGGATAGAAAAGATGTAGGCTTGTTCACCAGGTGGATCAGTGAAAGGAAGGGAGACCCAAAGGTGGTGGTGAACATTGAAATCTCCTAGAATGGAGATTTCGGAGAAAGGAGAAATGGATAGAATGTGTTCCATTGTAGAAGTAAGATGGTCGAAGAATTTTTCATAGTCAGTAGAATTAGGGGATAAGTAAATAGCACAGATATATTTAGTCAGAGAATGACAGGAAAGCCGAAGCCAGAATGTAGAGAATTTAGAAGAATCAAGTTCAGGAACACGAGAGCAAGATAAGTCGTTGCGTACATATACACAACAGTCACCTTTGGCTTTGAAACGAGTGTAGAGAAAGTAGGAGGATACAGAAATGGTTTTGTTGGAAGTTTCCTCAGCCAGCTGAGTCTCGGTCAAAAAGAGAATGTGAGGTTTAGAAGAGGAGAGGTGATGTTCAGCAAAAGTTGGTGAAGGTTTAAGAATTCGACAAGAATAATTTAATGCAATGTTGAACGTGAGCTGTGGAAGGCGAAGGACTCAGGGATAAATGAATTATTCTGCCTTTAGACTTGATGCTGGGCGTGGATGTCGCGCTCTTTCATTGTATCTTGTTTCTCAGTTTATTTTATTCTTTCTGTCTGTTCCTGTTGGGCATTTTTTTCCTATCTGCCTTTGGTTCTGTCTTCACATCTTTATCTTTCCTTCTTTCTGCAGTTTTTTTTTTTTTTCATTTTCTCTTATTGTTTCTGTCTTTCTTTCCTCTTGTCTTTGACCCTTAATATATTTCCTTCCGATATTTTATCTGTATTTCTTTCCTTCTTAGTTTGTAATTGTCTGTTTGTTGTCTTTGTAACTGGTTTTTCCCGCCATTGTTCCTGCATCTTTATTCATTCTGCAGAGTCTTTCCTTCTTTATCTCTTTGGAATTTGTTTTCTTTTGGAGTTTTGTTTCTGTGTGTGTGTGTGTGTGTGTGTGTGTGTGTGTGTGTGTGTGTGTCTTCTCCGTCTATTTCGTGAGGCAATAGTGGGTGTTATATTCCGCTTAACGCGCGCTGTGTGGGGGGTTTACTACATGACTCGAAGATTTTTTTCCCATTTTAACCTAATTTGGTTGAGGCGTTGAGGGACAGTCAAGGGTCTACCCATTTTTTTTTTTTTTTTTCAGGATAAGTCGAATGCCAATCGCAGGACTAGACCAGAATTTGACTTACCAAAATAAGGTCAAACAATGCTTATTTGATTAAGACCAAACTTCAGGGAAAGTGTGAATAAGAGAAGGATTATGATAATAATCCTTTATTGGTAAAGATCCAAGGGCAACGGTAAATGTTGGACGATATAAATCAGTGTTGATTATATCGGAATCATACTTAGTCGAAGGGCTTGGAAATAGCAACAGATAAAATAATTAGACTTTGAGAAGAACAGGTTAAAGGCTGACGGTATATCGCAAAGACAACTATAATATTTCTTATCCAATGTTGGCTAAACTTGGTGATAAGGTTAAGGATCAGGCACGAAAGCAGTAATCCCATTTTGATTGAAATCGGTCAGATGGCAAGTTGAAAATATCGGTCTATTAAGAAATTAATGGGTGCATGTGCAGCATTTACTGCATGCTCCTTTTTGTACTTACTTGCCTCATCATTATTATCAGTGTGTGTAGGAGGCCTAAATTATTACATGTGGTGCCAGGCAAAACAAACCTCTCCCGACAGCAGTTATTTTATTGCTGTTAAACACTGAATCGGTACTGTCATTTAGGTCATGGTGCGAACAGCCTTCATTAACTCCTCGAATACGAGAGGTCTTTCAAATAGGGCATTCATTCTTCTGGAGGTAGAGTGATCAAAGAGGTCTTCTGAAAGTCAGTAGATGACTGACGAACAGATACTTAGAGGCAAAATTTGTACACAGACGACCATATATCGACCGTATATGAAAAATCACCCTTCATGAAGTTTGGGGCGAAATAAGATAGCTTTGATCAGATTAGAACCAAACAAAGGTGTAACTGTTGATAATTAAGCAAAGTGGAAACGTAGCTGGACTACCATGGCTTTGGCCTACTGTTTTGGTGAACAGTGATTTAAAGACCAGGGTCACATGGGGACGTCAGTTGAAGCAGTTTTAACTGACTTATATCAAACTTTGTGGGTCAGTACTGGATGAGATACGAATAAAGAATTTGATCTTAAGAATGATCAGACAAGCCATGGAAACAAGAAAAAGTCAATATCCAAGGTCACTAGACCTAGTCATGCAAAACCCTTTTGATTTTATCTGAACCAAACACGATGGAATGGTTTAGATCGAGCAACACTGAAATAATATGATTCTGAGATAAATTGGCCGAAGATCAAAGTCACAGGGCAAAATCAAATGTCCAACTCACGACCAATTGGTAGATTTTGGTGTTGCTTTCTATGAGTTTTTTTTTTTTTCTTGTTATATCTGGTTGATGTTTTATTACTGAATGGGGTAAACACAAAATTTTCTTGTATTCCCTATTCGGTGCAAAACGTGAGAAAACAAGCAGACTTGTACTAAGCACTTTGATTTCGTTATATTCCTACTTTTACCAAACGATTTTATTCAGATAATCTCGCCCCTTATGCTCGTGATGAGGCAATTGAAAGCATAGCAGTAATACAGTACTAACAGTAGTAATAACAACTGTTCCAATAGCAGTATCAATAGCACTGGCAGAAACAGTAGCAACAACATTAACAGCAGCAGATGCATTACTTAGCTTGGCACAGTGTACAGTACCAAGCATCACCTCCGTCAAGCGTATACAATATTATTGTACCTGTGTCTTGTTAAATATCATACCGACACAGCCTAATTACCATCCTTGTCTTGCCTTAAATGTCTGGACTGAGTAGCTAAGATAAATCTACAAAAGTGCAGCAATGAAGCATGACCTCCAATAATGTTGTGCCTCATTCTGAATTACATTAAGCTCAGTATGAACTTCTATTCTCTCTCTCTCTCTCTCTCTGCGTTGGGACAGGCAATCTGTATTGTCAACAAAACAACTTTATCTTTCTAAGAACTGTCGTGATAATCAAATAGAACTGATGTTCCTCTAAGCTCGACCTAATTGCCTCGGTCTCTCAAAAAATAAATAAACGAGTAAATAAATGAGGATATCCAAATGAAAGAGCCTCGGTCTATCAAAAAGTAATAAATAAGTAAATAAATGAAGATATACAAATGATAGACAAAGTAGATGTTGAGCTAACGAAGCAAAATAAGTATTATCGTTGTACAGTACTGAGCTAAAAATTAAACTGCACGTAGAACCCTAATTGAGATTATCATATAACTTTTTTACACTGGCAGATAATAAATAGCTTTTTGAAAGAAGTAACACTACCTTTTGTGTGTCGGGCGTTTCTGGCAACTTTTTCAGATACCTCCATCTTCACTCCAAAATCGAGATGACGACAAAAATGAAGAATCTGAATGATACGTGATGGAGGATTTCTCGCACGATTTAGGTCTGAACGAACCTTAAAATCATCTGCGTGCCTGTATTCAATATGTACAAACAGTATTCTGCCAATATGAACAAAAAATTACAATCGCTGATATACTGTAGGCTATATGAATCACCAAACCGTGACAAACATCATAACGCATTTCCGATCTATTTCATTAGGAAACTTAATCCCGAACTGGGCACGTATATTCCGATCAGAAGTCTTTTTTTATTCTCACGCTTCGGGAGATCTCTGCGAGACCGCTTACACTGCAGAAGCACGCCATATCACGCCTGGTCCCTGTAGACTTTTTGCGTGGTCGATGTTACATCTTGGACGCAACGCGCCACACATTGAGAGTGACACGGATAGCACTGGCCCAAGATTATGGGTTGGCTGTCATCCATTGTGATGTTCTTCAAAAGTGGAGAGATTGTGACAGACGATTTGTCTAGCTACACCAGCTTGGTATAGTTCTTGGCCTCAAAATCTATCTTCAAAACAGATTTCCATGTAGGTGCTACATTTCCATGTAGGTGCTTGAAGTTCTCCTCTTGTAGGCAGAGTATTATCTTACATCCTGAGCTTTTGTTATCAAGCTTTTCACATGAATGATAATGCTCTTGTAGTCAAGTACAGGAAACGATGCCTTCTTATATATTACTACCCATAGGTCAGCAATAGTTTCAGCATGGGCTTGCATGCTTGATAATGGATCTGTCATTTTGTATTCCATGTATTCTCTAATGACATCATTGCATATAGGTAATTCATGCACTGGAAGACTAAGAGATAAACCAAATACGGAATCTTTGGCCTTTTTCCTTATGCTGCAGGTAACCATAATTCCAAGACAGGGTATAAATGAATGCAAAAAGTTAAAACAAAGAACTGACAAGCACAGTTCGTAAGCCGTCAAAGTCAGTATCGTCACTATCAAAGCTTCCAAAGTTCGTACTATTGCTAAATTATTACTGCACTCATTCAGTACAAGCATTTAGTAAAGTTGCTGGAGGAGCGTTGGCCGATTTTCAATAATACAGTTATATTATGTGGATGTGATGTTTCGGGCATCAAATTATCCATGTTTCGTTGAATTTTAATTTTTCGACCCACCCTGTTACTAATATATATATATATATATATATATATATATATATATATATATATATATATATATATATTGTTACGGAACAGGGAGAGATAATGAACACTTCAAGTGAGAATACTAAATCGCTACTGTCCCGCAACGTTCTAGGTTCAAAACAAAAGAGTTAGGTAAAATTACAAGTTAAAGTTTAATGCTCAAACTAACAAGTAAACATTCAGGACTCATAAGGATAATGTAATGGCAAAAAACAGGTTAAATATATGGTTAACTGCAATAGCCTCTATTAACACGAAATTAGGAAGAGTAAATTTATCTAAGTCAGCCCTGACAAAATGAGAAAACCGGATAATGCTCAGTTAATGCAAGATACATTATTACAGATACAAAATATTATTAATTCTGTCTGACAATATGAATTACGAAAACTTTACTAGGCCTACGAATTAACACCTTATGCCATACAGTACAAGAACAAAATGTAATAATCACTTATACTCAAATTACACAGCAGCTAGATGGTTGGACACTTCCTGAGCACTCACAAAATAATAACACCTGTTCAGGGGAGGACAGAGATGTGAACAAAATGAGGAGAAGATCTAAGTGGCAATTAATGCAGAGACTGAGCTCTTTATATAGGGGCCGGCAGAGCTTGATACAACTTGTAAGAAGGATGTGCAAATGAAGCCATAGGGGACAAAGAGTTGACACTCCTGCTCTGAACAACAGAAAGAACGACTTACTCTACTATAAGCGGAGAAGGGGGGAGTGAGTAAAACACGCTAGCCTGGTCACTATGGAAGCCACGTGGCGAATCGTGATCAAACATGCAGCATACTGTACGTTAGAATTATACAAAGGATGATGAAATCATTGGCAATGTAACACCTCCCCACAAAAAAAAAAAAGAAATTTACAAAGGAAATTTCTTATTACTCTAAAACAATCTGTCTAAAGTCTAGATAAGCAATCTGCAATAACATTTTCTTTCCCCTTGACATGTTGTATGTCTAATGAATACTCCTGAAGAAGTAGACTCCATCTGGTCAATCTCTGATTTTTATCTTTAAACTTACTAAGGAATTTCAGTGGGTTATGATCGGTATAAATGACTATGGGGTCAAAACCAGAACACAAATAAAATGAAAAATGCTGTAAACCCAAAATCAAGGCCAAAAGCTCTTTCTCAATAGTTGAGTAGTTCTTTTGAGGTGGAGTGAACTTCTTACTGTAATAAGATACAGGGTGTTCAATACCCTGATCATCCTCTTGCAGCAAAACAGCCCCAGCTCCTGTATCACTTGCGTCAACAGCCATCTTAAAAGGTTTAGCAAAATTTGGAGTAGCGAGCACTGGCTGACTTAATAGGATAGCTTTAAGTTTTCTGAAAGAGGATTCACAGTTATTGGTCCAGACAAAATTAACTCCCCTTTTCAGTAGGTCTGTAAGTGGTGATACAAGAATTGAAAAGTTAAGAACAAATCTCCTGTAATAAGCTACCATTCCCAAAAATCTTTGTAGCTCTTTCCTACTTTTAGGTCTGGGAAGATCACTTATAACCTGAACCTTAGCTGCTGGTGGTGCAACGTGTCCATCACCAATTACGTACCCAAGGTACTGAACTTTAGCTTGACCAAACTCACACTTTGATAAATTAGCTACAAGATTAGCCTGAACCAAACGCTCAAGAAATTTACTGACATGGCATAGGTGATCTTTCCAGTTGTCACTGAAGATTAATACATCATCAATATAAACAACACACCCTGCCAAACCCTCTGTTACAACATTCATGAGCTTCTGAAATGTGGCTGGTGCATTCTTCATACCATATGGCATTACAGAACATGCAAAGTCTTTCCTAGTGTTACAAAACATGAGATCTTCCTAGCACGTTCAGTCATAGGTACTTGCCAGTATCCCTTTAACAAATCAAACTTACTTATGTACCTAGCCTTTCCGATCTTGTCTATGCAATCTTCCACGCGAGGGATAGGGTAAGTGTCTGTTTTGGTTATCTGATTAACACGTCTGTAGTCGATGCAAAGCCGCTGTGACCCACCTGGCTTAGGGACTAGAGTGACAGGAGAACTCCACTCGCTCTGACAGGGCTCAATCATCTTGTGGTCCAACAGGTAGCCAAGCTCCTTCTGGATGAGAGGAACTTTCACTGGGTTCACACGGTAACGAGGCACTTTAATTGGCTTTGCGTCTCTAACATCGACATCATGCATCAACACAGTGGTTCTTCCTGGAGTGGCACGGAACACTTGCGGGTACTCCTGCAGTAATGCCGAAAACTCCTGCCTTTCCTCGGGAGCTAGATGAGAAAGCTTAGTCTGGAAATCATTCATGATATCAGGAGTCTTCCCCAAACTATCACTCAGGCTCATGCTGCATGGGAGAACTTTACTTGCAGACTCGGGTGGAACAGCTACAGTGCAGACTGGGTTATTTTCGTCCCGCCTGTGATATAACTTCAGCATGTTGATGTGACAAAGTTGCTTGTTCTTTCTACGATCTGGTGTGGCGATGACATAGTTGACATCACTGAGTTTCTTCTCCACGAAATAAGGACCACTAAACTTGGCTTGAAGAGGTTGCCCATGCACCGGTAGCAGAATCAAAACCTGATCTCCTGGCTGAAAGTGGCGTAACCTGGACTTCTTATCATACCAAGTCTTCATCTTCTCCTGAGCAGCTCCTAAATTCTCTCTCGCCAGCTGTAAAGCAATGAATGCCGTTCTTTGAACTTCATCACATACTCCAGCAGGTTGATGTCATCTTCCTCCGACAGCCAGCATTCCTTAAGTAGCTTAAGGGGTCCTCTTACTTCATGGCCAAACAGTAGTTCAAAGGGTGAGAAGCCCAGTGATTCATTTGGAGATTCTCTTGCGGCAAATACAACGAATGGAAGACCTTTATCCCAGTCTTTCTGATGTTCCAAACAGTATTTCCTGAGCATCGATTTGAGTGTTTGATGATATCTCTCCAGCGCTCCTTGGGTCTGGGGATGGTAAGCTGAAGACGTGATCTGGGTGATGCCCAACTCTTTCAGAGACTGCTTGAAAACATTTGACATGAAATTACTTCCCCGGTCTGACTGTACCTCCATGGGCAGACCAAACTTTGTGAAGAAACCTAGCATTTCCTTAACCACGTTCTTTGCTGAGATATTTCTAAGTGGAATGTCTTCAGGATAACGAGTAGCCATATCAATCAGGGTCAACACATAAGAAAATCCTGAAGAAGTCTTAGGAAGAGGGCCCACAATATCCACCAACACATGGGTGAATGGCGCCTCAAAAGGAGGAATGGGAACTAGAGGTGCAACCTTTTCGGTCTGATTACACTTCCCCACAACTTGACAGGTGTGACAAGACTTACAATACCAGGAAACATCTCTGAAGATACCTGGCCAGTAGAAGTGTTTCAAAATGCGTGCCACAGTCTTCCTCACTCCAAGGTGTCCTGCCAAACTGGAATCATGAGCCACTCTAATGATATCCTGCCTACAAACACGAGGGATGACAACTTGATGTACAACCTCCCATTCACAGTCGGCTGATGCTGTTGGGGGTCTCCACTTTCTCATAAGTACTCCAGACTTTATATAATAACAAGTTAGAAGCACCAGCTGACTCTTCCTCACTGCAAGCAGAGTTAGCTAGACCTTTCAACTCAGGGTCAGCAACCTGCAACTCAACCAACTCTTGACGAGACAAATTATCAACACTACGGGGTACTGCCTCATCTGGTGAGTGGTCCAAATTAGCAAGAAAAGTGTCAGCTAGGATAACATCATCATCATCATTATCCTCTAAGTCACCAGTAACTTTAGACTTAGCCCTAGTGACAGCACATGCAGAGAACACATCAGGGACATTACAATCCTGGGTCGCAGTCACTGGTTCACCAGACAACTGAGGAGCTGGACACACTTGACTTCCACCAATATCATTTCCAAGTAAGAAAGTTACTCCTGACATTGGGAGTGTCTCAACCAACCCAACCATAACGGAACCATTAACAAAACCAGACTCTAAATTCACTCTGCACAGAGGGACAGAGAAGTAATTATTCCCTACACCTTGTAAGATTACAGTTTCATCAGAGGAATTAACATTAGAGCCTAGAACACTGGTCAGCATAAGGGATTGGCAAGCACCTGTATCACGATATATTTAACTGATTTCCTGTCATTACTGTCCAGAGGACTGACAAAACCATCAGACAGGAAATTAGCACATGAACTCTTGAGAGTGTCACCCACGTTACTGCTCAAAAGAGGAGCTTCATCATGAGAATTTAATTTACCCCTCAAAGCAGGTTCAGTTAACTCGGTTAAAGAATTCTGGGAACTCTCAAGAGTGGACACTAGACCAATTGACTGAATATTTAAAGACTCCTTTTTGTTCACATCACGCTGTCTCCTGAAACATTTCTCTGTAGTATGACCAAGCTTACTACAATAAGTACATTTACTTTTCTGAAATCTAGAGGTGAAGCTGGTATTTACTTCCTGAGAAACATCATCTTTATTCTCTTTCCTGTTACCTGTACTCTGAGTAGAGGCAACGTACTTACTCTCAGCTTTCCTTTTTTCTTTAGAATATATCTTGTGAGTGAGAACATATTCATCAGCAAAAACTGCAGCATCAGACAAACTATCTATTCTTTTCTCATCAAGATATAGGCTTACATCATTATTAATACACCTTTTGAAGTCCTCCAGCAAAATCATCTGCTTAAATTTACCAAAATCAGAATCCACATTCTTAGAATTTAACCACTGCTCTAACAGATCTTCTTTGATTTTTGCATACTCAACATGGGATTGCTTATCTTGCTTATAAGTTGTCCTAAATTTCACTCTATAGGCTTCAGGAACAAGCTCATAGTCCTTAAGAATCAAGCTCTTAACTACATCATAATTATCAGATTGATCCTGAGGCAAAGATGTATAAGTTATTTGAGCTTTACCGGTGAGAACACTCTGAAGGAGTACTGGGCAATACTTTTTGGGCCAATTAAAACCTGTAGCTACCCTCTCAAACAACTGAAAATACTTTGTTAAATCAGATTCATTAAAAGGAGGGACAAGTTTAACATTTTTAGCCACATCAAAATCATCAGAGCTAGATGATCCAGTTCCACCTTGTTTCATGCGATACTCATGGTCTGCCTGAATCCTAGCAATTTCAATTTGTGCCTGTGCCTCCTGAATACGAGCCTGAGATTCAGCCTCCTTAGCACGAGCCTCCTGCAGGGCTAGCTGTAACTTAGCTATTTCAATCTGCGTTTGCTCATCTGGAGGAGTTACATTAAACAAGCTTTCATTAATCATGTCAACAATTTGATCTTTAGACTGATGAGAGCGAACAGCAATTCCCAGTTGTTGAGCAACAAGCTTAAGTTCATTCTTTGTTCTGTTTTCTACATCACACACTGTTTGCACATTTGACAAAAAATCTTTGGCTTCATCAAGAGTAGTAATAGTAGACATCATGAATAAATCACAGTCACAAAATATCAACCAATATCCTTATGATAATATCCTGAATATCCTGATAAGAGGTCGCCAAATTTATGTTACGGAGCAGGGAGAGATAATGAACACTTCAAGTGAGAATACTAAATCACTACTGTCCCGCAACGTTCCAGGTTTAAAACAAAAAAGTTAGGTAAAATTACAAGTTAAAGTTTAATGCTCAAACTAACAACTAAACATTCAGGACTCATAAGGATAATATAATGGCAAAAAACAGGTTAAATATATGGTTAACTGCAATAACCTCTATTAACACGAAATTAGCAAGAGTAAATTTATCTAAGTCAGCCCTGATAAAATGAGAAAACCGGATAATGCTCAGTTAATGCAAGATATATTATTACAGATACAAAATATTATTAATTCTGGCTGACAATATGAATTACAAAAACTTTACTAGGCCTACGAATTAACACCTTATGCCATACAGTACAAGAACAAAATGTAATAATCACTTATACTCAAATTACACAGCAGCTAGATGGTTGGAGACTTCCTGAGCACTCACAAAATAATAACAACTGTACAGGGGAGGACAGAGATGTGAACAAAATGAGGAGTAGATCTAAGTGGCAATTAATGCAGAGACTGAGCTCATTATATAGGGCCGGCAGAGCTTGATACAACTTGTAAGAAGGACGCGCAAATGAAGCCATAGGGGACAAAGAGTTGACACTCCTGCTCTGAACAACAGAAAGAACGACTTACTCTACTATAAGGGGGAAAAGGGGGGAGTGAGGTAAAACACGCTAGCCTGGTCACTATGGAAGCTACGTGGCGAATCATGATCAAACATGCAGCATACTTTACGTTAGAATTATACAAAGGATGATGAAATCATAGGCTATGTAACGATATATATATATATATATATAATCATCATCAGCTGTTTGAGTATCCACTGCAGGACCGGCCTATCCCGACCGAAGTCGGGACGATACAGCCAATGTATCTCTACCAAGTGGCTTAGGCTGTCTAGTGGAGATTGTATGTAGGGTGAGAAGTGCTTGTAAGTGTGATTGTAGTGTTGGAGTGGCTTTGGATGTGTGTGTAGTCTGTGAACCAAGTGGAATCGGCCCGCACAAATCGACTGGGTGCAAGCATACTTTACAGTAAGCGACACTGGTTCAACCACAGCACCTCTTGTGTCCGCCAATGCAGTACGTGGCTGGGTGAACACTCCCAAAGTTTATTACCCAGGCGGGGCGCGAACCCTGGCTCACCCGTGTACGAAATGCACACTCTACCACTGTACCACAGAGGCTCCATATATAAATATATATATATATATATATATATATATATATATATATATATATAAGAGAGAGAGTAAGTAATGCGTGCATGAGGAATTCGGAAGGAATTTGAGTATAAATTGGAGGGAATGTAAGAACATGTTCTGGAAAGAGGTAAGGAGAGTTGGACAGGGTGTCAAAGAAGTTAGTCGGGAAGTGAACGATAAAAATGGTAGATTACTAGTGGAGAAGGGAGAAAAAAATGATCAGATGGAGAGAACACTTTAACCCCTACACCGCGGGCTTGTTTACCAATTACTTGCGTGTCCCGCGGGGTTATTTGGGCTCTGACAGACTCTCAAAAAATATTTGCTAAAAATCAGTTATTAGTCCTAGAATAATAAAATTATATATGCTTATAGCACATACCTTCAGCTTTCTCCTGGAATGATTGTTGAGCCTTCGTCTGTTTCCGTAGGACTTGTGGAGACCTCTGAAGTAGGGTAACTAAGTCTCCACTTTACACTTCCCGACAACCCGTTATATGATTACCACAGCCAGATACAAACACTATAAACACTATTCTACCATTTTCAAGTAGTTTGGGATCCATACTAAAAAAAAAAAACATTGTGAAAGCAATGGAAATTACGAGCGCGTCTGATCGCCGCACTTGCGCTAGTTCGCTCTAGGCACTCTGTCATTTATTATTCATAAAACCCCTCACACTTTATATTTCTATTACTATATCACACTTATATATATCTGGAGTCTTTCTCCATAAGTTTCATTCAGTCGTATTATTTTATTGTCACTGAAGTCATTCTATTTTTCAGTCAGTAAAATACGGAGAGAGCCACGGATTCACTCTCACTGTTATAACATAAATTATTTGTACTCATATTCTTATATTACTAATTACTTACATTACTATTTACATTTTCAATTCTATTTTCAATATTTACCCTTCTATTTTACTTACAATATGTTATTCACTGTCACTTTCAGTAAGATGAAACTATAGTACACTGTTTAATCATATGAACTGAACATCCATTGCTTTCACCTGCTATTTACACATTATTTACACATTATTTCCAAATAATTCTGCTTCCACACTTGCACTGTTAGAACTGCTTCTGGCTGTGATAATCGAAGAAGCAGGTTACACAGAGGGGAACCTGGCATTCAGCGCACTGCCAAGAGGTGCGTTTATGCTCAGGTGTGCGGACGTGTGGTATGCGCACATACCTGACACCTGCGAATCGCAGCCTTCCTTTTCCCTGTGGCAGGCATTAGCTCAAGTCTGTGCCGATCCATATACGCCCTCTGCTCAAGTTGGTCGGAAGTGTAACTGGATGGCGCCTTGGAGTTGCTGCTTGCACCTTACCATATTTTCCAGCAGCTGCTGGACACAAGTCCTGGCGAACAACCTCAGGGAGAAGGACTTGGGTGGCTACCTTCATCTTGTACAGGATGAAGGCGTTCCGCATCGTCATATTTATGAGATGCAGAAAAACTTTCCTGTACCACCTAGTATTCTTCCTGAGGCAGTCGATCTCACCAATCATCATGTCGGACTTGTCCACCAGCCGCATGTTTATATTATAGTCCAACACAGCATCAGGTTTCATCACAGGTTCGCCTGTCCTACGGTCGACCTTCCCACTGTCTCTCATCTCCCCCTTATGTACGGTGGTGAGCATGTGCACGACTCTCTTGTCATGCCACCGTGTGCCAGCATCTTCTCAGACTTGCGTAGGTGCACGTCTCCTCGCTGCGAGTTTCCTGCCTCTGGGAATTTGGGGAAGTTGGCACGATTACTTTTGACAGTGCCGCAGGGAGGCAATGCCGTGCTCAGAAAAGGTATTTGGCAAGTTTCGGTGCTGTATAGTAGTTGTCTGTATACAGCACATGATTCCCACCAAAAATACTTTTCTAGGAGCACTTTCACTACACAGCCTGAGAAGCCAAGGGGGTGTGTTTTATCGAGATCGACAGTGCTGGCTGAATATATGACGAAGTCAAGGATGTACCCGTCTTACAGTCGCACAGTACAAGAACTTAATTCCAAAGCGATGGCGTTTGCTTGGAATGTACTGGACAAACCGAAGACGTCCTCTGAACAGAACCAAGGACTCATCAATGACAACCTTCTGAAATGGGTGGAAGAATGACATGAACTTATCCTTCATTCTGTTCAGAATCTCCCGGATCTTCCAGAGTGGGTCGGTTTGGGAAGGTACATCATTATAGGCAAAGTGCAGGTTTCCCATGATGTTCCGGAAGCGATCTCTGGCCATGTACTTGTTGAAGGTCGGTGAGGGTAGTAAGGGGTCCATGGACCAGTATTCTTCCAACTCATGCTTCTTGGAGTGTGGCATAAGAAGCATGAGGGCAAAACACATACAGCTCCTGCACTCCCAGCATGGTCCACTGTTGCATCTTGGCTGCACCTGTACCACTAGCAGCACGTTGTGATTCGAACCTGTTAGTCTCATCACATATGTGCTGCATGACTTCGTCATCTAGGAAGGCCAAAAGGTAGTCGACACACTCAGCATTTTCGTCCATAGTGAAGGCAGGCTGAACTCCTGACGAGCTTTCATCGAAAACCAGGTTTTCGGGGACAAAATCTGACCTTTCCGTCCACGCGAAGGCGTCCAGGATTCCCTGGCGTGGCCCGGTGGAGGGATGGTGGTGGTGGTGGTGGTGGAGGTTGGCTGAGAGGGAGGCTTATCACGGTCAAGGTCACTCGCACTGACCCTAGGTTGCCGTGCAGCACTAGCAGCCCTTACCCTACTAGCTACACTACTTCTCACTCTCTTAGATCTACCTCTACCTCTACGGCCGGCCTTCACTGTTGATGCTGGTGGTGACTCCAACAGCGAAGACTCCGGAGATAACTCAGCCAACGATGATGACGAGATGAGTAAAGCGGGGCTTAGGGGAACGGGGAGGTGAATGATCTCGTGACTCATGGCAGGCTGGGTCACGTGGGGCATTGTTCTGGGGCTAACACGCCGCCTTTTCACTCCCCTTCCCAAATTCTTTTCCTTCCTGCACTAAAGGCTCCTTTCCCTTGGAGCTACACACAGATTCACTGGTAGGAGCACTTGTTGTCGCTGTTTCTGGCGCGATAAGTTCACCCGGCTCATCACCGATTCACCGGAATCGTCAAAATCGCTGTCCATTATTATCATCGACAATTCAGCAAGTTCTCGTGCCACTGCAGAGTCACTGAGGCCTTTCCTGCTTGCCTCAACACTTTTCTTGGGGGTAGAGGTCACGGGGCCCTTTGCAATGGGCGCAGAAGCGGCAGGAATGGCGGGGCGCGAGTGCGACATGTTGTCTCTGCAGTGGAGGACAAGGAACTAAATGCCGCGGCTTATCTGAGAAGGGAAGGGTTGACAATGACACTTTAGGCTGACTGCTGCTAACTTACAGGCTAATTTTTTATAGGGAGAAAATCTCGGCAATAAATAAAGAAATAGGTACTTCCAGGTGAATGTAAATGTCAATTAGGATTCTCCCTTCCTTTCTGATATATATTTTTATTACAGACATCGATTACAAGGCATAAATCAAAGGGGAAATTACCATGGTAATGTAGCGAATGAATGCACGTGAGGTTTTGTCAGGTGATAATTGGGCAATTTCAGGAGTATAACACTATCACTTACCTGTTTTTTTTTGGTATATATTATTGGGTAAAAATATTGGGCATAGGGCTTATTTCAATGGATGAAATCTGTGGAAAAAGAAGAGGAAATTTCCGTGAGCGCAGCGCGACGTGAAGGTGAGAGGAGAGGGTAATGGAGGGCAAGTAGGGAGGAGTCAAGAAGGGGGTAAATTATCTGAGAAGGAAGGGTTGACAATGACACTTTAGGCTTACTGCTGCTAACTTACATGCTAATTTTTTATAGGTAGAAAATCTCGGCAATAAATATAGAAATAGGTAGTTCCAGGTGACTGTAAATGTCAATTAGGATTCTCCCTTCCTTTCTGATATATATTTTTATTACAGACATCGATTACAAGGCATAAATCAAAGGGGAAATTACTGTGGTAATGTAGCGAATGAATGCACGTGAGGTGTTGTCAGGTGATAATTAGGCAATTTCTGGAGTATAACACTATCACTTACCTTTTTTTTTTTTGGTATATATTATTGGGTAAAAATATAGGGCATAGGGCTTATTTCAATGGATGAAATCTGTGGAAAGAGAAGGGGGAAATTTCCGTAGCGCAGCGCGGCGTGGGAGGTGAGAGGAGAGGGTAATGGAGGGCAGTAGGGAGGGGAGTCAGGAAGGGGTTAAAATAGCTAAAATGTCAACAATGGATGGGAGTACAGATGAGATTTGGAGTGCTGACTAGTGTTGGACATTGGCAGTACTGATATGTGATACAAGCCACCACTTGAGAGCCCGGGATAATTCAAAATAACAGAATCACAAAAGTGACGCCCCGCGGTATGATCCATTGTAGCCGAGCGTCACGAAAGTGACGCCCCGCGGTTAAGGGGTTAAGGAACTGTTGAACATAGAGAATGAAAGCAGTGCAAGTATAAGTTGCTGGGGAATGGCTGGGAGATGGAGGGATGTGAGAAGAGAGGAAGAAATTAGTAGGATGGAAGTTGTAGAAGTAATGAAGGGGGTCAAAATGGGGAAAGCCCCAGGAATGGATGGTGTGGTGAAATCCTGAAGCATGGGGGAGAGATAGTAATAGAATGGACATGGAAGATGTGCAGCTTAGCCTTGGATGGTAGAGTCCCGGGGGATTGGAAGTCTGATTAAATTATTCCCCTGTGCAAAGGAGAATGGGAAAAAAAAGTGGTATCACAGGGGCATTTGTTTTTTTGTGTAATAGGAAATGTATGTGGTAGGATACTTAATGACAGAGTTAGGGAAATAACAAAGGAATTGGTTGGAAAAGAACAGGGAGGTTTTAGGAATGGAAGAGGTTATGTAGATTAGATATTCATTCTTAGATCTTTAGTGGAAATGTTTCTAGAGAAGAGAAAGAAGTTGGATGCGGCCTTCATGGATCTGAGGAAAGCATATGACAGGGTGAATAGACTTGGACTGTGGAAAGTATTAAGAATATATGGAGTAAATGGGAAGTTGTTGAATGCCGTGAAGAGTATGTACGATGGTGCTAAGGCTGCGTTGCGTGTGGAGAGTGAACTGAGTGATTTTTTATATTTGAAGGTTGGATTGAAACAAAGATGTGTCATGTCTCCTTGGTTGTTCAGTCTGTATATGGATGGAGTTATAAAAGAGATGGAGCGGCCCTAATGAGAGGCGGCAGTGTTTAGAAACGCCTTGTACTGTTGTTTGCAGATGATATTGTGTTGTTAAGTGACGACGAAGGAGAGCTGCAAGGCTTGGTGGATCAGTTTGGGAGAGTGTGTAATAAACATAATCTAAAGGTGAATGTAGGGAAGAGTAAAGTTATGGTCTTCGAAGACATTGAGTCAGAGAATGTTCATTGAAGTTGGGTGAGGAGGAAATGGAAAATGTGAGTGTGTTTAAATACTTACGTAGTGTGATAAGTAAGGATGCAAGTTTAGAGGATGAAGTGCTTGAAAGGGTGCAACAAGGAAGAAAGGTTGCTGGTTCCTTGAAAGCAGTGATAAGAACAGGAGTGTATTAAGGATCTTGAAACACAGGGGGCTTAGCCTAGCCTAGATCTCTTTACATTTTTACCAGATAATTTTCAAGTTATTTCAGAGAAGAATGAAAATATGATGTGAGACAGGTCTGTGCTGTATCAAAAGGTTCCGGTCAGGTGCTTAGGCTAACTTTTGCAACATGATATAAAAATAAAATGACTACAATCTGAGTTGTGGCAAAACTGTGTTATCTCTGCATCTTGGCCATCTGATACTCTCCTCTTCACCCCTCCAGAACCTCTTTTGGTGTTTCATCTGTCTGTCGCACTAATCATCTCTGCTTTCTCCTCCTGTTCTCTCCTCCTCTCTCCTGTCCTGCTTATAAAAAGGATGCAGTCAGCATATGCCAAGCAACATCTAACCAAATCTCTCATTTTATGATATGATGATTAAATTTTAAACACATGGTATTTATCAATTTATCAAATACATACAGTAGACTTAACACATTTTTTTTTTTTTTTTTTTTTATGGGGAGGAAGGATCATGGTGTGGCATCTTGATTTTAGTTGGGCGAATGTGTCAATCACTTTGTCATAATCAAGGTTTCCAGCCAACTCTATCTCGATTGATAACCCTGCCAGATCATTGAGCCTCTTCTGGCCCATGGTCTACCTATGCAAAGTACGTAGTCGGCGAAGAGCACTGAATGATCACTCACAACTGCAGCTACCGACCGGGATGGTAAGAGCCACCTGTAAGATTATCTTCAGTGATGGGAACATCATGGGATCAAGGAGTTTGAACACACTCAGAATATCTGGGATGGTTTCTGGCCCCTTCCTGTTGAAAAAGCTTTTCGCCACCATGACCTCCTCTGGGATTAGTTGGATGTTGTATTGCGAGTCTAGTTTCTCTAGGGACTGCATGCACAGGAAGGTTTCAGAGGCCAGGTGACATGCTTGAATGCCAATCATGACTTCCCTCCCAACACTAGAAAAATGATTCTCCAGCTCATTGGTCATTCGATCAATGCAAGGGTAGATAAGTCTCTGCCTGAGATGTTCTGAATCATTGAGCAAGTCTGATGTGGAACCACAGGACACCTCCACAACAAAGTAATCTATCTTCTGTTTCCTTCTTGGACCGAGAGAAGACTCCTGGATGTCATTCTCCTCACATGCAGCCTTTGTCATGGCATAGATCTTTTCAGCCACCTGTGCATTTCGCTGGCTAACCAGGGAATCATGCACTGCACTGTTGTAGTGCATTGCCTGTGCCAAGTCGACGGTTTCTTTCTGAAGAACCTCATGAAACCCTTCAGTGATGCCAAGCAACTTTTTGAACACAACCAACAGGTACACCACAGGAAGTCAGCATAATTTTGAATGCATACCTAGCGCTGTTGGTGTTCTCATCTTCTGAAGAGATTTCATGACAGCAGGAAAATTCTTCAGGAGTGCATTAACCCGCTGCGTCCTGGAGACATGAATTCACGTCCTCACATGATGTGCACTCATATCCCGGAGACGTGAATTAATGCGGCAACATTGCAAGGTCCCTAATTTGCACAATTTTCAATTTTCGCGAGTGATTTCGCGAGTGATTTTTAGCATGTATACACAGGACACCTTCCTCTATTCCTCTACAAGATGCCAAGCAGGGACAGTGCCTTACAACGCATAATCTCTCCCCCCCCCCTGCATGCCATTGTCTCGGCAATTCACCTGTTAACAGTGACCTGGCCAATAAAGACATTCAGGGTCAGAGTGATTCCCCAATCGATGACAATGTGGAGGACAAAATTTACATATCATTAGAGGAAGAAACAGTCAGAAATGATGATCAGGTAATGTGGGAAAAAAAGGTCATGAATGGTGATGAGTTAGTGAGTGAAACAATGCTTATAATGCCTATATTACTGTTTGAAAACCAATATATTCTTGTACTACTTATAAATTCGTACCAAGTAAATAAATAAATGTTGTTTATGAGTGGATAAAATCGTTACCCTCCCATAGAACTCGTTTTCTTTGGTGCCAGTCTGTTAGAAAACCCAGTCAGGTAAGGAGGTACTGGTACCTGGATCGAGTATTTTAAACCTCAGGTGAGCGATTTCTCCATGAATTTTCGATGTTTCTCACCAAAAGCGGATGTTTGAGCCAAAAAAAAAAAAAGGTCCAAAAATGTCGGGACTGGGGTGTACCACTGCCCAGAAAATGTCGGGATGGGGCGGGTTAATAAAAGTCAACTGACATGACCATTGGGAGTTTGATATTTGTACAAGCTCTCTCTTCTCAATGTGGAGCCCCTTCTGAATGGCAGCATACTGGTTGTAGTCGACTGTAGACACACTGAAAAATAAGTAGAGGTTTTCAAGCAGATAAAAAAATTCTGTGGCTTCAGGCATGGCCTTGCATGTGGCAAAAGACCAGGTTTAGGTCATGTGCATAGCAATGCATATAGACAGCCTTTGGATGTTTTTCCCAGAAATGAGCTTGAACCCCTCAAACAGATCCACTCATCACTGCTACCTGTCGTATGTTTGGGTGACAGCTTTCAGGTCAGCAATGTTGTTGGACACAAGAACCTGCTCGACTGCGTTTGTGATCGCTTCTGCACCATAGTCATTTAGTTTCTTCAAACAAAGGAAATTTTCTTTATGTTACCTTCTGGTGGAACATAACATACACATACGGCGAGCTGTTCTGTGTGCCCATCCTTGGCTTCATCTGCCATTACCACAAAGATCTTTGATTCCATTACTTCTTGAATGATTTGTGCTGTGACCTCTTTGGAGCATCATCTGATTACTTCATTTTGAGAATAAGACGAGAGGTATGTAAAATTAGCAGGAGCTTTGTATCTCTGCAGGAAATGGTCGAACTTTTGCAGCAGCTGCATACATTCAGGGAAGTTCCCTTGGTTGGGGCTGTCATCCGTTTCACAGTGGCCACGAAAAGAAATGCCATGTTTGGCCAAAAAGACAGTGACAGAAATTATGTGGCATGAATATTCCCTTCTTTCACTGATCTCGTTCACATTAGCAGTTTGTAACTGCTCAGCTACATCACCATGAACTTTGCTTGCTTCATAGCTACCATGGAGGCCTTGTGAAATAAAGTCTTCTCATGGTCCCTAAACGAACCTAGAGCCCTCTTCCAGTTGCTGTAGCTAGTAGAGGCTAGGCCATCTTTCTTTTGCCTACATTCCTGCTTGCTGAAGCAGAAGGCGGAATTTCGGCTGAGTGAATACTCTAGCCAGTTATAGGTGTCGTACCAGCTCCTCTGAAAGGACCTCTTCTGAAGTCCAAATTATTTGGAAGGAAACTGGATGTCTTTTACATGTTTTGGACCCGTGTCTCGGTGTCCTAAAGCTGTCTCATGAGAGCCATCTCCCTTTTTTCCCTCGTCTCTCCTTCCTGGCTCATCTGTGAAGCAGCAGTAAACGACAGGTTTTAGGCCTTTACATTTATCTACCCACAACAAAATTCACAACTCTATCAACTGTTTCATTTGCTCTGTGATTCACCTAGTAAATATGTTTTTTTTCCTTTATTTTTACATATTTTACTAATCACTCCTTTATGCTGCATTTATGTTTTGTATTGTCCTATATTAGTGTACATTTCATTTATTTCACACATTATGCCATGTGTCTAATCGTCGCCTTGTCTTTTATGCCTTTCATTTGTATCATTTTATTCTCTTATATGAAATGTTTTGAGCTACATTTTAATGATAAAAGGTGATGTGCTATACAAATAGATGTATAATTAAACCCGCCCTGTCCCGACCGATTTTCTACCACAGACTCCCACCATCCCCACCACTTTTGGAAAAAAAAAAACTTTTGGCTCAAACATCCACTTTTGGTGAGAAACATCGAAAATTCATAGAGAAATCGCTCGCCTGGGGTTTAAAATAATCGATACAGGTAGAAGTGCCATTATCTTACTGGGTTTTAAGGCTGGCTCCAAAGAAAACGAGTTCTGTGGGAGAGTTACTATTCCACACCACTCATAAACGGTATTTATTTATATATTTAGTACGATTTTATATGCAATACGAGAGTATATTGGTTTTCACACAGTAACATAGGCAATATAAGCATTGTTTCACTCACCAAACACATCAACATTCCTGACCTGTTTTGGCGACATTACTTGATGGGTCTGGTTAGTACTTGGATGGGTGACCGCCTGGGAACACCAGATGCTGTTGGCATCCCTACTTGTCAAGTGGGGTTGGTGGAGGATTGGTGCCCCTCCCTGTAAAACAATTAACTCTAAGCCATTGGCCACCCCGTCTGGGATACATGGCGTCTGG
The DNA here is from genome assembly GCF_032717465.1 of Coenobita brevimanus. Classification (NCBI taxonomy): domain Eukaryota; kingdom Metazoa; phylum Arthropoda; class Malacostraca; order Decapoda; family Coenobitidae; genus Coenobita; species Coenobita brevimanus. The sequence continues at coordinate 22,093,506 of NC_136975.1, forward strand.
CAATGGATGGATGGATGGGACTTGATGGTCATTTCTGTTCCGCTAATGCTACATAAACTTTGTCCTCCACATTGTCATCGATTGGGGAATCACTGGCCCTGAATTTCGTACCATGGCACAATATGTCATTAGTGGCCAGGTCACTGATAACAGGTGAATTGCTGAGACAGTGGCATGCGGGGGGAGGGGAAGGTCATGCGGGGTAAGGCATCGTTCCTCCCTGGCATCTTGTAGAGGAAAGTGTCCCGTGTATACGTACCAAAAATCACACAAAAATTGAAAATTGTGCAAATTAGGGACTTTGCAATTGATGCGCGTTTATATACATCAACAGGACTGACAGTGACAAAACGTGTGGACGTATATATACGTCAGTGGGAAGCAGTGGGTTAATTGCTTATTGCACACACACACACACACACACACACACAGCGAGAAGGTACGGAACATGTATACACTGCTTGCAAATATGAGAATAGCATTCACATATGTAAATGAAGACATGCTAAGAAGGATAATAACATCGTTCATTAGACCAACCCTGGAATATGCATCAGTAGTCTGGAGTCCTCATCTCAAAAAGCACATAAACAAGATTGAAAAAGTTCAAAGGGCCGCTACAAGATGGATACCAAGCTTAAGGGACTTAAGCTATGAAGAAAGACTAAATAAACTGAATCTACCAACTTTACAGGAGAGAAGGAAAAGAGGTGACATGATAATACTATATAAGTGCCTATCAGGAAAGGAGAAAATAGACATAAATGATTACTTAACATATGGAGAAGCATCAGCAAGAGGACACTGCAAAAAACTGCATAAGGAGAGGTGATAAAGACGTAAGGAAATTCAGTTTCCCAAACAGAGCAATTGATCAATGGAATGCAGCTACCAAATGAAATAGTGTGTGCCAAAACAATTCACAAATTTAAGGATATGTACGATAAATATGGTTTAAGACACGGGACAGTACGAGCTTGACTCATTCCTGTAAAGATACAATTAGGTAAGAACAATTAGGTAAGAACACACCCACGCACACACACACACACACACACACACACACACACACACACACACACACACACACACACACACACACACCCACCATGCAGTACTAAATTGAAACTCCAGGATAGCATATGACATAGTTAACAGCAATGAAAGTTACAAAAAGAGCCTAAAATATTAAGAACAATTAGGTAAGAACACACACACACACACACACACACACACACCATGCAGTACTAAATTGAAACTCCAGGATAGCATATGACATACTTAACAGCAATGAAAGTTACAAAAAGAGACTAAAATATTAAAAGGGAAACTATCATGACCTAAAGAAGTGCTTCTTAGAAACTGATTGGGGAAAGGAGCTTAGAGGACAAGATTTAAATGCTATATATAAAAAATTCTGTGAACTTTATGAAGTAGGAGTCCAGAAGTACATCCCACAGCACAAAAAAGCAGAAAAAAAAATAAAGAAATGGTTCAATACAGAATAAAAAAAATCAAAAGAAAAAAGCGAATTGTTGTGGAATAGATACAGAAGACACAATAGTGAAAGGGCATATAATAATTACAAGCAGTCAAGAAACGATTATACAAGACTAAGGAGGGAAGCCCAAAACAGTTTGAGGAGGATATCACAAATAAAAGTAGTGATCAACCTAAGCTATTTTACAGCTACATCAGAAACAAAACCAAAGTAAAAGATAAAATACAATCCATTACGGACGAGGGAATCACCTATACACAAGAGAAGTATATTTGTGAAGCACTAAACAAGAAATTCCAATCAGTTTTTACAGAGGAAAAAAATTTTGAGAGGGATTATGTGGAACATGCATGCCCACACATACTACCAGATATACAAACATCAGAAAAAGTAATACAGGAGGAGCTAAGTAATTAGACAAAGGAAAAGCAAATGGTCCTGATGAAATTTCATGTTGGGTACTACGTGAATGTGCAAAGGAGTTAAGTAAACCATTTTCTTTAATTTTCAAGAAATCCTTGAGTCAAGGTAAACTACTTGATATTTGGAAGAAAGCAAACATTGTTCCCTTATTCAAGAAAGGGAATACTGTAGATAAAATCCACTCAAGTACCGACCAGTATCACTAACCAGTGTTGTAAGCAAGGTATTAGAAAAGCTTATAAGAAAAGCTTGGGTAAATCATCTAGAAGAACACAATATGATAACAGAAAGACAGTTTGGTTTCAGAAAAGGAAAATCATGTGTTACTAATCTGTTGAGCTACTATGACAGAGTAACAGATACATTACAGGAAAGAGAAGGATGGGTGGACAGTATCTATTTAGATTTCAAGAAAGCTTTTGACACAGTACCACACCAAAGACTTTTATGGAAACTGTACCATCAAGGAGGAATTCGAGGCAAACTGTATTATTGGATGCAAAATTTTCTCATAAGAAGAGAAATGAGAACAGTACTAAGGAGAAATTACTCATCATGGAAAGAAGTGACTAGTGGAGTACCACAGGGCTCAGTGCTGGCACCAATCATGTTTTTAGTGTATATAAATGATACAGACAGTAACACTGGAAATGAAAGCTATCTAAATATGTTTGCAGATGATACAAAAATACAAAGAAGAATTACTAACACAGACTCTTGTAAAGAGTTACAAGAAGAATTAAATAAACTTCATGAATGGAGTAATACATGGCAAATGGAATTCAATGTGGACAAGTGTCATGTAATCAAGGTTGGTAAAAGTGGAAAAAGACCTGATTGGGATTATACTTTAGGAAATAAAACCCTACACACATCAGAAAGGGAGAAGGACCTAAGTGTGATTATCAATAACAGACTATCTCCGGCTGACCACATCAGTGAGAAGGTACAGAACATGTATACACTGCTTGCAAATATGAGAATAGCATTCACATACATAAATGAAGACATGATAAGAAAGATAATAACATCATTCATCAGACTAACCCTGGAGTATGCATCAGTAGTCTGGAGTCCTCATCTCAAAAAACACGTGGACAAGATTCAAAAAGTTCAAAGGGCCGCTGCAAGATGGGTACCAAGCTGAAGGGATCTAAGCTACGAAGAAAGACTAAATAAACTGAATCTACCAACACTACAGGAGAGAAGGAAAAGAGGTGACATGATAATACTATATAAGTGCATATCAGGGAAGGAGAAAACAGACATAAATGATTACTTAACATATGGAGAAGCATCAGCAAGAGGACACTGCAAAAAAGTGCATAAGAAGAGAGGTGATAAAGACGTAAGGAAATTCAGTTTCCCAAACAGAGCAATTGATCAATGGAATGCACTACCGAATGAAATAGTGTGTGCCAAAATAATTCACAAATTTAAGGATATGTACGATAAATACGGTTTAAGACACTGGACAGTACGAGCTTAGCTCATTCCTGTAAAGATACAATTAGGTAAGGTAAGAACACACACACACACATTAACTAACAAATCATCTTTGAATGGCACTGTTGGCACACTAATGTGTTTGGGGAAATTATACAAAACCTGCTCAAATAATGGGTAGATTTTTTTTGTTTTACATAATTAAAGTAGCACTGACCTAGTAGACTTTTTTTTTTCCAATGGGAAGATGGAGAAATTTACTTTGTAAATAATATTAATATTACAATATCACAGTGAGTACAGGCTAGTTAGACCAGTGGTTCTGAAACTGGTGTACTGTACCTGGAATTATTCTTATTTGATGATTGATTTACATAGCTATAATCAAAAGTCTACCTTAAATACTTGGTATGCCTTGTGTGAGAAAAGCGTTTGAGAACCACTGAGCAAGACTGGCTACTGGCTAAAGACCCCTTTGCTTCACCAAACTGGGCTTGTAGACAATGCAGAGGCAGCGGTAATCTCCCATCGTGACTCATCTGCTGCTACAGCAACAGCAGGAAGTAACTCTTCCTCTGCCTCCTCTAGCCTTGCAGGCTGCACCTCATTGCCTGGACTCCTTTCATTTTGAAAAAGCTTCTTATATCCATAGCCTCAGGTCTTGCTAGCTACCACCAGATGTCAAAAAGCCCTATAACCTGTGCTCTCTCTCTCTCTCTCTCTCTCTCTCTCTCTCCCTCATGTGCGCGTGAGCTGGCACCACTGCGTGACTGATGGCCGACAAGCGAGTGGCCGTGATAGGAATGAACGTGAACCAGACGGGATAAAAGCAAATGTTTTTTTGTACAAGATTATCAGTTCTAGTATTAGGAACAAGAATTAAAATTTTGTGCTGGTCCCGGCCGGGGCTATTATTATTTTTGGAAAGAAAAAAAAAAGAGCTATTTGAGATCCGGGGCTATTCATAAACCATTTGGAGCTATAGCCCCCAATACCGAGGCCAAACTACGCCAATGGATAAGAAACAGGGAACTGAGCATGGAAGTAAAAAAGTTAGCACATGACATGGAAGTACCCATGGAAGTAAAAAAGTTACTGCATGACAGTATTGTGATACCAACTATAATATATGGTTGTGAAGCTAGAACCTTGTTGGAGGGACACAAGTCCAGAGTGACAGCAGTGGAAATGAGTTACTTGAGAGGAGCATGTGGAGTCGCATCGAAAGACAAACTGACAAATGAGGAAGTGAAGGAGCATTGTGGTGTGGATGTGGATGTAATAGGAAGCGTTAGGAGAAGCACATTGAGGTGGTTTGGCCATGTGGAGGGGATGGAGAGCAAGTGACTGACGAGGAGAGTGTATGTGAGTGAGGTGGACGGGGGAAGAGGGAGGGGGAGGCCAAGAATGAGATGATGGGATGGAGTGGAGAGGTATATGAGGCTCTGGCACACCTAATGTCTGACTTGGCTCGTATCTCTGACTGGGGTAAAAATAATCTGGTTGTTTTTAATGTGTCAAAGACTCGGTTTTCACACTTATCAACCGGAAAAAATCTTCCACAGGTATACACACTAATGTGTAATAATATTCAGCTTAATCCTGCATCATCCTTGAACATGCTTGGGGTTTGATTTACTCAGGACTTATCTTGGAAAGATCACATTACGTCTCTCGTAAAATCTGCTTCCAAGAGATTAGGTGTGCTAAGCCGACTCCGTTCCTTCTTTACCCCTGCACAATTGTTAACTCTATACAGGGGTTTTATCCACCCCTGTGTGGAGTACAACTCTCATGTGTGGGGAGGCTCCCCACATACAGCTCTTCTCAATAGGGTGGAGTCAAAGGCTTTTCGTCTCATTATCTCTCCTCCTCTTACTGACTCCATTCAACCTTTGTTTCTTCGTCGCACTGTTGCAGCTTTATCTCTTTTCTATCGCTACTTCAATGGTCACTGTTCCTCTTAACTGTCTGCATGCATTCTTCCACTTCTATGACGGGTGCGTAACACCCGTCTAGCATTTGTTCTTTCTCTGAAATCTCCATTCTAGGAGATTTCAATGTTCACCACCACCTTTGGCTCTCCTCTCCTTTCACTGATCCATCTGATGAACAAGCCTACACCTTTTCTATCCTTAATGACCAAGAGCAGCTTGTACAGCACCCTACCCATATCCCTGACCGCATTGGAGAGAGCTCCAACATACTTGACATCTTCCTTACAACTAATCCTTCTGTTTACACTGTTAATCATTTCTCTCCGCTGGGCTTCTCCAATCACAACCTTATCACTTTAACCTGTCCTCTCGCTCTGGTACGGCCTGCGGACCCTCCAAAGAAACGTCGTCTGTGGCACTTTGGAGCTGCGGATTGGGAGGCCCTCAGGCAGTACTTCTTTGATTTTCCCTGGAATGAGTATTGCTTCCATGGCCGGGAGCCATCTGGGTGTGCCTTGTGCATTACAGAGGTTATTCTCTCGGGCATGGAAGCATATGGTACATTCCTTTCTCATATCCTCTGACTAATGCACGAAAGCCTTGGTTTAATCACGCTTGTTCTAATGCTGTCCGCAACAAGGAGCGGGCCTATAAAAGGTATCGGAGCCAACCCACTCCTGCATCACATCTTTTATACGTTTCTGCCCAGAATCGTGCTAAGTCTGTTCTTCACTCTGCTAAAAATAATTTCATTCATGCTAAAGGCTCTCAACTCTCTAACTCGAATTCTTCCCGCTCCTTCTGGCACCTTGCCAAAAAAACTTTCTAACAACTTTACCTCATCATCCTTCCCTTCTCTTTTCTACTCTGATGGCTCTGTAGCTATTTCTTCTACTGATAAAGGAGATCTCTTCACTCAGACTTTCTCCTCCAATTCCATCTTAGACAATTCTGGTGCTGTTCCTCCATCACTTCCCCCCTCTGACTTCCTCATGGCTGACATTAAAATTTCTTCAGCTGATGTATTTTCTGCCATCACAGGCCTCAATACTAATAAGGCATATGGTCCTGATGGAGTCCCTCCTGTTGTTCTCAAGAACTGTACTTTCGTGCTTACACCCTGCCCAGGCAAACTCTTTTGCCTTTGTCTATCAACTTGTACCTTTTCTTCTTGCTGGAAGTTTGCTCTCATTCAGCCAATCCAAAAGAAGGGTGACCATTTCCAACCCACTAACTATCGTTCAATTCCTTTAACATCCTGTATCTCAAAAGTTTTCGAGACTATTTTTAACAGAAAAATTTTAAAGCATCTTTCCTATCACAACTTTCTTTCTGATCGTCAGTATGGGTTCCGTCAGGGACGCTCCACAGGCGATCTTCTCACCTACCTTTCAGACTCCTGGTCATCCTCCTTTCGGGACTTTGGCGAAAGCTTTTCCATTGCACTTGACATCTCAAAGGCTTTCGATCGAGTCTGGTATAAATCTTTAACCCGTCACGTCCCGAGCTATTTTGCACCTCTGACACCCCCTAATCCCGAGGTATTTTCGATTTTTTTTTTTTTGGCTAAAACCTCCGCTTTTGGTGAGAAACATCGAAATTTCATAGAGAAATCGCTCACCTGAGGTTTAAAATACTCGATCCAGGTACCAGTACCTCCTTACCTGACTGGGTTTTCTAACAGGCTGGCACCAAAGAAAACGAGTTCTATGGGAGGGTAACTATTTCACACCACTCATAAACGGTATTTATTTGTTTACTTGGTACGAATTTATATGTAGTACAAGAGTATATTGGTTTTCAAACAGTAATATAGGCATTATAAACATTGTTTCACTCACTAACTCATCACCATACCTGACCTTCTTTTGCCACATTACCTGATCATCATTTCTGACTGTTTCTTCCTCTAATGCTATGTAAACTTTGTCCTCCACATTGTCATTGATTGGGGAATCACTCTGGCCCTGAATGTCTTTACTGGCCAGGTGACTGGTAACAGGTGAATTGTCGAGACAACGGCGTGTGGGAGGGCGGGGGAGGTTATGTGGTGTAAGGCATTGTCCCTGCTTGGCATCTTGTAGAGGAATAGAGGAAGGTGTCCCATGTATACGTACGAAAAATCACACGCAAAAATTGAAAATTGTGCAAATTAGGGACCTTGCAATTGTACGATGTACCAGTACGTCGTTGGTACTGGCAAGTGCAAAATATTGCAATGTACCCATATGTCGACGGGACAGGGCGGGTTAATTTCCAAACTGTCGTCTTACGGTTTCTATCCTTCTATCTGTGCCTTCATCTCTAGCTTCCTTTCTGGTCGTTCTATAGCTGCTGTTGTAGATGGCCACCTTTCTTCTCCTAGATCTATTAACAAATGTGTTCCTCAGGGCTCTGTCTCGCCTTCTCTTACTGACTCCATTCAACCTTTGTTTCTTTGTCGCACTGTTGCAGCTTTATCTCTTTTCTATCGCTACTTCAATGGTCACTGTTCCTCTTAACTGTCTGCATGCATTCCTCCAATTCTATGCTGGGTGTGTAACACCCGTCTAGGATTTGTTCTTTCTCTGAAATCTCCGTTCTAGGAGATTTCAATGTTCACCACCACCTTTGGCTCTCCTCTCCTTTCACTGATCCATCTGATGAACAAGCCTACACCTTTTCTATCCTTAATGACCTAGAGCAGCTTGTACAGCACCCTACCCTTATCCCTGACCGCCTTGGAGAGAGCTCCAACATACTTGACATCTTCCTTACAACTAATCCTTCTGTTTACACTGTTAATCTTTTCTCTCCACTGGGCTTCTCCAATCACAACCTCATCACTTTAACCTGTCCTCTCGCTCTGGTACGGCCTGCGGACCCTCCAAAGAAACGTCGTCTGTGGCACTTTGGAGCTGCAGATTGGGAGGCCCTCAGGCAGTACTTCTTTGATTTTCCCTGGAATGAGTATTGCTTCCATGGCCGGGAGCCATCTGGGTGTGCCTTGTGCATTACAGAGGTTATTCTCTCAGGCATGGAAGCATATGGTACATTCCTTTCTCATATCCTCTGACTAATGCACGAAAGCCTTGGTTTAATCACGCTTGTTCTAATGCTGTCCGCCAACAACGAGCGGGCCTATAAAAGGTACCGGAGCCGACCCACTCCTGCATCACATCTTTTATACGTTTCTGCCCAGAATCGTGCTAAGTCTATTCTTCACTCTGCTAAAAATCATTTCATTCATACTAAAGGCTCTCAACTCTCTAACTCGAATTCTTCCCGCTCCTTCTGGCACCTTGCCAAAAAAACTTTCTAACAACTTTACCTCATCATCCTTCCCTTCTCTTTTCTACTCTGATGGCTCTGTAGCTATTTCTTCTACTGATAAAGGAGATCTCTTCACTCAGACTTTCTCCTCCAATTCCATCTTAGACAATTCCGGTACTGTTCCTCCATCACTTCCCCCCTCTGACTTCCTCATGGCTGGCATTAAAATTTCTTCAGCTGATGTATTTTCTGCCATCACAGGCCTCAATACTAATAAGGCATATGGTCCTGATGGAGTCCCTCCTGTTGTTCTCAAGAACTGTGCTTTCGTGCTTACACCCTGCCCAGGCAAACTCTTTCGCTTTTGTCTATCAACTTGTACCTTTCCTTCTTGCTGGAAGTTTGCTCTCATTCAGCCAGTCCCAAAGAAGGGTGACCATTTCCAACCCACTAACTATCGTCCAGTTGCTTTAACATCCTGTATCTCAAAAGTTTTCGAGACTATTCTTAACAGAAAAATTTTAAAGCATCTTTCCTATCACAACCTTCTTTCTGATCGTCAGTATGGGTTCCGTCAGGGACGCTCCACAGGCGATCTTCTCACCTACCTTTCAGACTCCTGGTCATCCTCCTTTCGGGACTTTGGCGAAAGCTTTTCCATTGCACTTGACATCTCAAAGGCTTTCGATCGAGTCTGGTGTAAATCTTTAACCCGTCACGTCCCGAGCTATTTCGCACCTCCGACACCCCCTAATCCCGAGGTATTTTCGAAAAATTTTTTTTTGGCTAAAACCTCCGCTTTTGGTGAGAAACATCGAAATTTCATAGAGAAATCGCTCACCTGAGGTTTAAAATACTCGATCCAGGTACCAGTACCTCCTTACCTGACTGGGTTTTCTAACAGGCTGGCACCAAAGAAAACGAGTTCTATGGGAGGGTAACTATTTCACACCACTCATAAACGGTATTTATTTATTTACTTGGTACGAATTTATATGTAGTACGAGAGTATATTGGTTTTCAAACAGTAATATAGGCATTATAAACATTGTTTCACTCACTAACTCATCACCATACCTGACCTTCTTTTGCCACAATACCTGATCATCATTTCTGACTGTTTCTTCCTCTAATGCTATGTAAACTTTGTCCTCCACATTGTCATCGATTGGTGAATCACTCTGGCCCTGAATGTCTTTATTGGCCAGGTCACTGGTAACAGGTGAATTGTCGAGACAATGGCGTGTGGGAGGGGGGGGGAGGTTATGTGGTGTAAGGCATTGTCCCTGCTTGGCATCTTGTAGAGGAATAGAGGAAGGTGTCCCGTGTATACGTACGAAAAATCACACGCGAAAATTGAAAATTGTGCAAATTAGGGACCTTGCAATTGTACGATGTACCAGTACGTCGTTGGGACTGGCAAATGCAAAATGTTGCAACGTACCCATACGTCGACGGGACGGGGCGGGTTAATTTCCAAACTGCCCTCTTACGGTTTCTATCCTTCTATCTGTGCCTTCATCTCTAGCTTCCATTCTGGTCGTTCTATAGCTGCTGTTGTAGACGGCCACCTTTCTTCTCCTAGATCTATTAACAATGGTGTTCCTCAGGGCTCTGTCCTATCACCAACTCTCTTCCTTTTATTCATCAATGACATACTAAGCTGTACATCTAACCCTATCCACTCATACGCTGATGACTCCACCCTTCATGTTTCCATTCGATGCTCACAACATCATTCTCAGCAGTTACTTCAGCAAACAAGGGATGAGGCTATGGCACACCTAATGTCTAACTTGGCTCATATCTCTGACTGGGGTAAAAATATTCTGGTTGTTCTTAATGCATCAAAGACTCAGTTTTTCCACCTATCAATCCGACAGAATCTTCAACAGGTATACCCACTAATGCATCATCCTTGAACATGCTTGGGGTTTGATTTACTCGGGACTTATCTTAGAAAGATCATATTACATCTCTTGTAAAATCTGCTTCCAAGAGATTGGGTGTGCAAAGTTGACTCCGTTCCTTCTTTACCCCTGCACAATTGTTGCCTCTATACAGGGGTTTTATCCACCCCTGCGTGGAGTACAACTTTCATGTGTGGGGAGGCTCCCCACATACAGCTCTTCTCAATAGGGTGGAGTCAAAGGCTTTTCGCCTCATTAACTCTTCTCCTCTTACTGACTCCCTTCAACCTCTGTCTCTTTGCTGCACTTTTGCATCTTTATCTCTTTTTTATCGCTGCTTCAATGGTCACTGCTCCTCTGAACTTTCTGCATGCATTCCTTCACCTCTACGACGGGTGCTATGCACCCGTCTGCTATGCACCCGTCTAGCAGCAAACTCTCATCCCTTTTCTGTCCAACTCTCTAATGCAAGAGTTAACCACTAATCCCAGTCCTTCATTTATGCAACAGGTCAACTCTGGAACTGTCTCCTTCTGTCTGTATTTCCTGCTTCCTATGATCTCCAGTCTTTCAAACGCATTGTGTCCAGGCATCTCAAAATGATCAGATATTGAATTCGGCTCTCTCTTGCGTTTTGTTTTTCTCTTGGAAGGAACAGTTTTGTGGGCTCGTTGCCTTTGGTTCCTTCTTCTTCATATAAAAAAGAAAATCCCTTTTCTGTCCAACTTTTTAATGCAAGAGTTAACCGTTACTCCCAGTCCATTTATGCAACAGGTCAGCTCTGGAACTGTCTTCCTCTGTCTGTATTTCCTGTTTCCTATGATCTCCAGTCTTTCAAACGCAGTGTGTGTAGGCATCTCGAAATGATCGGATCTTTAATTTGGATCTCTCTTGTATTATGTTTTTCTCTTAGAACGAACAATATTTGCGGGCTTGCGGCCTTTGGTTCCTTGTCCCTCGCATAAATATATATATATATATATATATATATATATATATATATATATAGATAGATAGAGAGAGAGGTGAGCTGGGAGCAGGGCAGTGACATGGTTGAGGACAGGGCGATATGGAGGCAATTTGTTTATGGCGGCCGCTTATGGATTAAGGCGTCTGGCAATATATATATATATATATATATATATATATATATATATATATAAGGGTGGGTCGAAATATTTTTGATTAAAAATTGTCATGCCTATGCTTGAAAAGTATGTGACTGGGTGCTAAGATTCTTAATACAATTTTTTTTTTTTTAAATCCAAGATTATTTAGAGGTGCCGCAAAACATTTGTATTTTGACGCCATAAGTATCATGAATAAACTCGTAAGGTCTTACACATATTGGAGTTTAGAGGTTGTATTTGTTTGTGAATTTATTTCTACGAAGTACCCTTTATTGATTTGCTGCCCATTGCATTACAGGTAAAGGTAGTGACTTATGAAAGTATACTTTCACAACAGAGTACAGAACATTCTTAGTAATTAAAAGACATGGCTAATGCCGTGATAATTGGAAAGGAGGTAAAGAGAAAAACTCTGCCAGCTGTCTCACTTTTTGGAGAAGCAGAGTTTACTGAAACCCAGCTTCCTACATATGATGAAGTTGTTAAACATTACCTGCATATTATAGCAGCTCTTCTTTGGAAAAGTAAAGGATAGAAGGAACCAGCTGCCAATGAAGTACCGAAACAAGAGACAACGGCAGTGAGGGAAATATGGAAAAAATCTTCGATTCCTACAATCTCTCAACAGCAAGTATTAGCCAAAGATAAGATGTGTCATGACAAATACAGAAAAATTATGAAAACTGACCGGAAACGGAAAAATTTTGAAGGTAAGTTGAAGGATTTTACAAGCAAAAACAAACAGGTCTTCGACATTGCAGCTTGTAAATGTGTGGACTTCTCATCGTGTTCTTGCGATAAGAACAGTAAAGTTCCAATTGAAGAACGTTCCTTTTTTATTGATCTGAGGACATCCAAGAAGATGTTCATCCAAGGTACTGATTATCAAACCACTAAGGAGCTTCAAAAACGTGCAGCACGTGAAGAACAAGGAAAACATCGACTTGAGAAGTACCTGAAGGAGGACAGGCCGTCGACATCTACAGCAGAATATGTTGATAACAGCGGAAAAAGTTCTTCTGATAGTTCAGATGATGATGAGACTGGTTATGAATGTGAAGCTGAGGATGGCAAACACAGACCTAAATCGAGCCAGCTCAGAAGAAAGCTACCATCTCTAGCAAGAGCATGTGACAGGTTTAGAATTTCTGATAGGGAAGCAGCAATAGCAGCAGCTGCAATGCAAGATTTTGGTCTCATTACTCCTCAAGAAAAATCAAATGTAGTAGACAAAAGTAAGTTGAGGAGACAGAGGAAGAAAATGAGGGAAGATCTGAATGAAACAAGGAAGGAAAATGAATAGAAGCCTTGTATTTTGATGGGCGAAAGGATGACACTAGAGTAAACATAAAGAAAACAAGTGGATATTACACCATTAATGTAAAAGAGGAGCATATTACACTGATTGCTGAGCCAAATTCAAAATATCTTGGATATTTCATCCCTCAGACTGGGAATGCATTAATTATAGCTACTGGAATAAATGAATATCTTAAGAAAGAAAAAGTTAACACCGATGACTTGAAGGCCACTGGCTGTGATGGAACAGTCACTAACGCTGGCAGTAAAAATGGTGTCATGAAACTAATGGAGGCTCATTTCAAGAAAGCATTTCACTGGTTCATATGTTTACTACATGCCAATGAACTGCCCCTTCGCCATTTACTGCATCATTTGGATGGAGGAACTAAAGGACCTAACCACCTCACTGGACCTATTGTCAGCAACCTCTCCTAATGTGCCTGTTGTCAAATAAAGTCACAAGCATGCCACTGAACTCTGGTGGACTTGACCTAAGCAATGATCAAAGATATCTTCTGGAGATGTGCAGTGATGTATCCGAGGGAATTTGTCCACCACGTCTTGAGCATCGTAATCCTGGTCCTTAAATTATGCAAGGTGGCTAACAACTGCTAATAGAATCCTGAGACTTTATGTTGCTAGTGCTGAGCCATCCGAACGACTGACTACCTTAACCACATTCATTATGCATGTGTATGCCACAACATGGTTTGAAATTAAGTGCAACGCATCTTACAGTCATGGACCAAGAAACTTATGGTTCACGATATCAAGTACAAGATACTTGTCAAATGATCTAAAATAAGTGATAGATCCGGTTCACAGAGGAATGCTTATATTGCTCACCAGGAGAATAGTCTAGTTGCTATGCTTCCTGACAGCAGGAAAAAAATAAGGGAACTGGCCTTCAAAAGAATCATGGCAGCTAGAAACCAACCAGGAACAAGTTCAGGGCCCAGAGAGTTTGTACTACCCAAACTAAACTTCCATGCCAAGGATTACACAGACATGATTGTCTTCCAAGATTATCCAAGACATGAACCATCACCGACCAAGAAACTAAAAGTCGCTCATTTGAAGCTGTAGTGCAAGGAGAACAATTGTGTGCTTTTTCCAAGAGGTATCATTGTCATACACAGGCATGTTAAGTTACTCACAGAAGCCTCTGCCTCGGTTTGTGGAGAGAAGGAACGTGACGGATATATCCGTACGAGAATTGAAGCAAGAGGAATAATGACCAAATTTGAGACAAAATCAGACTACAAGTAAGTGTCAGAAAGGAGAGAGGGTGGGTTGGGCATGGTGTGGAACTCTATATGTAGCCACCTCCTCATGGTGAGTTCTGGGTGACTTGTCATATGTGTCATGATCATCGAAGAGCTGCTTTACTGCGACAATTCGATTAGAACAATCAGAGGAGTTGCGACACCTCTAATTATAGTTTTTTTCATATCAAACATTAGCACTATCTTTACTTCGAAATTCCACATGTTTCTGAACTACAGGACAAGTCAAATATTAAAACAATATATATTCACCCATTTTCGACCCGCCCTAATATATATATATATATATATATATATATATATATATATATATATAAATATATATATATATATATATATATATATATATATATATATATATTTATATATATATATATACGAGGTGTGTTCAAAAAGTATCCGACCTTAATTTTTTGTGCATAAACAAATGAAGCTAGGGAGGAGTGGTTTGGTGCACGTATGTAGGTGATCCTAATGCGCATGCGTGAATTTTTTCCCACCAGCAGAAGCTGTCATTCGACGGCAGACCGCCGATGAGTGAGGAAGTGTAAGTGAGCGCCGTCGGATTTTCTTTTTTGACAAAATGACGGAAAAACTTGAACAACGCTACTGCATCAAATTTTGTGTAAAGCTTGGCGATTCCCAAGTGGAAACGATCCGCAAGATTCAACAGGTCTTCGGGGACGAAGCAATGGGCAACACACAGATAAAGGAGTGGTACAACCGCTTCAAAGATGGCCGCACATCAGTGGAGAGTGAAGCACGTTCTGGTAGGCCCTCAACATCCCGAAATGAGATCGTCATTGACCAATTGAGGACCCTGGTGATGCAGGATCGTCGAATCACGATCAGAGAACTTGCAGACGAGGTGGGCGTCAGCACTGGATCCGTTCATTCCATTATGAAGGAGGATTTGAGCTTCAGGAGAATCTCAGTGAAGTTCGTACCAAAGCTGCTAACGATTGAGCAGAAGCAACTCCGTTTGGAGATCGCACAGGACTTGCTGGAGACTGTGAACAGCGATCCCAACTTCCTCACCACAGTGATCACTGGCGTTGAGTCCTGGGTTTATGGGTACGACTCAGAAACCAAGTTGCAGTCATCACAATGGAAGCATCCAACATCCCCAAGGCCAAAAAAAGCAAGGTAGGTCCGCAGCAACGTCAAAGTCATGCTGACCGTCTTCTTTGACTCCAGTGGCTTGGTTCATCACGAGTACGCACCACACGGCACAAGCATCACCAAGGAGTATTACCAAGAGGTTCTGCGTCGCCTTCGTGACCCTATGCGATGCAAACGGCCGGACCTCTGGCCAACAGGCAATTGGCAGCTCCATCACAATAACGCACCCGACCATTCTTCACATTTGATGCAGAGTTTCCTGCCCAAACACAACACACCTGTGCTTCGTCAGGCTCCCTACTCTCCTGACATGGCTCCGTGTGACTTCTGGCTTTTCCCCAAGCTGAAAATGCCCCTCAAAGGGACCAGATTTCAGTCCAGAGAAGATATCATGCGGAATGCGATAGACCAGCTGTGTGCCATCCCAAAAGAGGCTTCCAGCGCTGCTTCCGACAGTGGCAGAACCGTTGGGAGAAGTGTGTGGCAGCCCAAGGGGACAACTTTGAAGGAGATTAGTGTAAGTTTGTTGTATCTGGATACAAGTATTTTTTATGAACAAAGGTCGGATACTTTCTGAACACACCTAGTATATATATATATATATATATATATATATATATATATATATATGTATATATATATATATATATATATATATATATATATATAGATATGGAGCCTCTGTGGTACAGTGGTAGGGTGTGCGTTTCGTACACGGGTGAGCCAGGGTTCGCGCCCTGACAGGGTAATAAACTTTGGGAGTGTTCACCCGGCCATGTACTACATTGGCGGACATCAGGGGTGCTGTGGTTGAACCAGTGTCGCTTACTACGAGTATAAAGTATGCTTGCACCCAGTTGGCTTGCGCGAGCCGATTACACTTGGTTCACAGACTACACACACATCCAAAACCACTCCAACACTACAATTACACTTACAAGCACTTGTCACCCTACATACAATCTCTACTAGACAGCTTAAGCCACTAACGGCTGATGATGATGATGATATATATATATATATATATATATATATATATCTATATCTATATATATCTATGTATCTATATCTATCTATATATATATATATATATATAGATATGGATAGCTAGTTATATATATATATATATATATATATATATATATATATATATATATATAAAATTGTTTATTGTGAGCAAATCCATAACTTGTTGGGGAAAACATGAGGAAGAAAATTACAACAATGTATGAATGCTGAATACATGATCTACCTTTGTATGGGAGATTGGTCTCGTGCATATCACACATCCAAATGCTTCTAAGTATCAGAAAAGGTTGTACATAAGTGTAAATATCCTGGCTTCGTATGTAGGAAAAAAATAATGACACCGAATATGGAAAATATGGTGAGTGACATTGCAGTGAGCTTCACACTGTCGAAAGTGGAAGTGACACTTGTTATCAATTTATTCTAGGCTGTTATAGTTTTATAAGACAAAGGAAAATACCTACAGAGACGGAAAAATACCTTCTAAGTGCATAACTAGTAGTTAGTGGTAGAAAATAAGTGACTGTTTTGGGTGCTCAAGGAAAGTGCTATACTTTTCAAGTCATGTCGCCGCTTTGCTTAATTATATAACTTCATGAACTTGTAAGTGACGTTAAAGTAATAATTAATAACAATATATGGTATGTTTAATGTGAAAATGCAGACACTGTAGGGAAAATGTTGTGGTATCATCTAATTTACTCTTACACTTAGGTAGCATGCTTAGCACTAAGTGTATCACTTGTGATTTTGCTTCTGTAGGTTATGTCCTTATCACAGATCAGTGCAACAAGTGTACTTGTAATTGAAAATTTCTGAATTACTTTTTTTTTGGTGTTTTAGTGTTATTAAACAACTTAGTCCGGCATATGGTGTGGTGGCCATTTGCAACACTGCCTCCTACCTATCTGGGTAATCCCATGCTTGCCGGAAACAAAATACCTGCTTTTCAACTCGCTCTTCATCCAGCGCGGACCCACTTATGGACCTCCAGTTTCTTTCATTTGTTACTGTAATGATTGAAGTTTGTGTGGCAAAAATTTCAGTGTACTGTATTTGGTTAAGGATAAGGGAATCAAAACTAATGGTGAAAATTCTCTACTTTACCCATATCTTTAACAGCAGGGATCTGGGAATTAAACGCACCACCGCAGCTAAAAGAGTTAATATGACACGCACAGTCAAATTTACTTCCAGGTCCCTACTTGTACTGCTGGGAAAAGACGGACACAGAGGAGGCCAACTTTATTGAAGACTCTGATCAGCTTACGGGAGGGTGGTGAGACACTTACTTTGTGGGAAAGAGGCTAAAGAAGGCGTGGTCGATGTGTGAGTATAGATGATGGAGAGAGTGGGTTATGGGAGAGATTATCTGTCTAATCGCCTCCATGTCGCCCTGTTTCCCGCCATTTCACTTATTATTATTATTATTTATTATTATTATTATTATATTATTATTATTATTATTATTATTATTATTATTATTTCATTATAATTATTATTATTAGTAGTAGTAGTAGTACTAACAGTAATAGTTGTAATAGTATTTGTATTTTTATTATTGTCGTTATTTTCATTAGCTTATACGAGTATTTGTATCAGTCACATTGGCGGGAGATTTACGTGGGGAAGAGGCGTGAGAAATAATTACTCACACACAGAAACAATCCCCCCCTCCACACACATGCACACACACGCACACACACAATAAGTACTGAGGCGTTTCCAGAGACTGTAATGCTGTATGTGTATAGTTGAGATGAAGAGAAAGTGTGTGAGACAGGCGGGGTAAATGAGGTATATGTGTTAAGGTGATAAATGCAGAGGGATGAAATGTGTTGACAGACGTGCGCAAGACGGGAGATTTACTAAGGTAACTGAGTTGATGAAAATGAAATAGGATACGATATGGATGGAGTGTCACGAATCAATTCGCGACATTTCCCTTTTGTAAGAAGCCACGAACTATTAGTGGAAAACTCACTGTGTATCGCTCAGTTAACCGTTTCTCTCTCCATTTCGGAGTATACTTTTCAAAACATTCGTCACTTTCAAAAGTGACTGATTTAATGCACGTCACTAAGTGCTCTACTGAGCGATACAATTGTTTCTTTATCGTTCGCCTCTGCTTGCCTAAACCGTTAGCCACGCCTTCTTCCGGTGGCTCGTGCGTCCTGCCCATACAATGTATTTTGAAGGCAGTCTAGTTGTTGCTCTGACGGAGAGAGGTCCTGTGCTCCAGAAGTGCGAGAGAAGAGGTCCCTAGCACCCAGACTCCACTGAGACAGTTTCTCCAAACTCCCACCCCTTGGGTGATACAAAGCTTTCATCGACTACAGTATTTCCTTTTGTATAATCATAGTTTTAAGAGTTTAGTAGGACCTGATTATTATTATTAGTATTAGTTATTTATTGTCAGGGGTGAAGTAACTTTCTCCAGAGGCTAACAGTACAGTAATTCAATTGTGAGTAATTAGTCTCTGCTGTGTACTGTTGAGAAAGTTTATAAATTCTCGTTCTTAGAGAATCGTAGCAAGTCAGCGTAAAGTAATCGTTGCTTGATGTTGCAAGACAATCATTGTCTCTGCTCTTTAATATTATTGAATATTAATATCAATTAGAAAGTATTTAAGCATTTATTTTAAAAACATTGATATATTATAAAAACCCCGTGACAATTGGCGACCTCATTCCAGGATATTAACTCTTAGCTCTAAAGCTATTCACGAGATAGTGCTCACTCATTCATATTTAGGTATTTATCATTAAAGTTTATAGGCACAAGCTTACTGGTGTTTACCCTTAATTTAGCAAGTGAATTTTGCTTTATTAATCAATAGAATACTTAACTCTAGTTTATTTTTGATAACGCCAGACGATTTTATTCGCTCCTGGGAAGTCGCCGTACCCATTGTGTTTATTATTGAGTCTTCCCAGTCATTTAAATTTTTTATTTATTCTTTGCCAGTTAACTGGATAAGACTGGTCACCACTAGCTTGTGTCTGTACTCTTTACTTGTGTTTATTAGTATTCGTCGCTAAGCAGTCAGTACTCAATTTCGGTTTTGCTTAATAAATTAGCGCCATGGCTACTACTGTATTTTTACAGGAAGCCAAAGAAATGGGTCTTTTGGACCCAACCGAAATTAAAGAGTATATACTCTCACAGCATAATCAGGAGCAGCAGCGCGAGAATGATGCCCGAGAAGAGCGTAAGATTCAGCGCGAATACGAGCGAGAACAGCGCGAACAACGTGAAAGAGAGCGTGCATAATTATGAACAAGAGCAGCGTGAAAAGGAGCGCGAGTACGAGCGAGAACAGCGCGAACACGAGCAAAAACAGCGCGAACTCGACTTGGAACATGAGCGAGAACAGCGTGAGGAACGAGAGAGAGAATGAGAACACGAACGTGCCGAGCGAGAAGCACGCGAAAAACATAAACTTGAAATGATGAAGCTCCAGCGAGATTCCTTGGCTTCAGACACGTCTGGTGCAGTTGGTCCAAGCTCCACGAGCGTTCTCGCTGCACATGTCCTGGCGACCCCACGCATCAAGCTTCCTTCATACAAGGAAAGCGAGCGAATCGAGCCGTACATAGCTTGTTTTGAGGACATGGCAGACATGTATCAACTGGATGAGGCAGCTAAGCGGATTCAGTTTCTTAGCCTATTTGAGGGCCCTGCCCTCGATATTCTCCACAGAATATTCGTGGAGACAATCTCACATATGAGATGATGAAAGCTGCACTCATTAAGGCGTATGGTCTCACAGTAGACGACGCCAAAGTTCAGTTCATGCGAGCTCGTCTCCAAGACAAGGAGACAGCTGTTCAGTTCCTTGTTCGTCTCACAGCTTATTTAAATGAGTGGATGGAGAAAGATGAAACTCCTTCCACATGTGAGGGGATAATTGACCTTATGCTGCGTACACAGCTAGAGAGGTCGTGGCCTGCTGAGCTCATAGCACAGCTTAAGATCTGCCAGGTGAAAGATGCCAGCCAAATGGCAGAAAAGGCTGACGCATTCTTTACTGCATACGGGTATCAAACTCGTAAGCAAAACACCTGGAACAGAAAACCTGATAAGTCTGGGAAGCCGTCTCAGACTGAACCCCAGCAACAAGGCCATTCTCAGAATAATGGCCAAGGTCCAAAACCGCAGTGGAGGGACCAGGGGCAAAACACTCAGAAACCTGAGTGGAAGAGGTACAACAAGTACCCTAACCAGCAGCAATATCAGCCACTCAACCGACAGTCGGGACAAACTTTTTCACCACCAGCTCAAAAGAGGCAGGAAGCGAACGCAGCCTTCATTCCTCAGCAGCAGCACGGTGGTCACGTCCCTACCAGTGTGGGTACTTCCCCACAGTTTACTAGTCCCACAGTGACAGTGAACCCCCCTCCACAGATGGCCAATGTTCCATCTCCTTATAATTCTCAAGGCACAATGTTTGCCGCATCAATTCAGCAGCCTCATGAGTGGCTAGCTGCTTCCTCCACAGGCCCTCCCACAGGTGACAGTACCTTCCTTGTCCGGCCAGGGTTTGTGGGAGGCATTCCTGTGAAGGTTCTGAGAGACAATGGTTCCTCAGGTTGCTCTGTCAAGCAGAGTCTAGTACGGCCTGAGCAGTATACAGGTCGACAGATCCATGCAAACCTTATTGATGGATCAGTGAGATTGTTCCCTGAGGCATGTATCCAGGTGGCATCTCCATTTTATACTGGTACGACACTCGCAGTTGTCATACCAGAACCTTTATTTGAACTCATCATCGGCAATATTTCCGGTGTCAAGGATAGTTGCTCCGATGATGACACTACTCAGACTTCGGCTCCTGCGGTAACACGAGCCATGACTGAGGCTCCAGACTGTGTCACCCCAGTGATCATTGAATCGCCGCAAGATCTGATGTGTAGTCAACTTGTTGTGCAAGAACAACATTCTGACCCGACACTTGCTGCCATGCGGAACAAACAAAAGGGTCGAGTGATAAAGTATTCACGGGGAGGTAGAGCCAAGTTCCTTCGTAAACAAGGACGGCTCTACCGTGAGTCACGAACACCCGAGGGCGAGGTTCGATTGCAGTTTGTCGTTCCCGCCAAGTACCGCCTAGCAGTGTTAGAATGGGGTCATTGTTCAGCCTCAGGAGGTCACATGGGGAAAAGGAAGACCCAGGGCCGTATCCGAGCTGACTTTTTCTGGCCAGGGATGGGACGAGACATAGATAGTTTTGTCCGTTCCTGCAGTGTGTGCCAAAGTATCACCACTAATCAGGGACATGCCCTTCCTGTGCCATTTGTAACCACACCCGTAATCTCTGAGTCAGTTGAGAGACAGGTTAGTGGTGAAGTGGGTGCAGACCTGACGTCTCTCCCATTGGCTCCACAGGACACATTATGTCCAGGGCCTGTACATACATATTACGTACTGTAAGTTAAGGGGGAAGTTGAGAGGCGACTCGAGGCTATGGAAGACCCGAGTTCGCACAAGGATTCTCAGCTCCCCGATACTAATATAAGTACTGTAGGTTAAGGGGGAAGTTCGAGAGTGAACTCCGCAGAGGCGACTTGAGGCTATGGAAGACCCAAGTTTGCACAAGGATTCTCAGCTCCCCGATGCTAATATAAGTACTGTAGGTTAAGGGGAAAGTGAGAATTCTGCAGAGGCAACTCGAGGCTATGGAAGACCCGAGTTTGCACCAGGATTCTCAGCTCCCTGATAGTAATAGAAGTACTGTAGGTTAAGGGAGAAGTTCGAGAGAGAACTCCGCAGAGGCGACTTGAGGCTATGGAAGACCCAAGTTTGCACAAGGATTCTCAGCTCCCCGATACTAATATAAGTACTGTAGGTTAAGGGGGAAGTTCGAGAGAGAACTCCGCAGAGGCGACTTGAGGCTATGGAAGACCCGAGGTTTGACAAGGATTCTTCAGTCCCCGATACTAATATAAGTACTGTAGGTTAAGGGGGGAAGTGAGAACTCCACAGAGGCGACTTGAGGCTATGGAAGACCCGAGTTTGCACAAGGATTCTCAGCTTCCCGATATTAATATAAGAACTGTAGGTTAAGGCACAGGTTGAGGACCCGTGTGCAGTTCGAGGCTATGGAAGACCCGAGTTTGCACAAGGATTCTCAACTTGCCAACACTAATTGTGTGCTAAAATTAATGGCGACCTCGAGTGTACTTTTCGTAGCATGTACTGATTGCTAGGCAGAGAGAGTAATTGTAACGTAATAAGAATTTTGTCTCATTGACACCTTTTATGCTCCACCTTAATTGGTTTTGCAGGTTCAGCAATGGGTGTAGCAGTTTTGCTGTGCGGACCAGCTGATCGTCTGCCGCACGCTGCCGCCTCTTCTCCTCTGCCTTCGTCGTCGCCATATTATTTACTGTGTCATTTTACACGTAGGTACAGTTACACTACAACTGTCACACCTACACCGTGTATTACATACATCACACTACACAACAATTAGTTGTCAGTGTAAATGTAGCGACTTTTCGCTCAGTTTGACCTGAGTACAGGATTTTCACTGTCGTCACAGAGTTTTTCCCTCAAGCTTGCTTCTATTAATGTAAATACGAGTTTTTTTTGCTCACTGGCGACTGCGACTTTCTCCTGTAGCAGGATAGCACACACACCACAGTGTAAATCTTGTGTGAATGACTTAGGATGTGTACATATATATATATATATATATATCCACAAATTTTTTCCCATAAGGAAAAAATTTAATTTTGTAGGGGCGTAATGTCACGAATCAATTCGCGACATTTCCCTTTTGTGAGAAGCCACGAACTATTAGTGGAAAACTCACTGTGTATTGCTCAGTTAACCGTTTCTCTCTCCATTTCGGAGTATACTTTTCAAAACATTCGTCACTTTCAAAAGTGACCGATTTAATGCACGTCACTAAGTGCTCTACTGAGCGATACAATTGTTTCTTTATCGTTCGCCTCTGCTTGCCTAAACCGTTAGCCACGCCTTCTTCCGGTGGCCTGTGCGTCCTGCCCATACAATGTATTTTGAAGGCAGTCTAGTTGTTGCTCTGACGGAGAGAGGTCCTGTGCTCCAGAAGTGCGAGAGAAGAGGTCCCTAGCACCCAGACTCCACTGAGACAGTTTCTTCAAACTCCCACCCCTTGGGTGATACAAAGCTTTCATCGACTACAGTATTTCCTTTTTGTATTTTGTAGTCTTAAGAGTTTAGTTAAGGTGTTTTTTCTTAGGTGTAAGTATTTAGCTTTTGTGTGAGTGAGTGCGTCTCATTAATTTGATTTGAATTGCAACGTTAAATTTATTTTTTGTAATCAATAAATTTAACAGTTCTTTTTCTTGAGCTTAATGTAAAGTAAAATCTTGTTTCATTTCTCCAAATTAAGCTTATTTTCCATATAGCTCCTAGCTTGCATAAACGTTTGCCTTCATAACTGGTACTTAGACCAGTCTTGTTGTATTAACTTAAAATCCGTTGTGCCATAGGAGTTAAGCATCAGCAAGGACCTGATTATTATTATTAGTATTAGTTATTTATTGTCAGGGGTGAAGTAACTTTCTCCAGAGGCTAACAGTACAGTAATTCAGCAATTGTGAGTAATTAGTCTCTGCTGTGTACTGTTGAGAAAGTTTATAAATTCTCGTTCTTAGAGAATCGTAGCAAGTCAGCGTAAAGTAATCGTTGCTTGATGTAGCAAGACAATCATTGTCTCTGCTCTTCAATATTATAAAAACCCCGTGACATGGAGTGGACGTGATTTAATTGAAGTAATTGAAAAGCAAACAGATGTAAGAAAGGTAAGAAAAGTAGAGATGGGAGAAGTTAGGAGGATGAAGATGAGAAAGAAGAGAGACGAGGGAAAGAAGATGAAGTTGACGTTTATAGAAGAGGGTGAGGTGAGATAAATGAGGTACATGACACAATGTGAGAGAAGAAGAAAGGTGAGGGAGGGCACATACTGGTAGGAATGACAGATGTAACGATGACAGGTTAGCTGAATCTACATGTAATTAAGGAAGGCGAAATGTGGTGGATTGAGGCAAGAGGAGGAGGAGGAGGAGGAGAAGGAAGAGGAGGAGGAGGAGGAGGAAGAGGAGGAGGAGGAGGAGGAGGAGGAGGAGGACGACGAGGAGGAGGAGGCAGGCAGGCAGGCAGGCAGGCAGACAAGCAGGCAGGCAGCACATGACAAAGAACAAGAAGACGAATACATGGAGGCAAGAAGAGGTGTAAAGGTCTAAGAAGGTTGCCTCCAACTCAAAATTGTCTCTAAATCGATTAAGATTTGGTAATTATGGTGTAAACCACTTTTCACATTTGTTTTCTCCTTGTTTAAGGTTCTATCTTGATGTCGGTTGACGATTTTATGTTTTTTGTCACCTCGCTGCAACCAGACAGAAAATTGCTGCTTTAAGATATTTCGAGTCCGTATTTTGGGGTTATCCTTATTGAGATTAATTTGAGTAACACGGTAGCAGCATAAAAATGTCCAATACCACGCACACATAATATTGGGCACATCCGCAAGCAATCCCCTCAACCATCCTTGCCCCTCCCCCCTCACCCTGCCCACAAGTAATCTACCCCCAAACCCCCCTCGCCCTCCACTGATTATTAGGCCACACCCTCTTGTCCATCGCTACACAGGTTGATGATTCGCAACCAGGACACACACCCTTGTCCAAAACTACACAGTTTGTTGATGTTTCATCATGAGAGCACACACGTCCACCTCGTACATCAGCGACTGGGTAAATGACGAAAGGAAGGGAGACCAAAGTGAGTGGCCTTGACCAACTTTCATATCCGGGTAGCTTTCTCATAGAAAAATAAACAACAAATATATTCAGGGTAATCTCAGCCACCCGAGATGATCGTGACTGATAGTGTACTTTTCACCTCCCTCTCTTTCTCTTCATTTTTTTTCTTATTCTCTCTGTTACTACAGCCACAATCACTAAACAGTTACAGTTAAATATCACTAATATTACCACAATTAGAAAAATAATCTAACAAAATTAATGGTTAACCTCTTTATGTCCCGTGTCCCCCAACATAGGACGGAACTGGGCATTTGCGAAATTTAATAAAGAAGGGAACCCCGGGGTAGGGATCAATGAGCTTCGCGACTGTGAACCGACAGGCGGAGGGAGGTATGCCTAGCACTCTTCCAGCAAAATCCCTTGCACGGGAACTCTGCGAGCTAAGGGGTTAGACACTGACAAATCTACCAGTTTCTTTAACACTTTTGCACCCGTGTCCTCAGTATAGGATGGTAATGGGCATTTTCAAAATATAATAAAGAAGGGAACCCCCGGGGTAGAGACCTATGAGCTTCGCGACTATCAGCCGAGAGGTGGAGGGCAGTACGCCTAGCACCTCACCAGCAAAATCCCTTCCACAGGAACTCTGGGAGCTAAGGGGTTAAGAGCAGGAACAGGGATGTCAGTGAGTGTGTGTTTGTCTGACCCCCTGTATGGTACCATGATGACCATGGGTGATAAATGCCAAGAAAACGAGTTTCACCTCCGTAGGGTAATCTCACCTCCTTCTCTTTTCTCTTCATTGTTTTTCTTATTATCTCTGTTACCACAGTCACATTCACTGTACAGCTACAACCACGATTGGAAAAATAATTAAACAAAATTAATGGTTAAGAGCAGGGACAGGGATGTCAGCAAGTGTGTGCTTGTTTGATTCCTCTGTAGGGTAATCTCAGCCCTCCCGTGATGACCCTGGGTGATACTGTACTTTTCACCTCCCCCATTCTCTCTCTCTCTTCATTTTTTCTTTTTATTCTTTCTGTTACTACAGTCACAGTCACTATACAGTTACATTTAACACCACCACCATTATTACCTGATTTAACCCTGGAACGCATTCGAGGACACTATTGTGACCCACGCAAACTTTGGTCACATGGCCCTTGATTCCTATGTGGCTCAAGTGGGTAGTGTTCTCAGTAGCTTCCTAAAATGATGTGCTGTGTCTGGTGAAGGTAGTTGGTGCACGCTCGTTGGCTAGGTTTCTCATATAACACATCTGTGGGCTATAAAAGTGTCCACGAATGTGTTACAGTACTAGACATTTAGTGCATGGACAAAATCGATGTTTTTCTGCCAGGAGACTGGGAGTCGGCCTGCTGACCCCCCCACCCCTCCCCACTGCCCACTGGTCAACGGACATCGGGATCCATTCATTATACTCGTGCCTATAGTCTTTCCTAATTTTTTTTTTGGTCTTTAGTTACCCCTGGTGGATTACACTATTGTTTTTTTCTTTTCTATCAGACTGTAGTGTTAAGAGTACATTTTAAGTCCATACCCTGTAAGTTTAATAAAAACAACTCCAGGTATTTTTTTTTATTGGTACACAATAATGACCACGAATGTGGTAGCGTACAAAAAAAAAAAAAAAAAAAAAAAAAAATCGAATGTTTACCAGGGTTAAGAGACTTCTTTTCATATAAAGGACAAATTAAAACAAAGTGAAACATTGGAAGACATTTTTAATAATATTTTCTATTGCATACAACGTAGTCCTGTGCATAACAGGCACTGTCCATTACACTGGTACAGTGGATCTGAACATTCAAAGCAGAATATCATGGGTATCTTTTATTAGTCACACAGTGTTAAAAAATGTTCATACCACCACAATTCAGCCAATGGGGATTTTGCATAGTTATGCTCAGCCTTGAGAGCAATCCGTAGGTCGCATCCCGGGCTTATACTTCAGGAAAAAATGTCCAGTAAACCATTCTTATATAATCTAAAATGACTCTTCATAAATCCCCTCAAAGATAAATTACCCACCTTGGTCTCCCAGTTTTCCTTAGATCTCTGATGGAGGCTCATCTCCAGAGGTTTATATATCCATCTCTAGATAAGTGCCAAATACTGTCATCCAACCACTGCAAGGACTGATGCTTACCAGGATGTAGTGCCTGCAAATTTCAGTGAGGATTCTTGCACAGATAAAACGCACATTCTTTGTAAGTATATTTATTCAGACAGGAAGTGTGTCGGCAGTCAGGGAGATGCATAGGAAAGTATTTATACATATATTTTAGTACCCGTTTATCGTTCTCGGCATAATTATGTTTGGGGAACTTTTATTTTTTTTTTATCACCATCAATCTATTTACACCCTTTGTACATATGACATGTATGAAAAATAATACATAGGCCCCGCAAACATAAGAAGAAACACTGTGCAGGTGATAGCGTTGTGTGCACAATGTAGATGTTTTATGATTTTTTTTTTAAAGTTACAAAATGTTCAGAGTACTGTTTGTGTAGAAGACCATATGAATCAAGGAAATAATGAGGTCGTTCATGAAAGAAACAAACTCAGTGACCTATTTCTCCAGATTTTGAAGTGGGTAATATGTTAGCGAATATAAACACAGGGTCAAGTCTGTTAGGTATTTTCAAATGTATCATTTCGCCAACTGCAATACACACCCGGATGATGTGGGGGTAAATTTTTACGAATCACAGTTTCATGTTTTTGTTCATTCATTTTCCTTTAAGCTCTCACATCAGAATATATCTGCCGATCATTATTTATTCCTAGAATTGTTTAGTGTCTCCAAACACCAACAGGACACGATTAGAGCCACTGACTTTCCTGAATGTTATGCTTATTCTCAAATTTCCAGGGTATGCAGCATCAAATGCATCTTCAGCGTCCTCAGGTAATAGGTCTAATACTAAAATCATTCTTCCCCTGGTATAGGCCGCATAGTTATGCAAGTGATATCGATTGAAACGTACAGCCTTCAAGGTGTAATGGTACAATGCTGCGAACTGATAAGGAAAAGAGACGGTGAAGTTATACAGACTTCTCCCACTGACACATACATCCAGCCCTGACAAGTCAGCATGAGTCATATACAAAGGATTTTTATTATTCACTCAAGAAAAAGCCCTCATATCAACTACGGACTAATAGCGCTTGCTTGGAATGCAGTTCCCTCAAAGGTTGTCAACAGTAATTGAACTATGATTTTGAGCAATGACGTATGATGTTGCATGTTTTTTTACACACATACTCCACAAATAAGCCTGGATCAGATAATGAAGCATTAAGTGCAGCCATGGCCGCTGGCTGAGGAAAGACACAAGTAACCCATAGTTTACACAGATCTGTGTGGAGTTGAATATTGCCCCCATACTGATGAGTATTGATAAAACTCGGATTAGCAAATTTAAGTCGAGTATTAACTTCAACGTTATCAAGTAAATATCATCAGTAGTGGACTACATCGATACAGTCCATGCTCCTTAGTTAGAGCAAGAAACCTTTTGCTGTGATCACAGAGGCCATCAAAATAGTCTTCAGTATAACTAGCTCCTATTCCACTACCATTATCATCATGAAATAAATAGAAATTTTTACCAACATTTCCTACTTTGGAGAGACTGTTGTGAGCAATTTAACAAAGGCTGCATAATTATACGTATAGTTACATTCAACCTGAATCCAATTTAAAAACAAAGAGGCAGATTATTGTATACAATACTGCATTAAGAAATGTCACCTTATCATCTTCAACGAGTACGGAAGTCCCTTCTGCTTTTGTAACTCGCAATTTCAACTCGAGGGCTAGAGTGCTCATATCAATGAATGTCCCATCTGCTCTAGGTATACGAAATTCTACATATTTATCAGTTATATTTTGATCAGAACTTGCATTTACGGGTTGAACATCCATATCCTGCATTGAAGCAATAGGAGCCCCCATAAACTCCTGAATGTTGCCAGTCTTCGCCGGATCACTAAATTGTGTGGGGTCACTACCCGCTCAGAGCTGGTATACCTTAAAAAAAAAAATAATTAAATAAAATCTGTCGGGATTATTACTCATGCATAAAGCATTATACCAGTATTATATTATTCGTAGATATTTTAATGATGCTCTAAATGAGATTTACGCTGAAAAGCTCTCCATGGAGTTTACTAAACAGCATGAAAGCTTATTGTGTGTTTTTGCATCACATTTTTACCAGGTGTTATGAATCTCAGTTGTTGGAAAAATATATCATACAGTTTCCAAAGATCGTAATCTTTCATCTGGCAAATCCTGACATGATTCTATCCGTTATACACTTAATAATAGTATGAATTGTACGGCCGAAATCTTACGGGGCCGAGATCAGCCGACCCGATTTATTGAAGGCATGATATTCCTCTTGCTTTGAGAAAATGTCTCAGTTCTGCTATAGTCTATTTTCCCACATATAGTTTACCTGTGCAGTGGACGATGACACTATATTTTCCGGAATCATCGGGTAATTTCAAAAGGCGCGGGAGTCAGGTGTGGTGTATACTCACCATCAGCGCCGCCCTGGGCCCCTGGAGACGGACGCACAAACTACACCACGCTACCCATAAGAAAGCGCCTCCATAAAATTATGAGCTCAGTGGGTTCATGCGATCTTCGATTGTTTAAGTACTATATTTCCTTCATTTCTTATGTATGATACATTTTCATTATACTCATTTACAATTTTTCCTTACAGATATACATTCACCACCCAAAAAAATGACTGTGATCAATACTCAGGCAACATAATAATCGCATGTAGACTGTCCCTAAACTCGGATGCACGCAACCTTTCATTTCTATTGTATTTTGGTAAAGAAGCCATTTTTTTCTCCATTATTATATGTAGATAAATAAAAAAATATCCTACTTTCAATAAAGTAACACAAAAATTGTATAACAAAGGGTAATTCAAGTTGACCCCACTTTCGCATTTTACATTAAGTTATCTGGCGAGCGGCGGCATCTTTCTCCAGTTTGTGGGGGCTCCTATTGATTCAATCATCTGGACTTTGTGAGAACGAGGAGACTTTTCTCATATGGAAGCAGAATACTTGCTGAGAGAGGATTTTTACCCCTATTCCCTAAGTAACATCATGAGACATGTTACCAGGGCTATATTATGTCAAATACATCCTTTTTACAACTAATCCTTCTGGTTACACTATTAACCTCTCCTCTCCGCTGAGCTCCTCTGACCACAACCTTATCAACTTAACCTGTCCTATCGCTCCCGCAAGGCCTATGGACCCTCCCAACAAGCGTCGGTTGTGGCATTTTGGAGATGCTGATTTAGAGGCCCTCAGGCAGTACTACTTTGATTTTCCCTGGAATGATTATTGCTTTTACAGTCGGGAGCCAACTAAGTGTGCTTTGTGCATTACAGAGGTTATTCTCTTGGGCATGGATGCATACATTTCTTTCTCATATCCTTGGACTAATGAAAAACAAAAAATTGGTTTAATCATGTTTGTTTTAATGTTGTCCACAACAAGGAGGTGGCTTACAAAAGGTACCGGAGCCAATCCACTCCTGAATCTCATCCATTTTGTTTCTGCCCGGAATCGTGCTTAGTCTCCTCTTCACTCTGCAATAAATGCTCTGAACTCTCCAACTCGAATACTTCCCGCTCTTTCTGGCACCTTGCCAAAAATCTTTCTAACGACTTTACATCATCCTTCCCTCCTCTTTTCCACTCAAATGGTTCTATAGCTTTTTCTTCTTCTGATAAAACAAAACTCTTCATCAGACTTTCTCCTCCAGTTCCATCTAAGACGATTCCGGTGCTGTTCCTCCATCACTTCCCCCCCCTTTTGACTCCCTCATGGCTGACAATTAGCTTTCTTCAGCTGATGTATTTCCTGCCATCATTGGCTTCAGTATTAACAAGGCATATGGGCTTGATGGGGTCTCTCTTGTTGTCCTCAAGAACAGTGCTTCTGTGCTTACACCCTGCCTAAGTAAACTCTTTCGCCTTTGTCAACTTGTACATTTCCTTCTTGCTGGAAGTTTGCTCTCTTTCATCCTCTATCAAAGAAGGGTGACCATTCCCAGCCCGGTAACTATCGCCCAATTGCTTTAACATCCTGTGTTCAGAAAGTTGTCGAGTCTATTCATAACATAAACATTTTAAAACATCTTTCCTATCACAACCTTCTTTCTGATAGCCAGTATAGGTTCCGTGAGGGAAGCTCCACTGGCGATCTTCTCACCTACCTTTCAGACTCCTGGTCATCCTCCTTTCGGGACTTTGACGAAAGTTTTGCCATTGCACTTGATATCTCTAAAGCTTTCGATCGAGTCTGGCATAAATCTTTAATATCCAAACTGTCCTCTTACGGTTTTATACTTCTATCTGTGCCTTCATCTCTAGCTTTCTTTCTGGTCGTTCTATAACTGCTGTTGTAGATGGCCACCATTTTCCTAGAGCTATCAGTAGTGGTGTTCCTTAGGGCTCTGTCCAATCACCAGCTCTCTTCCTTTTATTTATCAATGACCTTCTAAGGTGTACATCTAACCCTATCCACTCATATGCTGATGACTCCACCCTTCCCCTTTCCATTCGTTTCCCGCAGCATCCATCTTAGCATTTACTTGAACAAACAAGGGATGAGGCCATGGCACACCTAATGTCTGACTAGGCTCGTATCTCTGATTGGAGAAATCTTGATATTAATGCATCAGAAACTCAGTTCTTACATCTATCAACCCAACAACATCTACTACAGGAGTCCCCTGTAATTTTTAATAATATCTGGCTCAGTCCCGCATCATCATGAAATATACCTGGAGTTTCATTTTTTCGGAGTTTATCTTTGAAAGAACATTATTACCTCTATTGTAAAAATCTGCTACTAGGAGATTAGGTGTGCAAAGTCGACTCCGTGCCTTCTTTACCCCTGCACAGTTGTTGACTTTATGCATAGGTTTTATTTGCCCCTGTGTAGAGAACAACTTTCATGTTTGGGAAGGCTCCCCACATACAGCTTTTCTCAACAAAGTGGAGTCAAAGGCTTTTTGTCTCATTAACTCTCCTCTTCTTACTGGTTCCCTTCAAGTTCTGTCTCTTCGTTGCACTTTTGCATCTTTATTTCCTTTCTATCGCTACTGCAATGGTCACTGCTCCTCTGAACTGTCTGCTTGCATCCCCCCACCACTACGACGGGCGTGTAACACCTGTCTGGCAATAAAGTCTCATCCCTTATCTGGCCAACTCTCTAACGCAAGAGTTAACCTTTATTCCCAGTCCTTCATATATGCAACATGTCAACTCTGGAACTGCCTTCCTCTTTCTGTATTTCCTACTGCCTAAGATCTCCAGTCTTGCAGGTGCAGTGTATCCAGGCATCTCAAAATGTAAGTAACTTTGACTTTGGATCTCTGTTATCTTGTTATTGTCCTTCTTCTTGGAAAGAACAATTTGCGGGCTCCTGGCCATTGGTTCCTTCTTCTTTGCAATTAAAAAAAAATATATATATTTCTGCCATTGTTTTGACCTTCGTTTACGTCCTCCTTTCATGCTAGCTCTTTGAGCGACACCTATCATGGCTGTAATACCTCCCTGTTTCAGAGAGGCCTTCAGATTTGCCTTGCCACTAGATACATCCTCGAGTACACCTCGTCCCATACCCTGAGCTTCAGGAACTTCATTTTCATACAAAAAGGAATTACCCGTTTCCCTATTCCCCTTAGAAAGTCAAAAATACTAGTCCCTCATTTTTAGTATATGGGACTCCTAAAAGTTGTTAAATCACTTAGGGCCCCTCCTCGTTTGAGTAGGAATGGGTCTTCGAACAGTAACAAAAGTTCATCTTTGGAAGGAGGGATAAGGGTAGTACGCGTCATGGTGTCAAAAACAATAA
Organism: Coenobita brevimanus; assembly: GCF_032717465.1. Lineage (NCBI taxonomy): Eukaryota > Metazoa > Arthropoda > Malacostraca > Decapoda > Coenobitidae > Coenobita > Coenobita brevimanus. The sequence goes on from NC_136975.1 coordinate 22,126,531, forward strand.
TGAGTCTGTAAACATCGTTACCTATATCTTATATGTAAAACACTGATAACGCTGTGATTGTCGTCAAAGTATATTGGTCCACCATTCCACTTAGTATTTTTTATCCCAACACTTTCTATGGTTGAAGAATAAATTGCTTTGTACATTGTAGGATTAACACCTTTACTCATGACATCATTTGGTAGAGGTATAACATCAATAATATTCACAATTTGCCGTCCCCCCTCCCCCGAATCGTGAAGGGTTAACCAGGTCAGAGTACACATATAAATAATCACTGGAACCATAAGATCTGGGTGGATGTGGACCTATAACTGTAACAGGATTGAGATTCGAGGATCAAGGACTTTCCTTTTTATTATTAAATTACCGAATAACGAACTCTTGGCTCAAACTTCAGCACTATGGCAATTTGGGGAGCAAACTCCATTGATAACTCGGTGTATATACGATCTGCATCAGCTCCAACTACCATTTTTGGGATGATATCCCTATCCATACTATAATCATAGTGTGATATCTGCTGGTAAGTGAAATAATCGGCATCCGTTTCTTGAACAATTTCTTGAAGTTCTTTCAGCATTTGATAGTTAATGGATTGGAATATAGATACTAAATTGTTAGAACTCAAGTTGGAAACAATATTTATTTCAGGTATATAATTTTAAAAGTTGTGTTTGTGGTCTTCGTTTTCAAATCTATTCGTGCATGAAAACCAGTTTTACAGTCTGGATCACAATATCTGAGACAGTAATAATATTTTGGGAATAAGATAGCACTTAACCCAAATTAATATTCATGATCTGGATCTAGATGCAGTGGGATAATCCGATTCTGAAAGTCTGTTGTGGTATTATCTGGGTAAACATCTCCACTTGCAATGGAAGAGATATAGAGGAATATGTCATCAGTGTCTTTCAGTGGCATGTCTGTTCCTTTGTAGAATTTTTACTAACCAGAAAATACTATATACCATTGTTTTATGGGTGAAGGAAATTAGTAATTTATAAATCTTGTTTTTACTTTATTAACAATTTACAAACGAATTTCCGTAAACCATCACTGAGGAACATCTTACAGGCTAGTATCACTAAATACTATTAGTAATCAAGAGTGGTAATGCATAGTTTTGATAAGTCTTAATTTTTTCAGTAAAACTGGTGACTCATTACTTACTGTAGAATTATACCATCATCCAAGAGCATCTTACAAACTACTGTTAGTAATCAGGTTTGGATATCCTTAGTTCTGGTGTCTTAATTTCTTAAGTAAAATTGGGGTTATTAATTTACCAACAGTTTCTATCTTCCTTTTAAATCTGGATCGATCAGTGGTGTCTTGTATATAACAGCCTTCATTTCTAGCTTCTTGTCAGGCAGGGGAATATTCATATATATTTGATATTTTAATATTTTTCATTTATAGTCACATATATTATTTTTTTAACGATGCCGAGTGGTTCGACTTCTTCTGAGGCTGCTGCAGGTCTTTTTCGTTGGTCTTTGCGTTGTCCGTGTTGTTGCTGCTGCTACATTGGCTCGTGCTAGGGGCAACTGGTGGTGGTGCTGCTGCCGATGATGCAGTGGTTCATGCTAGAGGAGAGGCAATATCATTGGATCCTTCAGCCACACGTCGTAGGGAGGAGGCTGTGGTAGAGGTTGTGGTTGCTGTGGTGGATGCATTGGTAGTGGTTGTGGATGCCACTCGCATACTATGAACAGAGACATTTCTCTTATCAACGACTGTGCAATTTAAGCTGGTACATTTAGTAATTTACCAGCTTCTCAAAGCAAGGCAAACATTTTAAAACCCATGTATCGCCATCCAGGCCACTTCCAGTTCCCGCAGGTATATATATATATATATATATATATATATATATATATATATATATATATATAAGTTTTTTATACCTAAATGGGGTAGGATACGTGTGAGCTCTTCAACACATAAAGCTAAGTTGCCCACACGTCCACTCAGAGTGTCGAATTGGAGACTCTGAATGTAATGATAGTCGGAAGACTTTTTGGTTAAGGCTTGGGCTAATTGGTTGGTCTCTAGTTCGGAGCCAGGTCCCCATTGGGCTACTAAAGTAAATACAAGTGTCTGTCAATTTCTTTGCCCCGTGATTGGACCCGGGCTCTTTTTAGTTTTTAAAGGGATTGTCGAGTGTAGTATAGATTACCTTGGGTAGCTTTCAGAAATTGTTGTCCCACTGCGTTCACAAGAAGAAAAATGACGTTATCACTGACGTCATACTGACCATCAGTGATCTCTCCATGAACTGTGTTTATGTAATAAGTACCCTCAGCCTCCATCCCAACCGTTTTAATTGTGAGTGTCATTTTGTGGGAAGTAGTAACCAACAATCTCACTCAACTCTTTTAAGGTTGTAACTGGAAAGGAAATTGCCCTTTCTATTTTTCCTAAGAGGGTAAACTGCAAATCTTGTCGTATGGCTCGAAGATCATCCAGTAAAGACTTGACAGACAAAAATTGGAGAGCCACCTCTCTATAGCGATGGTATTGTTGTTGATAATACTGAAGTTGAGGGTCTGTATCCTATCATTTAGACCTAGAGGGGAAACACTTAAATCTATATCTTGCTTATAACAATCCTCTGTTTGATTTCCAACTAGTTGTTATAAAGTCCCCCCAAAAGCCCTATGTCTGGCGTGAGCATGGGCCAAACGTATTTCTCTTAATCGATCATGGACTTGCAAGCCTCTTCCAAAGAGGTCCATACTGCTCAAAATCTCAGGGCAGACTGTAATGAATAATTAATATGGGTTCCACCTCTCAAAGCTTTGCATTACTATTTATGACGAAATGTGGGCCAACCTCCAAATAGTTTTTATTTGCCTTTGGTTTCTCAATACAACCCTCGGGCAAATCTACAAGTTTGACCAAACTTCGTAATTCAGTTATTTTACCTGAATCAAATGTGTTGTTTCTGGTTACCGAACACTGAATTGCATCCATAATATTAATGCTGCGAAATGGAGACATCAAATTACCCGTATCATCCCAGTATACTAAAGGATGTTGAAATATGCTAAGATATCAACAGGACACTGATGGATTTCTAATCTGAGCAGTATTTTGACTGTGTTTTCGAGTGAGTGGCGAAGTTCTGTATTTGAAGGCTGATTGGGAGCAATTACATGAGAAGATTTTGAATAAACATTTCCTGGGATCTGTGAATGGCAGATGTATAAAGAATGGTTTCCGCCTGTCCTTGTTACTAGGCAGAATTCTTTGACCATCATTATTTATGAAGACTCCCTAATACAGTAGGTGCTATGGGTAGCAAGATGCTTAGAAATGACCCTCCAGTAGTAGAGGTAAGGATTTGTCTTTCTTTGTAAAGGTGTTTGTTTCGTAGCAATCTCTCGAATTACAGACTGGTGTGGACGAAGCTTCCTTATTACCTTCCTATCTCTTGTAATGTATTTGTTCAGGAAACTTGCAAATATCTCTGATAAGCAGTCTAACTCTGATTTGGAACACCTGGAAATTAGTTTCTTTCAGAAACTGAATAAATTCACGAATGGTGGGTGACCAATGGTTTTATGGAGGCATCTATCCACTCATTAAAGCGATCTGTATATGATTTCCAGCGCATATAATACTGCAGAGAGCCGGCTTTCTTTTTATATTTATTATTTCAAAGAGGTAGGTTTCTGGAATTAAAATAGGATTTTTTAATTCTCTGTATAATATTCCCTTGATTTCTTCTCCACCCCAGTCTTCCAGCTCCTGACTTACTTCTGTTTATTATAGTAATGCGAAAAATTTCTTTATTGTGTATGATAAATCCTTTTGCAAAGCTCTTACTCCTGGAGGAAGTCACTATTTGTACTAAGTCCCCTACGGTCAAGTCTGAACTAATTGGTTTTATAATTTTGATAGGCTTCTTATACACTATTGGAAACTGTTTTCGTCAATCTTTGGGATCTGTTAAATTGTGAATTTCATTAGATGTCTTGCCCTTCAAGTCTCGATGTGGGGTGTGGGGTGAGATTGTAAGTGATTACCAACGTACTTAGTATGGGCAGGTAGTTTAAAGTGTTGTATGCAGTTAAGTATCGATTAATTTTGTGCTTCAGAGTTCTTCTGGCATGCTCACACAGGCTAGCCTTTGTCTCTTGTGAGTTAACACTATACAGAGTAATATTTTTCCCCTTCAGGTACAGATCCAGATTTTTGTTATAAATTCTGTCCCCCTGTCTGTGAATTGTCTTGAGTACTCCTGTGCTTCTGGTCTACTTAGTATTATTGAAAGAGCGTTCGTTGCAGTAGCTCTAGTTTTTTGTTGAATGGGACGGACAAACTTGACACGTGAAAAGAAATCTACACATACCAGTTAATATTGTACACTGTTATTTTCCCTCTGTAAGTGCCTCAGATCAGACAGGTCACATGTCTGAATAATACAGGATCCTGTCACAACAATGTTTCTTAGGGGGAATCTTTTTAATTGTAATTTATGCAGAGGATAAACTTTAGAACCTTATAAAAATCTATTCACATCTACTTTAGTCACTAGGGTGTTTAATATTTTTGCAGCCCGATACACTTTTTCTTTACTACCCAAGGATGCAGATGTTGGATCATACTATATTTTGCAAAGTAAAGTGCTAATTTCCATAGGTATAGACTACTTCACAGGGGGGCTGTCCAACATAGTTTGACCTAAATTGCAGTTGTGGAGGAGTTTTTATTGATAAATCAATTAGTAAATACTCATAAAGTTTAATGGTAACGGCTTGACTGTATATTTCAGGAATATCTGGCACATGTTGTTTACTAAATATCTGACGAACTAAACAGTCCACTTGCCTCAAGTCACGCACTCGTAGTAGTAAAAAATGTGTAGCATTGAGGGACTCATAAGTTGACGTTTATGTAGAAAAGCCTGAAAAAATTTTCTTAAATCTTTCATCAGACAACAGTGTTTGTTGTCTATTAAATATAAATTTACTTTGTCATTCTTTTTGCTCCCTATTCTATGGCCAATTCGTAGGTATGTTTACATGTACTGAAGTTCAAACTATGTTAATACTTAATGTTCTAACTGATCAAAGGAGTACCAAGAAATCTCTTTTCCTTAAGGAAACTTTATCAAAGTACTACATTTTTGTAATAAAATAACTCGACGAGGTGTATTCCCCCATTTGTTATGGATAGAAAAATCTTGTGAGCAGCCAGTTACTGTATTATACAAGCATCTTTATCAACTCCTTTACTAGGAAAAGTATTAAAGACCTAGTTGCCTCCTCTTATTCTTGTGGGGGAATTCCACATATAGACTATGGAAAGGCATTTTTTTATAATGTTTATTTCAATGTATTTGGTGTTGTCTGATATGAACCCACCTCCCTCAGTAGCAGAGAGGACATTTTTATGTCCTTTAATAAGTATTGTTTCAATTCCACCAGAGTTTGTCCTATAGCATTAAGCGATGTGAAAACTCGTGGAGTGTGAATATTGTGAGCTCTGGTTGAATCTTCCCCCTCTAAAACAGATTCCCTTCTTAACCCCTTAACAGCGGGGCGTCACTTTCGTGACGCTAGTGCGCAATGGATCATACCGCGGGTTGTCACTTTTGTGACGCTCGTGCGCAATGGATCATACCGCGGGGCGTCACTTTTGTGATTCTGTGTTATTTTGAATTATCCCGGGCTTTCAAGTGGTGGCTTGTATCATCTATCAGTACTGCCAATGTCCAACACTAGTCATCACTCCAAATCTCATCTGTACTCCCATCCATTGTTGACATTTTAGCGATTTTCCCCCGTTCCTGACTCCCCTCCCTACCTCCCCTCCATTACCCTGTCCTCTCACCTCCCCGACCGCGCTGCGCTAAGCAAATCTCCCCCGGAATTTTCCACAGATTTCATCCATTGAAATAAGCCCTATGCCCTATACTTATAAAAATAATATATATAAAAAAAATAAGGTAAGTGATAATGGTATACACCAGGAATTGGCTAATTATCACCTGACAACACCTCACATGCATTCATTCGCTACATTACCATGGTAATTTCCCTTTTGAATTATGCCTTGTAATCTATTTCTGTAATAAAAATATATATCAGAAAGGAAGGGAGAAGCCTAAGTGACATTTACATTCACCTGGAACTACCTATTTCTTTATGTATTGCCGAGATTTTCTACCAATAAGTTAGCAGCTGTCATCCCCATTGTCATGGTCAACCCTTGCCTTCTCAGATAAGCCGCGGCATTTAGTTCCTTGTCCTCCGCTGTGGTCAAAACATGTCGCACTCGCACCCCGCCATTTCTGCCGCTTCTACGCCCATTGCAAAGGGCCCCTTGACCTCTACACCCAGAAAAACTCGTGAGGGAAGCAGGAAAGGACTAAGTAACTCTGCAGTGGAACGAGAACTAGCGGAATTATCAATGGTGATGATGGATAGTGATTTTGACCCTTCGGGGGATTCGTGTGATGAGCCGGGTGAGGAAATTGTGCCAGAAAGTACTAGTACAAGTGCTTCAGTGTCCAAGTTATCCCTAGCTCCAAGGGAAAGGAGCCGTTAGTGCAGCAAGGGAAGAAATTTGGGAAGGGTCTGAAAAGGCAGCGTGTTAGCCCTGGAACAATGGCCCCGCGTGACCCAGCCCACCATGAGTGCCGAGTTGATTCACCTCCCCGTTCCCCAAGCCCCACTTCACTCATTTCTTCCTCTTCTTCTGCTGAATTATCTCTGGAGTCTTCGTCATCGGAGTCACCACCAGCATCAACAGTGAGGGCAGGCTGTAAAGGAAGAGGTAAACCCTGACCCAAAAAAGTAGAGTTGCTAGTAGAGTAAGGGCTGCTAGTGCTGTATGGCAACCCAGGGTCAGTGCGAGTGACCTTGAACGTGGTAAATCTCCCTCACAGCCACCCACCACCCTCACCCACCCTACACTGCCACGACAGGGAATCCTGGACACTTTTGCATGGACGGAAGGGTCCGATTTTGTCCCAGAACATTTAGATTTTGACGAGAGTTCCTCAGGAGTACAGCCTGCCTTCACTCTTGACGAGGATGCTGAGTGTGTGGACTTCCTTTTGGCCTTCCTAGATGACGAAGTCATGCAGCACATATGTGATGAGATCAACAGGTATGAATCACAACGTGCTGCAAGTGGTACAGGTGCAGCCAAGATGCAACAGTGGTCCATGCTGGGAGTGCAGGAGCTGTATGTGTTCTTCGCCCTCATGCTTCTCATGCCACACTCAAAGAAGCATGAGTTGGAAGAATACTGGTCCATGGACCTCTTACTACCCTCACCCAACTTCAGTAAGTACATGGCCAGAGATCGCTTCTGGAACATCATGGAAAACCTGCACTTTCCCGACAACGATGTACCTTCCCAAACTGACACTCTGGAAGATCCGGGAGATTCTGAGCAGAACGAAGGATAAGTTTATGTCATTCTTCCACCCCTTTCAGAAGGTCGTCATTGACGAATCCTTGGTTTTGTTCAGAGGACGTCTTAGGTTTGTGCAGTACATTCCAAGCAAACGCCATCGCTTTGGAATCAAGTTCTTTGTACTGTGCGACTGTAAGACGGGGTACATCCTTGACTTCATCATTTATTCTGCCAGCACTGTCGATCTGGATAAAACACACCCTGTATCAGTTCACGGCTAGCACTAAATATCGTGCCACCGCTAGCACCAATAAAGTATCGTCACACTGCTGGCCAAACAATTTAATGTAGCCGTTATGGAGTAGCAGTTGACTACATATTAAGTGTTCTGCTGTGTAGTATAACTAGACCACCGTGTTGGATCGACGACACTGTCTGTAGTACACGTCAGCCACTCACTGTCACTGCCCGACACTTCCCACCAAAGGTCCTCTGCCACGAGAAGGTGGAAGCTGGTCTGTTATTAAGTGGTAGCGTAAGGTGATAGAAATGAGCAGATTAAATCTCTTTATTGGGTACAGAATAATATAACTGCGACCTGAGAGATATGTAGGAGCGACACCACCTCCCTTTATAACTGTAAAACGGCCTCTCTGATGCTGTACAGTCACCGAGCCGGACAAGGGCGCGGTGCTTAGGTCAGCTAAAAAGTGAGGTGCCGAGCATTACATATACTCTGGGCTTATGCAAAAAGTAGAGATAAATGACAACTCTACTAGCACATTATACACCTCTATAAAATGGTATTAAGTACATTCACATATACCAACATAATAAATGGTTCCCCAGGACTTTACACTTACGCACTTATTCAGATATCTTTTCACTTCTCCTAACCTTCTTTTTATAATTGAAACAGGGTGGCCCTTGTGGTCTGCCATCCACCTTCTTCCTATACCACAGCTAACAGCGAAATGATATTTGGTTGTTCATCATTCACACTTCATTACACACTGTTAATTATGACTAAACAGCTTTAAAAATTATTATGTAAAATGTGTGATACTACAACTTCATAAGGAAAAAGATGTTGACACCAGAACATCGCTCGGCCACACCATAGACGTCCTCGTCGACATTGTTGTCCTAACTACCGTGTAGCCTAACCAGAGTGTAGGGTAGCTAACTATTCAGGAACATCCACTTGCAATCTGCGAGTACGGACACGTGGTCTCAGTGGGTTCCTTAATTGGCGCCTTAAATAGTAGCCTAAACCACAAACACAGGACAAGACCACAATAAGTAGAAGACCAACGCCAGGACCAAAATAGGAAGTAGAAAGGTATGAAGGAAGATAGGACAGTACATAAGGCTCTAAATCAGTCCTGTTCAGGTGGGAGAGGAAGGTAAGCTCCTTTAATACATGAGACAGCCTGTTCACATTCAAGAAAGTAACATTGAATGAAGGTAAAAAGGGTCGTAACTGGGATGAGAAGTTCACTGTCAAAGCTAGATGATGCTTGCTAGGCAGAACTGCTATCTCTTTACTGTGTAACTCACAAAAATCGGGTGCAACATAGTACCCCTTTACTGTAAGGAATTGATTCTGTGAGGCACAAATCACAGTTACATCCTCTGTCTCAGGAAAGTAATGCTGAGTCTAGTGGTTGGCTTATCTCTATTTCCCTAAATGGAACACATATACAATACACAGAAAGTATATTTATTTCAAGGGAATTCTGAGAAACCTTTATTTCCACTCATCAACTAACTAACGTGTGTTGATTCAAGTGTGTGTGTGTGTGGATTGCATGGACGCTACCTAGATATGAAAGTCCAGGATGATGTTCCACATTCCACGTTCCACACTCCACCAGACTCCTCCAATCATGCACGACAGCCCTCTCGCTGTGGGAGTTAGCAGCACGCCAGGCAGTGACGCCACTCGACGCACCACATACGATCGTGGCACCACATACGCCCGCTCTCGCTCTCCCTCGACTCGCTGCGGCCGTCCGCGCCTCTGGAGTTGCCAGAAGTCGCTCGCTAGTTGATCCACTCCTCACCGCACTGGCTTGAACTCTCCTTATCTCGCCTCTCGCACACGAGAGCGAGATTGTTGCCAGTTGCGTTTGAAGATGGAGATATCTCGCACACCACAGGGCGAGATAACTGCCAGTTTGTGCTTAAGATAGGAATCTTGCACTGGCAGAATAATGGGAGGAATTAATATTCACCACTCCAGTTTATCTGCTCCACTTAACTCACTAGTAATTAGTCCCCTTACAATAGTAGAGTAAGATTTTCTGTTTCACCTTCAGGAACGAGCGATTGCAAGGGTTACTGGTTCACAGCATAAAGCCCTTTAGCACGTATCGTATCCCAGCACTGAGCACCAATTTAATGTATCGGTTCACGGCTAGCACTAAATATCGTGCCACTGCTAGCACCAATAAAGTATCGTCGCACTGCTGGCCAAACAATTTAATGTAGCCGTTATGGAGTAGCAGTTGACTACATATTAAGTGTTCTGCTGTGTAGTATAACTAGACCACCGTGTTGGATCGACGACACTGTCTGTAGTACACGTCAGCCACTCGCCGTCACTGCCCGACACTTCCCACCAAAGGTCCTCTGCCACGAGAAGGTGGAAGCTGGTCTGTTATTAAGTGGTAGCGTAAGGTGATAGAAATGAGCAGATTAAATCTCTCTTTATTGGGTACAGAATAATATAACTGCGACCCGAGAGATATGTAGGAGTGACACCACCTCCCTTTATAACTGTAAAACGGCCTCTCTGACGCTGTACAGTCACCGAGCCGGACAAGGGCGCGGTGCTTAGGTCAGCTAAAAAGTGAGGTGCCGAGCATTTACATATACTCTGGGCTTATGCAAAAAGTAGAGATAAATGACAACTCTACTAGCACATTATACACCTCTATAAAATGGTATTAAGTACATTCACATATACCAACATAATAAATGGTTCCCCAGGACTTTACACTTACGCACTTATTCAGATATCTTTTCACTTCTCCTAACCTTCTTTTTATAATTGAAACAGGGTGGCCCTTGTGGTCTGCCATCCACCTTCTTCCTATACCACAGCTAACAGCGAAATGATATTTGGTTGTTCATCATTCACACTTCATTACACACTGTTAATTATGACTAAACAGCTTTAAAAATTATTATGTAAAATGTGTGATACTACAACTTCATAAGGAAAAAGATGTTGACACCAGAACAACCCCCTTGGCTTCTCAAGCTGTGTAGTGAAAGTGCTCCTTGAAAAGTATTTTGGTGGGAATCATGTGCTGTATACAGACAACTATTACACAGCACCGAAACTTGCCAAATACCTTTCAGAGCACGGCATCGGCTCCTGCAGCTCTGTCAAAAGTAATCGTGCCCACTTCCCTAAATTCCCAGAGGCAGGAACCTCGCAGCGAGGAGACGTGCACCTACACAAGTCTGAGACGATACTGGCAATACGGTGGCATGACAAGAGGGTCGTGCACATGCTCAACACCGTACATAAGGGGGAAATGACAGACAGTGGGAAGGTCGACCATAGGACAGGCGAACCTGTGAGGAAACCTGATGCTGTCTTAGACTACAATATCAACTTGCGGCTGGTGGACAAGTCTGACATGATGATTGGTGAGATCGAATGCCTCAGAAAGAATACTAGGTGGTACAGGAAAGTTTTTCTGCGTCTCATAGACATGACGATGCTGAACGCCTTCATCCTGTACAAGATGAAGGTCAAGCCAACCAAATCCTTCTCCCTGAGGTTGTTCGCCAGGACTTGTGTTCAGCAGCTGCTTGAAAGATATGGTAGTGTGACAGCAGCAACTTCAAGGCGCCATCCAGTAACACTTCCCGACAGACTTGAGCAGAGGGCGTACATGGATCGGCACAGACTGGTGCAAATGCCTGCCACAGGCAAGAGGATGGCTGCGATCCGCAGGTGCCAGGTGTGTGCACATACCACCCGACGCACACCTGAGCACAAATGCACCTCTTGGCAATGTGCTGAGTGCCAGGTTCCCCTCTGTGTTACCTGCTTCTTTGATTACCACAGCCAGAAGCAGTTCTAAAAGTGCAAGTGGGAAAGGAACGTAATGTGAAAGTAATGTGTAAATAATGCGTAAATAATGGGTAAGTAATGTGTAAATAGCAAGTGAAAGCAATGGATGTTCAGTACATATGACTGAACAGTGTAATATAGTCTTATCTTACTGAAAGTGACAGTGAATAACATAGTGTAAGTAAAATAGAAGTGTAAATATTGAAAATACAATAGAAAATGTAAATAGTAATGTAAGTAATTAGTAATATAAGAATATGAGTACAAATACTTGATGTTATAACAGTGAAAGTGAATCCGTGGCTCCCTACGTATTTTACTGAATGAATAATTGAATGACTTCAGTGACAATAAACTAATACTACTGAAGGAAACATATGGATAAAGACTCTAGATATATATAAGTGTTATATAGTAATAGAAATATAAAGTGTGAGGGGTTTTATGAATAATAAATGACAGAATACCAAGAGCGAACTAACGCAAGTGGGAAGGTCATACGCGCTCGTAATTTTCATTGCTTTCACAGTGGGTTTTTTTTGGAGTATGGATCCCAAACTACTTGATAATCATAAAGTAGTGTTTATAGTGTTAATATCTGGCTGTGGTAATCATATTACGGGTTGTCAGGAAGTGTAAAGTGGAGACTTCGTTACCCAACTTCAGAGGTCTCCACAAGTCCTACGGTAATCGACGGAGGCTCAACAAACATCCCAGGAGAAAGCTTAAGGCATGTGCCATAAGCATATATAATTTTAATATTCTAGGACTAATAACTGATTTTTGGCAAATATTTTTTGAGAGTCTGTCGGAGCCCGAATAACCCCGCGGGACACGCAAAACATTGGGAAACATGCCCGTGGTGTAAGGGTTAATACAAGTACCAACACTAAGTATATGCCAACAGATACCGCTTGCATCTGCCTCATTACATTTTGAATATGACTGCTGAAAAATGTAGCAAAGTCTGTTAAGAACATTACAGGTTCCTCAGTGTAATCTCCTGGTGGTTTAATCTAATTTCGTTTAGTAAGCCGCCAAAAAATAGCCTTCTGCGTACTATTGTAGGTAGAGATAATGAGGTATATCCTTATCATCTCTGCTATGAGAAGGCGTAGCCCCATCATCTCTGCTAGCAGAATAATATGTAGCCCCAATGTCTCTGCTAGTAGATGGTGTAGCTCCATTGTCCCTACTAGTAAATGGTGCAGCCACATTGTCCCTGCTAGTAGAAGGTGTAGCCCCATCGTCTCTGCCAGTAAAAGTAGCCACATTGTCTCTGCTAGTAGAAGGTGTAGCCACATCGTCTCTGCTAGTAGATGGTGTAGCTCCATCGTCCCTGCTAGTAAATGGTGTAGCCACATTGTCCCTGCTAGTAGAAGGCGTAGCCCCATCTTCTCCGCCAGTAGGTGTAGCCACAGAGTCTCTGGTAGCAGAAGGTGTAGCCCCATCGTCTATGCTAGCAGAAGGTGTAGCCCCACCGTCTCTGCTAGTAGAGGGTGTAGCCACATCGTCTCTGCTAGTCGGAGTGTTTCCAGGGGGTTGGGGTTGTCATAACTGCTTTGAAGTTCCTCCTACTCCACCTGTGAACAGCAGTTTTTTTTTCCTTAAGATTTCTTAATGATAATGTTGAACCATTAACAATAAAATGTATATAGAGTATTCATTCATCAATATTTATGAATATTCACGTTGTAAACAGGATTGTTTGTGATATCACTAGTAGAATATACTTGCAAATCACCCTTAACCTGGGTATTTTACACATGTGGGCGGTTTTGTGTCACTGTAATCTTGCTCCCACACTGGTCACAGTGGGTCTCTTGTGGTACCATGATTAAAGGGAACCCAGAGTTCCTCGCTGGCTTTAAAAATCCTGAGTAGCTCAGTTGCCAGCTGCTTGCTCCTTAGGTCCTACCGAGATGTGGTCAGATATTTACAGATGCTCACACTCACTCACAAAGGGACATCCATGTTCATTGTCAAAAGCCATTAAAATGTTTCACTTTTATCCACTCAGTAGTAGTCGTGGTAACAGAGGTGATGGTGTTACTTGTAGGTATTGTAGCTGTATAGTGAATGTGGCTGGTAACAGAGAGAATAAGGAAAAAAATAAAGAGAAAAGACAGGGAGGTAAGATTACCCTGTGGAGGTGAGACGTTCTTTCTCGGTACCTATCACCCACGGTCAACATGGGAAGGCTAAGACTACCATACAGAGGAGTCAGACAAACACACACTCACTGACATCCCTGTTCCTGCTCTTAACCATTAATTTTGTTTGATTATTTTTCCAATCGTGGTAATAGTATTGGTGTTTAACTGTAACTGTACAGTAATTGTGACCGTATTAACAGAGAGAATAGGAAAACAATGAGAAAGAGAGGGAGGTGAAAAGCACGGTCATTATGGGTGGCTGAGATTACCCCGAATATGTTTGTTGTTTACTTCGCTAGGTGAGAGCTACCTGGACACGAAAGTTGGTCAACGCCACTCACCTTGGTCTCCCTTCTATTTGCCATTTACAGAGTTGCTGCTGTACGAGGTGGACGTGTGTGTTCTCATGATTAAACATCAACCAGCTGTGTAGCTCTGGACAAGGGAGTGTGGCCTAGTTACGAATCATCAGCCTGCGTGGCAATGGACAAGGGGTTTTGGCCTATAATCAGGGGGAGGGGGGTTGGGGGGAATTGCTTGCTGGTATGCCCAATACTACACGTGCATCGTATTGGGCATTTTTATACTACTGACGATGTAAGTTTTGGTTTTGTACATGAGCCATGTTAGAGAGAGAGAGAGAGAGAGAGAGAGAGAGAGAGAGAGAGAGAGAGAGAGAGAGAACTGTCTCCGTGGATTGTAATTTTAACCCTCGTACTGTAAGGAAACTCTTGTATTTCTGTCAGAGCTAATACCTGACGATTTTATGTAGCAGAAAGAGTGCCAGTAGAGTCAGAGAACATTATCTCTGAGCGCGCTGTCTTTGACAAGCCCCTAGCACTTGACGGCAGTATCTAAATCATGTAACTAAGTTAAATCATATCTTATTTTCATGTATCACTGTTGATTACACATTGTTACATGGAATGCTGGATGATTAACAGCTGCTGGTATTCCATAAATAATGGTTATTTTTTTTCCTCAAACGTATTTTTGAAGCTTAGTTAGAGGCATCTTATTGGGAAGGGATTAATGTAGGTTAATCTGTTGCTAACTTGTTAATGTGAATGGTTTCACCGATATCTATCAGAACTGTCTGTATGTAGTAAGAATGATGTAAGGGTGATGATCTCAGACTGATGAGGTCAGTAAGACGCCTTTCTCTCTCTCTCTCTCTCTCTCTCTCTCTCTCTCTTTCTCTCTCTCTTTCTCTCTCTCTCTCTCTGCCATTTTCCAAATCGATGTGCTTGGTTGTGAAATGACAAGAGTTAATGTATGTGTATGTGTGTGTGTGTGTGTGTGTGTGTGTGTGTGTGTGTGAGAGAGAGAGAGAGAGAGAGAGAGAGAGAGAGAGAGAGAGAGAGAGAGAGAGAGAGAGAGATGTATTAAAGTAAAGGGTGGACGAAGAAAGTTAGTCTATGACAAGGGGAGAGGAAGGCATAATGAAACTGGTTAAGAAAGAAGGAAGAAAGGAAGAGAGAGAGAAAAATAATGAATATATGAGAGAGGTAAGTAAGTAAGGAAGGAAGGAAGAAAGAAGGGAACGAAGGAAGGAATGAAGAAGCAGAGGAAATAAAGGATAAATTAGAGGCAAGAAATGGAGAGAAATAAGAAAAGAAGAAGGATGAAAGAAAAAAAAAAGAAGGGAGGAAAGAAGGAATAATGAAGAAAGTGAAATATTGCAGACTACTGAGCAGAAGTGAAAATCAACAGTGGAATAAGGAAGGAAAATAAGAAGATAGGAGAGAGAAAGGACGAAAGAGGGGAAGGACAGAAGGAAGGGAGGAAGGAATGAAAGAACGAACTCAAGAAGGGCGGGAGACTGAATGACTGAAGGAAGAAAAGAAGGGAGAGTTGAAGGAAGGAAATGAGAGAAGATGGAAGGCAGGCACGTATTATAAATAAAAGGAGGCAAGGAATAAAAGGCAGATAAAAGGGAAGAAAGGAAGAAAAAAGAGGAAAGAAAGTGGGAAGGGGAAGAGAAAGAGAAATATCGATAAGAATAAGGAAATAAGATGGGAAAAATGAACTAAAGAAAAAGCAACAACCAAACAGGGAATGATGGATGTACGAAAGAAAAAATGAATGGAATGAAAAGAGAAAAGATGGAAGGAAGTGAGGACTGGAGGCGGAAGGGAGCTCCTCGAGGAGGGAATTATGTATGGGAACAAGATTAGGGATGCAGAAACGGAGAGACGATGAAAGAAGGGAAGAAGAAAAGGAAGGAAGAAGGAAGGAAGGAAGGGCAGAAAGAACAGGTAAAGGAATGAATAAAGGAAGTAAGAAAAGAAGCATGGGAGGGAAAAAGAGAAACACAAACAGACTATATTCATAGACCTGCGGCGAAAATATACATCAAACAGCTGACATGTCAAGCAACTAAAAATTTCAATCTGAACAACTTTGTATTACATAAGTAAGTAGCTAAAATGCCTCCTTATTGCCGAAACTGAAAATCATCTAGTAGTCCGCAGATGCAACACCTGGCATGTTAAATCAGTCCAAGCTGAACAACTTTATATTTCATAGGAAAAACGCTCACAGCTCTCCAAGAGCAGATATTGGAACCTTCCTTGGACTTAAAATAATCCCTCAGATGTACGACCCATAGACCTGTCGGCTTGCCCGCAGGTAAAACTACATGGATGGAAGGAGGGATAGAAGGAGCAAAGGAAGGAAAAAGGAAAAGGGAGGAGAAAAAACAAAGGAAGGATAAACTTTAAGGAAGAAAAATAGAATGAAGGGGAAACGATGGTGGATGGGGAATAAAATGGATGAATGAATGAAATAGGGTATGATGTGGGAGGAATGAATGAAAGAAAAGTATTCGGGAGCCGAATACTAATAGCCCGCCAGAATATGCTGTTGGCCAAGTTACAAGCGTAGCTCCCCAAAGGGGGCCAAGGGGCGGCGCCCTCCAGGGAGGACAGGAAGCGGTGCCCCAGGGAAGGGGTCGGGTGGTGGGGCCCTCCCGAGGGGAGACGGGGGGGCTATGCCCCCCCGGGGGGGCCCATGGGGAGGCGCCATCCCCACATGGGGGCCTGGGGACGGCGCCACCCCCTGGGAGCCGTGACCCCCCTGAGAAAGCCGGAAGATTTTGGTCATATATTGATACCCTGAAAGTTTCATGTTGGTAGCTCAAGCCATTCATGAAATATAATGGTGATAAAGGCAGACAATAAAAACTAGTTGCCCTTTGACAGTCATTTTGATGACATTGACCTTGACCAGACTGCCCATTTTCGAACTCGTCCAAGATTGTGCCAATTTCTTGATACCCTGAAGGTTTCATATACATAGCTCAAGCCGTTCATGAAATATAATGGTGCTAAAGGCGGGTGTTAAAAACTAATTGATCTTTGGAAGCCATTTTGGTGACCTTGACCTTGACCCGAGTGCCCATCTTCGAACTTGTCCAAGATTTTTCCGGTATCTTGATACCCTGAAGGCTTAATGTTGATAGCTCAAGACGTTCATTATATCATGGAAACAAACAAATAAACAAACAAGCAAACACACACACACACACACACACACACACACACACACACACACACACACACGTGGGAAAAAATATCTCTTCTCCTTGGTAAAGGCGGGTGATAGTGAATGAATGAATGAAATCAAAGAAAAGCATCCTGGAGCCGAATACTAATCGCCCGCCAGAATATGCTGTTGGCCAAGTCCAAGATTAAGGCCATATCTTTATACCCTTAAAGTTTCATGTTGATGGCTCAAGCCGTTCATGATGGTGCTAAATGATAGCGATAAAAATTAGTTGCCCTTTGGCAAATTTATGGTAACCTTGTCCCTGTCACCGAGTACCCATTTTCAAACTCGTCCAAGATTTTGGCCATTTCTTGATACCCTGAAGGTTTCATGTTGACAGCTCAAGCCGTTCATGAGATATAATGGGACACACACACACACACACACACACACACACACACACACACACACACACACACACACACACACATAGACAGGAAGAAACATTATCGCTACGCCTTCTAAAGGCGGGCGATAATAACAAGTGTCAACTACTATTACTACTACTACTACTGCTACTACGACTACTACTTCTGCTACTACTACTACTATTCTCTCTCTCTCTCTCTCTCTCTCTCTCTCTCTCTCTCATCTTCCCTATTTACCTAATCTGTCCTTTCCCCCCTTTTTACTCTGTACATTCCTCCTATTTCTCCCTCTTTTCCTCCCAGTGCCCATCCCTCTGTTGTTAAAGCAGTTTCTACTTCTATTATCTTTAATAGCTAAGAACCAGGCGATCGGTCTGAAGTTATATTGTTCCTGGTGCACGTAACTTTTCACACACACACACACACACACACACACACACACACACACACACACACACACACACACACACACACACACACAAATGGTCTAGGGACGCAGCTTTGTATCCACATGCAAGCTTCTAGGCACACAACGTTTCTTACACAAAGAACTCTACATAAATGCAGATTTCCATGTGCATGCAGCTTTCTGTATGCTACGGGAATCAATTTCCTGTACGCATACATGCCTACACACGCTCAGAAACCTTACCATGCGTGCGGTTTTCCGCACAGCAAAAAGCTTTCAGCTGCACGCATCTTTCTGTATGCAACAGGGAACATGCACGCACGTCTAAGCAAGCTCATTAGTCTCCATGTGCATGCAGACTTACACATGCAATCAAAATCCACATGCCTAAAATCAAACGCACAGATTCCCACGTACGCAAGTATGGACATGCACGTATACTTCCACATGCTGACAAACCTCCACACGTATGCAAGCTTCCATACGCACATAATCCTCAACACGCACGCAGGCACACTTAAGCGCACGATTTCATTGTATGTCAGCCGTAAAAACTACATGCAGAAACACCTTTAATGCCAATTTACAATTTAATATGTCTTAACACTCGTATGGTCGGTTCAACTCTAATACTTTATCTACTGTACTGTAACTGCCGGCTTGCACAGGAGACACTCCTGACACTGGTGTGCAACTGTACTATACACGTTCAAGCCATGTTTTGCGGGTTCTGAAAAGTATCTGATCCATGGGGTCGATGGATACCATTCAGTGTTAGTGGAGAAGTGAACAGCCATCACCCAGTGCTTCAAGTATACGTACTGTACAAGTGTGGCAGGATTCTGGAGTGCAGAGGGAGAAATGCATGTAAAAACTAGTGCTGTAGTGGTTATTTCTGTGTGTGGGAGAGTCTGTACTGCATCTGTCATCAAGGGAATGTGGATAGAGTGAAAACTTGTGAGAATACAAGAAAGGATTTACTACTGCACCTTGTCTGCCCCAGAGGAGAATCAAACCCAGCCTAGTCTCATAAGCTGCAGATATCCACCCTTGATAGCTTTAACTAAGTATAAAACTGTTTATATTTTCCTCTTGACATTTACAAGTCAAGTCTGACTAGTGTAAATATTAGTGACACAATGCTGAAAGCAAAACGATCATTGAAATAGCTGTCTGTTAAAGAGAGATGATTCTCGTTAATAGTGAACAGGACCAGTTATAACTGCGACACATCCTTACTGAAGATCCAGGCTAAATAAAATAACTAAACAGCTAGGCAAAGGTTAAAAGACAAAAAGAATTTGTCAGGTCTGCCTTTGCATAAACTATATCCCCAAGAGCGTCCATCCTTTACTTTTAGAAATTCACGTTTCCATCCGGCTTCTTCCATTCACTTAATGTCAGAGACATAGAGTAAATAAAATTCCTTTGAGATAGCAAGGCTAAAATGAAGTGGTCATCAATGTTGTGAAGGATATATACTGCTCGCCCATGAACAGAGACGCAGCCAGTATTTTGTGATGGAGGGGGGGGGGGGTGAATTTTTGTTGTCATTATTCTTGAGATACATCAAGATGGAAGTTATCATAAGTGTCTAGATTAATATTAAAAGGCATCTTGTTTTATATACTTCAGTAAGCAACTCAGGAAACAATCAGTAATACCAGAATGAACTGTTAAACAAATAAATAAATGTCTATTTGCCAAGAGAAGGTGTATTTTGATTGTAGTAAAGAGGAGCAACTATCTTTTGATTTGAGAGAAAAAGAGAAGGATGTCATAAAGACTTTGTAGTTACTTGTAGAGAAGTATATTTTAGACTTGTGGTCGAGCGGCTTTTATATCTTGTAGTAGTTTCCCCACCAGATGTCATGTAGTGACGGGAGAGGTAAAGAATAGTATGGACTATTTTTATTTGTCTTGGAAATATTAAACAGGTATAATAGTATAAGTCCTGGGTAGCTACCTCCCTGTCTCTCTATCTCTCTCTCTGTTCTAAGGCTAATCTCCGTCTCGACCTCTCTCTAGGGTCGCTTGTCTCCTTCTAAACTCTCTTTCCTAACATCTCGTGTAGTAGGGTGTGTGTGTCACGTATGTTCCTCATGGCAACAGAACTTTCTCACGAGAGGACTGCTGACAGCTAACTGCATCATCTCCTTACTGGCCGCTGTCGTCAGCTTTCCTCCGTGTAAGCGTTTAGCGCTGCTCGCTTCTCGCAAACACAACACCTTCTCATCATTTGACTTCCTGCTTCTATCTGTCTCTCTATCTATCTATTTATTTATCTATCTATTATGTAGTCCTATAAGGAGAGTGGTATCAAAAAACAAAGAAAAATAGTACCGCTTTATGAGCTTGCTGGATCTAATGGAATATGTGTTATATGCCAAAAGCACATACGTACAATCAGATAAATCATGTCCCCTCGGGAGGGGTTTCACGGGAAAACATAGATGTGCTCCTCATAAGACAATGGCAGAGATGCTTTTTCACCAACTCGCAGCGCCAAGAGTCGAATTCCATCTTTCACTGTCTTAAGAATCTCTGTCGCTGTCGACCTCTTGCTTCACTAAATGTGATTGGGTCCTGAGCCCTTCATAGAATGCACACCACATCTCCGGGTGGTCACTTGCATTTCATTTTTATTTTACCCATCAATGAAAATCTTGATCTGATTTATCTTTGCATCTTTATTTCAGTATTGCCTTTTCCTCGCACTTATACTTAATTTAGGGCATACCTCTAGTGCTGGAGGGGTTAATTATGATTACATATATAGCCTGTTGCTGGGAAATTAATAAAATAATGTATAAAAATCAGTGGTTAAAAGAAATTATCGAGCCACCTGTCTCACTTCCCGAGCAGACCTAAAAACCACAGGCAAACAACTCCACCAGCAGAGTCGTCCCTTGCTGGATACAAATGCATTCTTACTGCAGACAACGCCTCGCCATAGCGAGGCGCAGAGGAATAGTATGAAAGTTTCGTTCCTTAATCTGGTAATGTGCTTACCATCCTGTGTTGTTAATGGTTTCCTGGGTTACAAAGCCAACCGAAGTGGAAAAAAGAGTAATAAAAAGAGACAAGAACAGTTGAAGAAATAGCGAAAGAGGAGGGAAGACACCGAAAAATAATAAACACGAAGGAAGAGGTAGTCAACACTACATCACGTGAGTGGATAATGGTCACCACCACCTTCTACGAGATTAAAATTCCTAAATTCTTTTATGAGTGATCAAACTTATTTTATATTTACTTATTTTTATTTAAGTATATTACATTAATGATAGGTAGGGGAGCCCAGTATCTACTCACCTAATGTCCTGCATCCTCCACTTAATTCTACACTGAGTGATCAGCCCAATAGTTTCCTGTAATTCAGGAAATCGCTTACTACGCTTGGAGGTAACCGTATAACCAACTGGACGCTGGTGGTCCCGTAGATTAAGGCACTTCAACTGGATGGGGCCCAGAAGGGTTTCCATCCGAGAGATGGCAGTAGTTTATTGCTCACATTGTGCCATTTAGGGGCAAGGACAGCTGATCACCCTGGTCTTAAATGTAGAGTATCCAAGCTCCAAACCTCTACCATTACTAGGGTTAAAGAAGTTATTGGATGATCTCCCCTCCCCCTGGGTGGCTTTACAATGACCGACAGGGAAAATGGTTTCATGTTTCCAAGGAAACCATTTTCTATCATGGGTAGTAACCATTTAACCAAATGACGTCTTGTGGTTTAGTAGGTTAAGGCCCTACAAATAGATGGACCTTGTAAGGCCCTCCATCTGAGAAAGGAGGGGGACTGGGGTTTCTTCTTTGTGTAATGCCACGCAGAGTCAACTGCGATCAGTCACCCTAAACTTAAATGGTGGGATTGAGGAACCTAACAATGGATCCTTACGACTCTATTTGTATGGGACTAAATGGAGTTGGATATTGTTATTGTTTGTTGTAGATATTGTAGATAGATATTGTCTCTTCTCTCCTTGGAATCTATTATTAGCCCTCTGAGAAAAACAGGATCCGTGTCTTCTTCAGAACAGTGATGTATATTTTGCATTTTTACCTGCGGCGAAGCCGACAGGTCTGTAAGTGGTACTGTACACCTGAGGGATTTTTTTTCTCCTTCAAGGAGTGTTCGAGCATCTGCCCTTAGGGAGCTCTCAGCGATTTTCTTATGAAATACAAAGCTACTCATCTTTTTGAGTTGCTTTAACGTGTCAAGTGCTGCATCAAGTGACGCATCAGCTGACAGTTACTGCTATAAGGTGGCATGTTAGCGACTCTCTTATGGAATGCAAAGTTGCTCAACTTGAAATATTGAGTTGCTCTGTTATGTCAGCTGATTCATCAGCTGGTGCATCAGCTGATGCTCTTTTAAAAACTAGCTGCAATATTTCCGGTGCAGGTCTATGAAGGTAGTCTCTTCTTGTTCATTCTACTGACAGATGATTTTACTCAGAAGATATTTATGACCATGAAGTTTAGATTAAGCCTTCATGAACCATCTCCATTAGGGGGAGGCGGTGGCTCAATCAGTAGAGAGGTGGCCTGCAGTCCTACCGGACCCAGGTTCAAATCCCCGCTGGGGCAGGGAACAGTTTAAGAATTTAATTTCATGTAAAGCAGACTTTACCGATCTACCAGAAGACCCACCGACATGTAAAAATACCCCCACTAATACCAATACACCAGTCCTATATGAGACAGCCCTAGCATGTATTCAATATGGACGGTGGGTGTTAGCGCCGAAGTGGTGACATGTAGAGGTTTATGATATGTAGGAGGACTACTGGGCCTTGGGAGCAGGCTGTGAAGCCTATGCCCAGAGTCGAGCACATTAAAAAAGAAAACACCGGTGGTGTAATTAATTTGGAAAACACAGGCTCAGAACTTCCATTACAGTAATGGTAACGGTCAATCTCAATATGCTCCATTCGAAGTTTATGGGCTTCATATTGGCCAGATGACTAACATACTTCTAGCGATCGTTTTACATGATCAGCCAACAAGCAGTCACCTCCCGGCCATCCTGAACATATTATTTACCAGACCATCAGGGGCTCGATTTCAATTTTTCATTAGCACTGCAAAACAATACAAATAATAATGTGCAACACCCGCAACCATCAACTAGTCATCATGTCGTATCGTATCGTTTATAAAGGTTCCAACATGCTTGCATGCTTTGGCATTGGTCACCTAATGGTGGCTTTCCACGCTGCACGATCTCTGCCAGCCTCCTAATTCAGATCCTCATTCCTGAGACCACAGTCTATGACCTTATCCCAGGTTGTTTTTGGTCATCCTTTCGCAGTCCTACCCAGAACGTTCATACTTTTCACTTTCTTCACCATTACTCATCTTCTATTCTCTCCACATTCCCAAACCATTCCAATCTTCCCTTCCTTATCAACACACCAATACATTCCAGTTCCATTCTTTCTCTCAACTCTTCAGTCTTAAACATAGACCCCCAAGGCCTCGCATTCAAGGACGCGCTATACATCCATCTAATCATTGTCATTTCTGCACGTTTGAGCCTACAAATATCCTCCACCTTTCCTGCCCAGATCACACTGCCATACATCATTACACTCATAACACATGCCATGTACATTGATCTCTGAACATGATGGGAATGCCCTTTCAATGTCAGAGGAGACAAGAGCTCCCTAGACTTCTTCCAACCACTCCTTATCTCGGACACAGAGCTACCTCCAGCCCCACATGTTCCCCAAATAACAAATGTCCTCCAAATAACGAAATGTCCCCCATATAACAATATTCTTACAAATGGTCAAGAGGCTCACCAACAAGATCAATTTTTCATGCCTGACAATCTCTACATGCCTTCCCTGACACACCACTCACACGAAATGAGAATTATCACACAGTCTCACCACTTCCTAAATCTTTCCTTTGCTTCCCCTGTATTTTCTGCAGTCAACACCAAGTCATAAGGACACATCTCCAATGAAAGTCCACATCTGAAGTCGCATGAGAGAGTTTCAAACACCATGACTTATAATAAGGGGCTGAAGTCTGACCCCTTATGCACGCCAGCATTCAAGGAAATCTCACTCAAATCCCCATTCACTCTCACGTGAGTGCTAGCACCCTCATACATAGCCATAACCACTGTAACCTTCAACCCCTCGATCCCAGGCTTTCTCATTGCCCACTCTACTGCCTCCCTTGGGATTGTCAGACACCTTCTCCAGATCATTCAACAAAAAGCACAACTCCAGCACAAAGTACAACTCCCTTTTCTTTGCTATATATTATTTCTGATACTGTCGGGCAGTGATTATTGCCTTAGTGATTCCTTTGCCTCGCATAAACCCAAACTGCATCTCATCAGTATTCACTCTGTCCCTAATCATACCTTCTTGGACTCCCTCTATTACTTTCATTATCTGTTCCAAATTTTTTATGGCTCTATAATTTTCTCTTTACAGTCGGTCATCTGGGACAACACACTCATATATAACTGTACTTATCAAATGAGTAACTAAACCCCCTCCTATACCTCCTGAGACCTTCAGCATTTCTGCAGTCAACCCACACACCTACTGCGTTCACCACCCTCATTCTGCCTGTTCTCCTGCTCACTGTAACAGTACCAATTAATAGCCAAAGACCAAAAACTGTATCTACCTACTCTTAACATTCTCTGCTCCTGTCTAATTTCTGATTTAGTACTTGGTTATAATGCTGTGTCCAGGCACCTTTAAGTTCTCTGATGTCACTCTCACCAAGAGGTCCTTGTTAAGTCAGGTCTTCATGTTCTTTGACCCATTAGGATTGGTCAGTCCTATAGTTATTAGAGGCAAATGTTTAGTGAGGAGGCTTGGTGAGAAAAGTTGGATTGGGACACGGAATTAGGTGACATATGTTGAACAATGGGAACAGATTAGAAAGGAGTTTGAAACCACATAGCATATGTATTCCCAGGGAAATAAGCAGTAATGAGAAGTCGCACCTACACATATTAAGTGATGCTTCTCAAAAGGGCCTATGGAGCAGTAGCTTATTGCGCAACAGGAGAGGATAGTAAGATTATTATGTCCAAAGCCAGAGTTGCACCAATTAAAGGAAGAACCCTACCTCAAATGGAATTGGCTTCCATAGAAGTGGGAACTAAATTGGCCAGGTATTTGACCACCACTCTTGATACTCAGTTTGAGGATATCTACAGTATATATGGACTGACAGTGAGATTTGTCTTCACTGGATAGGGAAGGAAGACAGTAAAATTTCTTTTGTCCGTAATAGAGCGAAGACTGTTAAAGAGCTGTCTTCCAAATTTAAATTCATGTATGTATCCTCTGAACAAAACCCAGCTAAACTACTCTCGAGAGGTTCAACTGTAAAGAGACTGATCAGAGAGAACTTGTGGTTTAAAGGTCCTAAATGGTTACTCACTAAAGATTGGCCTGAGCAGAAACAGTATAGGATTGCTGACGTTGTTGTAGTAAACCTGGATGCTGTAGTACCTGAGACAGAAGTAACTGATATCAGACAATTCTCATTAATAAGATAACTTATCAACGCTACTAAATTAGTTGTTGAATTTTTGAATAAGAAAGTGGGGTTTCAGAAGTTGGATCCCATGGAATATTGGCTGAAAGGAATAAAAAAAAACTATTATGGAGAGATATATGACCTTTTAGGCCAGGGCAATGGGAACAAGAATAAGCTGATAAGAGATTTAGGCTTGTTCTTAGACGGAAAGGGTCTGATTAGATGCCGGGGCCGAATAATAAAGGCTGATTTGCCTCTCCATACTAGACATCCCATATTATTACCCAAGAGCGGATACTTTGTACATTTAATTGTAAAGGAAGCCCATGAATTGACTCTCTATGGAGGTGTGCTCAGGCTTTGGCCCGAATCCGGGAAAGGTATTGGATCCCTAACGGTAGACAGGTCATAAAGAAATATCTCAATGGCTGCATCACATGCAGGAGGTGTGAACAACGACCATATGACTATCCAGGACCACCTGCCTTACCAAGGGATAGGGTAAATGTAAGTTGGCCCTTCCAAGTAACTGGAGTGGATTACACAGGGGCTATACCTGTTACGGGTGAGGGAACTCCCCACGAAGTTTACATTTGTCTATTTATTTGTACCTACACAAGGGCAGTCCGTCTAGAAATGGCAGAAGATCTGAGCTGAGAGACATTCCTGAATGTCTTTTGAAGATTCGCCGCTAGAAGGTCTTGTCCTAACAAATAAATAAGTGACAACGGAACTAATTTCGTTGGAGCAGCACCTTTACTGTTGAACATAATTAATAACCCAAAGGTTAAGTAGGCGCTGGGAATCCGAAATTGTACCTGGCAGTTCACAGCGCCAAGAGCACCATGGCAAAATGGATTTAACAGCCGAATGATTGGTATTATCAAGAACTGCCTAAGGAAAACATTGCACAGAACTAAGATCACAAGAGAAGATTTAAGAACAGTGATAACTAAAAC
Source organism: Coenobita brevimanus (assembly GCF_032717465.1). NCBI lineage: Eukaryota > Metazoa > Arthropoda > Malacostraca > Decapoda > Coenobitidae > Coenobita > Coenobita brevimanus. The sequence goes on from NC_136975.1 coordinate 22,152,972, forward strand.
TGAAAATAGGATTAGTAATAGACCCCTAACCTATTTGGATGACACTAGTGTTTCGACAGAGGCCTTGACACCGGTTCATATGCTATATGGGAGGAAGCTCCATCCGGTGCCTTGTGTGGATATCCAGGAAGAAGGAGATGATCTTACCATTGAAAATAATGATATAGGACAACATCTGCGGGAGGGATATCAACGTCTGAAGAGGGTGTTGGATACTTGGAATAGACATTGGAGCGAAGTATATCTTTTGATCCTACGAGAAAGATATTATGGGGCTCAGGCTACCAGCAATAAGTCTGTTATAAACATAAACATAGGGGATGTGGTCTTAGTGAAAACAGAACAACCAAGATCCCAGTGGCCATTAGCTAAAGTTCAGAGGGGGTGCTGAGACTCGTAAAATAAAATGTAGGGGACAACCAGCATAAAAATTATTAATAAACTGGTACCCCTTGAGTTAGCGGCTACCCCAAATACAGGGGATGGTGAAGATCAAACGGGTCATGATGCGCGACCCAGAAGTGCAGCAGCACAGGGTTCTGGAGACCTATGGAGGGAACTCCTGGCTAAGGGCCACATTACATGATACAGCGTTTCATTTTTTGCTCGGCCCCAAAACTGAGGGAAATATTTTACCCCAGAGCAGTTGCGTTCTCTACTTTTTAAAATAGTCGTCCCTGGTTAGAGTGCAGAGGAAAACCTAAGATCGTTAACAACTATTCAAGCAGTTTTTACAACCCAGAAATTACGTTCTCTAATCATTCTTATCATCGATAAATTAAATGCTACTGCTTTTAACCCTCATGGAAAACTATATAATAAATACATGTAATTACTTGGGAATTTCCACTGACCTAACTGCGTCTGCATGTTAAATGATGTATCTGAATATGAAAAGGCCCTCATATAAAAGGCAGATGTAGGTTTAGCATATTACACAAATAAAGGGAATATTTGGTTTGGCTTTAGTTTAATTAAATCTAAGATTAATTTGCGAGATTCGCCCTGTATATATCATGATGTAATCTAATTGTATTTAGTATTGTAATTAATTAATAGTTGGCACCTTGAAATCTTGATGAGGGGAAAGAAGCCAGCCATTTTGGCTCACTCTACCCCTTGACATCCTCGAGCTAGCACGTTTGTACATATTCAGCTCAAGGACTCTTGACAGCTGAAGCAACAGACAGAAAAGCAGGCTCGTCGTCATGTGTTGTCCGACACTCCCTAGCTAAGTAACCTTCACGAATTGGCCAATTCAAGGGGGGATTAGCTAGGAGATAGAAGAGAAATAGTTAGGTGAGTTAAGGTGTAAATTACGGTTCACCTAACCCTATGAGACTTGTTTGAATTTACTTAAGGACAATTTTAGAGACGAGTAAGGACCTACAAGTTGTTTACTAGAAAATGCTAGAATTTTTTACATCTTGTTGACCTGACCGAGGATACCGATTTATACAAAGTCAAATATTTCTGACAAATCCATCATGAGAGGATATATTTCAGTCACAATACATCAGGATAATTTCACAGCCCCATGCAACTCGACAAGTGACACAGCAGTTTTAAACTATCCCAGACACAACACGAGCATCTTTATGTTGGAGGACACAGATTACACGCGTGTATACTAATATATTTGTACTCTCCTGACTGGGAATCGAACCCTGGAGCATTGAGATAGAAGTCAGTCACTGATGCCATTCGAACACAACGTGACAAAAGCTGTGAACACCTGATATTTTTGTCGAACCAGGTAAATCCATTATGGGAGGATATATTTCAATCACAACACATTAGGATCATTCCACCGCCCCACACAACTATGTGTTGTGATTGAAATATATCCTCCCATATTGGATTTACCTGGTTCGTCAAAAAAATCAGGTGTTCACAGCTTTATCACGCCGAGGTCGAGTGGTATCAGTGCATGAATTCTATCTAAGAGGTCCAGGGTTCGATTCCAAGTCAGGAGCGTACAAATATATTTGTACACAAGCGAGTAATGTCTCTCCAATACATATATATATATATATATATATATATATATATATATATAATATTTAAATAATATATATATATATATATATATATATATATATATATATATATTATATAAATATATATATATATTATACAGTATATGTATATATTATTTATATTATATATATATATATATATATATATATATATATATATATATATATATCTATATATATATATATATATGTATATATATATATATATGTGCGTATATATATGTATGTGTCAATGTATATACATTGTTACGGAACAGAGAAAGATAACGTACACTTTAAGTGAGAATGCTAAAAATCACTACTGTCCCGTAAAGTTCCAGGTTCAAAACAAGAGTTAGGTAAAATTACAAGTTAAAGTTTAATGCTCAAACTAACAACAAAACATTCAGGACTCATAAGGATAATGTAATGGCAAAAACAGGTTAAATATATGGTTAACTGCAATAGCCTCTATTAACACGAAATTAGCAAGAGTAAATTTATCTAAGTCAGCCCTGATAAAATGAGATACCAGATAATACTCAGTGAATGCCAGATAAATAATTACAGATACAAACTATTATCAAAAATGACTGACATAAAGAACCCTACATGAATTACAAAAACTTCACTAGGCCTACAAATTAAACTTATGCTATACAGTACAAGAAAAAATACAACAGTTATACTCAAATTACACACAGCTGCTAGATGGTTGGAGATTTCTTGAGCACTCACAATAATAATATCTGTACAGGGGAGGACAGAGATGTGAACAAAATGAGGAGCAGATCTAAGTGGCAATGATGCAGAGACTGAGCTCATTATATAGGGGCTGGCAGAGCTTGATACAACTTGTAAGAGGGACGCACAAATGAAGCCATGGGGACAGAGAGCTGAAAATCCCGCAAAGTATAACAGAGAGAACGACTTACTCTGCTATAACGGTAGAAGGGGGGGACTGAGGCAGAACACGCTCGTGATCAAACATGCAGCAACTGTGCGTTAAAATTACACAAAGGATGATGAAATCATAGGCTATGTAACACCTCCCCACAAAGAAAAAAGAAATTTACAAAGGAAATTTCTTATTATTCTAAAACAATCTGTCTAAAGTCTAGATAAGCAATCTGCAATAACATTTTCTTTCCCCTTGACATGTTGTATGTCTAATGAATACTCCTGAAGAAGTAGACTCCATCTTGTCAATCTCTGATTTTTATCTTTAAACTTACTAAGGAATTTCAGTGGGTTATGATCGGTATAAATGACTATGGGGTCAAAACCAGAACACAAATAAAATGAAAAATGCTGTAAACCCAAAATCAAGGCCAAAAGCTCTTTGTCAATAGTTGAGTAGTTCTTTTGAGGTGGAGTGAACTTCTTACTGTAATAAGATACAGGATGTTCAATACCCTGATCATCCTCTTGCAGCAAAACAGCCCCAGCTCCTGTATCACTTGCATCAACACCCATCTTAAAAGGCTTAGCAAAATTTGGAGTAGCGAGCACTGGCTGACTTAATAGAATAGCTTTAAGTTTGTTGAAAGAGGATTCACAGTTATCGGTCCAGACAAATTCAACTCCCTTTTTCAGTAGGTCTGTAAGTGGTGATACAAGAATAGAAAAGTTAAGAACAAATCTCCTGTAATAACCTACCATTCCCAAAAATCTTTGTAGCTCTTTCCTACTTTTAGGTCTGGGAAGATCACTTATAACCTGAACCTTAGCTCCTGGTGGTGCAACATGTTCATCACCAATTACATACCCAAGGTACTGAACTTTAGCTTGACCAAACTCACACTTTGATAAATTAGCTGCAAGATTAGCATGAACTAAACGGTCAAGAAATTTACTGACATGGCATAGGTGATCTTTCCAGTTGTCACTGAAGATTAATACATCATCAATATAAACAACACACCCTGCCAAACCCTCTGTTACAACATTCATGAGCTTCTGAAATGTGGCTGGTGCATTCTTCATACCATACGGCATTACAGAACATGCAAAAGCCTTTCCTAGTGTTACAAAACATGAGATCTCCCTAGCACGTTCAGTCATAGGTACTTGCCAGTATCCCTTTAACAAATCAAACTTACTTATGTACCTAGCCTTTCCGATCTTGTCTATGCAATCTTCCACACGAGGGAGAGGGTAAGTGTCTGTTTTGGTTATCTGATTAACACGTCTGTAGTCGATGCAAAGCCGCTGTGACCCACCTGGCTTAGGGACTAGAGTGACAGGAGAACTCCACTCGCTCTGACAGGGCTCAATCATCTTGTGGTCCAACAGGTAGCCAAGCTCCTGCTGGATAAGAGGAACTTTCACTGGGTTCACACGGTAAGGAGGCAATTTAATTGGCTTTGCGTCTCGAACATCGACATCATGCATCAACACAGTGGTTCTTCCTGGAGTAGCACGGAACACTAGCGGGTACTCCTGCAGTAATGCCGAAAACTCCTGCCTTTCCTTGGGTGGTAGATGAGAAAGCTTAGTCTGGAGATCATTCATGATATCAGGATTCTTCCCCAAACTATCACTCAGGCTCATACTGCATGGGAGAGCTTCACTTGCAGACTCGGGTGGAACAGCTACAGTGCAGACTGGATTATTTTCGTCCCGCCTGTGATATAACTTTAGCATGTTGATGTGACATAGTTGCTTGCTCTTTCTACGATCTGGTGTGGCGATGACATAGCTGACATCACTGAGTTTCTTCTCCACGAAATAAGGGCCACTAAACTTGGCTTGAAGAGGTTGCCCATGAACTGGTAGCAGAATCAAAACCTGATCTCCTGGCTGAAAGTGGCGTAACCTGGACTTCTTATCATACCAAGTCTTCATCTTCTCCTGAGCAGCTCCTAAATTCTCTCTCGCCAGCTGTAAAGCAGTGGACAGCCGTTCTTTGAAATTCATCACATACTCCAGCAGGTTGACGTCATCTTCCTCCGACAGCCAGCATTCCTTGAGTAGCTTAAGGGGTCCTCTTACTTCATGGCCAAACAGTAGTTCAAAAGGTGAGAAGCCCAGTGATTCATTTGGAGATTCTCTTGCAGCAAACACAACGAATGGAAGACCTTTATCCCAGTCTTTCTGATGTTCCAAACAGTATTTCTTGAGCATCGATTTGAGTGTTTGATGATATTTCTCCAACGCTCCTTGGGTCTGGGGATGGTAAGCTGAAGACGTGATCTGGGTGATGCCCAACTCTTTCAGAGACTGCTTGAAAACATTTGACATGAAATTACTTCCTCGGTCTGACTGTACCTCCTTGGGCAGACCAAACTTTGTGAAGAACCCTAGCATTTTCTTAACCACATTCTTTGCTGAGATGTTTCTAAGTGGAATGGCTTCAGGATAACGAGTAGCCATATCAATCATGGTCAACACATAAGAAAATCCTGAAGAAGTCTTAGGAAGAGGACCCACAATATCCACCAACACACGGGTGAAAGGCGCCTCAAAAGGAGGAATGGAAACTAGAGGTGCAACCTTTTCGGTCTGATTACACTTCCCCACAACTTGACAGGTGTGACAAGACTTACAATACCAGGAAACATCCCTGAAGATACCTGGCCAGTAGAAGTGTTTCAAAATGCGTGCCACAGTCTTCCTCACTCCAAGGTGTCCTGCCAAACTGGAATCATGAGCCACTCGAATGATATCCTGCCTACAAACACGAGGGATGACAACTTGATGTACAACCTCCCATTCACAGTCGGCTGATGCTGTTGGGGGTCTCCACTTCCTCATAAGTACTCCTGACTTTACATAATAACAAGTAGAAGCACCAGCTGACTCTTCTTCACTGTAAGCAGAGTTAGCTAGACCTTTCAACTCAGGGTCAGCAACCTGCAACTCAACCAACTCTTGACGAGACAAATTATCAACACTACGGGGTACTGCCTCATCTGGTGAGTGGTCCAAATTAGCAAGAAAAGTGTCAGCTAGGGTAACATCATCATCATCATTATCCTCTAAATCACCAGTAACTTTAGACTTAGCCCTAGTGACAGCACATGCAGGGAACACATCAGGGACATCACAATCCTGGGACGCAGCCACTGGCTCACTAGACAACTGAGGAGCTGGACACATTTGACTTCCACCAATATCATTTCCAAGTAAGAAAGTTACACCTGACATTGGGAGTGTCTCAACCAACCCAACCATAACGGAACCATTAACAAAACCAGACTCTAAATTCACTCTGCACAGAGGGACAGAGAAGTAATTATTTCCTACACCTTGTAAGATTACAGTTTCATCAGAGGAATTAACATTAGAGCCTAGAACACTGGTCAGCATAAGGGATTGGGAAGCACCTGTGTCACGATATATTTGAACTGATTTCCTGTCATTACTGTCCAGAGGACTGACAAAACCATCAGACAGGAAATTAGCACATGAACTCTTGAGAGTGTCACCCACGTTACTGCTCAAAAGAGGAGCTCCATCATGAGAATTGAAGTTACCCCTCAAAGCAGGTTCAGTTAACTCAGTTAAAGAATTCTGGGAACTCTCAAGAGTGGACACTAGACCAATTGACTGAATATTTAAAGACTCCTTTTTGTTCACATCACGCTGTCTCCTGAAACATCTCTCCGTAGTATGACCAAGCTTACTACAATAAGTACATTTACTTTTCTGAAATCTAGAGGTGAAGCTGGTATTTACTTCCTGAGAAACATCATCCTTATTCTCTTTCCTGTTACCTGTACTCTGAGTAGAGGCAACGTACTTACTCTCAGCTTTCCCTTTTTCTCTAGAATATCTCCTGTGAGTGAGAACATACTCATCAGCTAAAACTGCAGCATCAGACAAATTATCTATTCTTTTCTCATCAAGATATAGGCTTACATCTTTACTAATACACCTTTTGAAATCCTCCAGCAAAATCATCTGCTTAAATTTACCAAAATCAGAATCCACATTCTTAGAATTTAACCACTGCTCTAACAGATCTTCTTTGATTTTTGCATACTCAACATGGGATTGCTTATCTTGCTTATAAGTTGTCCTAAATTTTACTCTATAAGCTTCAGGAACAAGCTCATAGGCCTTAAGAATCAAGCTCTTAACTACATCATAATTATCAGACTGATCCTGAGGCAAAGATGCATAAGTTACTTGAGCTTTACCGGTGAGAACAGTTTCAAGGAGTACTGGCCAATACTCCTTAGGCCAATTAAAACCTGTAGCTACCCTCTCAAACAACCGAAAATACTTTGTTAAATCAGATTCATTAAAAGGAGGGACAAGTTTAACATTTTTAGCCACATCAAAACCATCAGAGCTAGATGATCCAGTTCCACCTTGTTTCATGCGATACTCATGGTCTGCCTGAATCCTAGCAATTTCAACTTGTGCCTCAGCCTCCTTAGCTTTTGCCTGAAATTCAGCCTCCTTAGCCTGTGCTTGAAATTCAGCTTCCTTCACACGAGACTCCGCCTCCTTAGCCTTAGCCTCCTGCAGGGCTAGCTGTAACTTAGCTAATTCAATCTGCGTTTGCTCATTTGGAGGAGTTACATTAAACAAGCTTTTATTAATCATGCCAACAATTTGATCTCTAGAATGATGAGAGTGAACTGCAATTCCCAATTGTTGAGCAACAAGCTTAAGTTCATTCTTTGTTCTGTTTTCTATATCACACACTGTTTGCACATTTGACAAAAAATCTTTGGCTTCATCAAGTGTAGAAATAGTAGCCATCATGAATATATCACAGTCACAAAATATCAAACATTATCCTTATGATAATATCCTGAACATCCTGATATGAGGTCGCCAAATTTATGTTACGGAACAGAGAAAGATAACGTACACTTTAAGTGAGAATGCTGAAAATCACTACTGTCCCGTAAAGTTCCAGGTTCAAAACAAAAGAGTTAGGTAAAATTACAAGTTAAAGTTTAATGCTCAAACTAACAACAAAACATTCAGGACTCATAAGGATAATGTAATGGCAAAAACAGGTTAAATATATGGTTAACTGCAATAGCCTCTATTAACACGAAATTAGCAAGAGTAAATTTATCTAAGTCAGCCCTGATAAAATGAGATACCAGATAATACTCAGTGAATGCCAGATAAATAATTACAGATACAAACTATTATCAAAAATGACTGACATAAAGAACCCTACATGAATTACAAAAACTTCACTAGGCCTACAAATTAAACTTATGCTATACAGTACAAGAAAAAATACAACAGTTATACTCAAATTACACAGCTGCTAGATGGTTGGAGATTTCTTGAGCACTCACAATAATAATATCTGTACAGGGGAGGACAGAGATGTGAACAAAATGAGGAGCAGATCTAAGTGGCAATGATGCAGAGACTGAGCTCATTATATAGGGGCTGGCAGAGCTTGATACAACTTGTAAGAGGGACGCACAAATGAAGCCATGGGGACAGAGAGCTGAAAATCCCGCAAAGTATAACAGAGAGAACGACTTACTCTACTATAACGGTAGAAGGGGGGGACTGAGGCAGAACACGCTCGTGATCAAACATGCAGCAACTGTGCGTTAAAATTACACAAAGGATGATGAAATCATAGGCTATGTAACAATATATATATATATATATATATATATATATATATATATATAATATATCCTGCCACCTTTGTTTTCAAACTAAATGCCAACTGTCTATGGAGTCGCTCGTGCGATCATCAGAGTAGCGTAACTGGACTGAAACACTCCTTCCCTAACCTTAAACCCAAGTGCTTCTCACAATCACTCCATGTCCAAGCAATAGGTCCTCTTCACACTTACTCCCATTAACCTACTGTATGTCTTCTCTTCACTGTTGCATCTCTTTACTACCACTGTTGCAGTGGCCACTATTCTTCTGAACGGATTACTTGCATCTCTTTTCCATAACAGTGGGGTTATAGCACATATCTAGTAGCATACTCTGACTTTTCTTCCGTCAATCTCCCTAATACACTATTTAACGGGCAGTGTCAGTCAGTTTAACAATATCCAGCTCAATCTTGCATCATCCTTGAACATGCTTGGGGTTTCATTCACTCGGGGCTTATCTTGGAAAGATCATATTGCGTCTCTTGTAAAATTTGCTTGTAAGAGATTAGGTGTGCTAAGCCGACTCCGTACCTTTACCCTAGCACAATTGTTGACTTTGAACACAGGTTTTATTCGCCACTGTTTAGAGTACAACTCTCATGTGTGGGGAGGCTCCTCATATACAGCTCTTCTCAATACGGTGGAGTCAAAGGCTTTTCGTCTCATCAACTCTCCTCCTCTTACTGGCTCCCTTCAACCTCTGTCTCTTCGCCGCACCTTTATCCCTTTTCTATCGCTACTTCAATGGTCACTGCTCCTCTGAACTGTCTGCTTGCATCCCTCCACCTCTGCGACGGGTGCGTAGCACCCGTCTAGTAACAAACTCTCATCTCTTTTCTGTTCAGCTCTCTAATGCAAGAGTTAACCGTTACTCCCAGTCCTTCATTTATGCAACAGGTCAACTCTGGAACTGTCTCTCTCTCTCTGTATTTCCTACTTCCTATGATCTCCAGTCTTTCAGACGCAGTGTGTCCAGGCATCTGGAAATGAATGGATCTTGAATTTGGCTCTCTTTTGTATTGTTTTAGTTTTTTCTTGGAAGGAACGGTTTGCAGGCTCCGGCCTTTGGTTCTTTCTTTCTTGCATAAAAAAAAATCATGAATGAAGTAATTTAACTCTGGGACTATCTTCCTCTGTCTCTAGTCCCTTTGGTATGACCTCCAAGCTTCTAAAATACTCTGTATCGAGATATCTTGAAATGAATGTATGTTGAATTTGGCTTTATTTAGCTCTGTTTGTCTTGTGAAGGAAAATTTTTAGATGCTTTTCGACTTTGGTTTTCTCTTCTTTGCACTGAAAAAAGAAATCAATTTTTCAGTGATCCTGCACAGCATGTGTCAGATTGGCACCAACAATCCAAACATTTCATGACTAGTTAGCAAATTAATTTATAATCGAAGTTGCTGCCCTTGACTAGGCATTATCCATGCTTACTTAAATCCAACATGAAAGACAAGAGTGATGTTACTCATCCCTGGTTGGGATAATGAGGAAAAAAAAAAAAACACCACTTAGATGTAAACCCATAGAGGCCTCATGAGGCTGAAACGCCTTAATTTAATAAACAACCAGGCATTGGTTTGGCTACATTGCTCCCATCCAACATAGAATAGGGTTTCCTGAGATACATGAAACCAATTTGCTTGTCACATAGTGTAATCACGTGAAGGTAGTACCATTATTGCTTCTATCTTGTCATTTGTGCGGGAAATGACAGACTCATTCATTCACGTTTCGATTCTCGGCTTCAGTGTATGATTATAATGGTCTACACATTCACGCAGCAATTTATTCCAGCCCCTTGACTTCTTGCATGTTATAGCCAATTGACAGCTAGTTATTAATCTCCCTCCCCCCCTCAGCGAACCTCTTCCTTTTATTAATTAATTATTTATTTTCTTTTCATAGAAACCTCTCACCTCGGATGCTTCATTATACTGTGATGGCATTTTTATTAATCATGGTACGAAAAATGTGCGGGTAACTGCTGAAACGCCGCTAAGTGCTAACTTCCACCTGTAGTCTTCACCGTCCTTCCGCCACCTTGGCCAGCTCTGTCCTCTTGCTCCCTGTGATTCTGATCATTGTTTATCGTTTACACCCAAAGGAGTAGGAATAGTGTGGGCAGGGCGGCCGTGGTCCTTGCATTTTTTGTTATGTGGGCCAATAATAATAAATAATACGCATATTTAGGGAAAGAAAGACTACACAAACAATTGCATGTCACAGAAGCGTCACGTAGCAAAATGTATATTCTATAACCAGTTTTCGATCTGCAGCCTTATTGAAACGTCTGGGGACGCTACAGTTTTCCATTTACCTACTCTTCCTTTACCTAAAATGAACACCATTCCTCCGTTATTAGGTCTTCTGGTGGCAGGATCTGTAGCAAGACAAAAGTTTGCTTTGATTCCATGGATACCTAGTTAGCTCTGGGGCTGGCTGTCACTGAAGTGCTACTGCAGGCAATCTGTGTCAATCAAGGACTTATTATTTTTGCGTTACCCAGGTCTGTCTGACAGATCACGCCCATCGACTGCAGGCAAACAATCGCCCTTGCAGGGTCCTCCTGTGCATGGAACCGATGTTCCCTTGCGGTAGACAGCACCCCACCACAGTGAAGAGTGAAGAAGAATGTGGAGGTTTAGTTCCTGGATGGACGCCGCATTTGAGTCTATTTAGTTAACAGAGGCACCATAGTAGGTTATGTATCACACCGTTATTCCACTACAAAACCTCGATATAACGGACTTCAATAGACCGGAATTCGCTTTTATCGGACTCAAGGAGCTACTGGACTAAATTCCTATATATCGGAAAAAGTCTGATAAAGCCAAAAGCAGTCCAGACTGCCTGACCACTTCAGCTATGTTCACTACAATAAGGTAAATAAAAGGCATGTTTATCAGTGCACAGTAAAGTATTATTATTATACCATTTGATTAACCTCTACACCGAGGGCATGTTTACCAATGTTTTGTGTGTGCCGAGGGGTTATTTGGGCTCCAACAGACTCTCAAAAAATATTTGCCAAAAATTAGTTATTAGTCCTAGAATATTAAAATTACATATGCTTATGGCACATACCTTCAGCTTTCTCCTGGAATGTTTGTTGAGCCTTCTTCGATTACCGTAGGACTTATGGAGACCTCTGAAGTTGGGTAACGAAGTCTCCACTTTACACATCCCGACAATCCGTAATATCATTACCACAGCCAGATATTAACACTATAAACACTACTCTATGATTTTCAAGTAGTTTGGGATCCATACTCCAAAAAAAACCCACTGTGAAAGCAATGAAAATTACAAGCACGTCTGACCGCCGCACTTGCGCTAGTTCGCTCTTGGTACTCTGTCATTTATTATTCATAAAACCCCTCACACTTTATATTTCTATTACTATATAACACTTATATATATCTACCCCTGGGGGTAGGGGGGTTTGCAAGAATACTCCCCCAGTATCCCTGCTTGTCGTAAAAGGCGACTAAAAGGGTTGGTGGAGGGTTAGTGCCCCTCCCCGGAAAACAACTAACTAAAAAAACAAACAAGAAGCCTCGGACAAGGACTGACCAAACGATGACGACCCAGGACCGGACAAAGGACTTGGTAATGAGTACATGGAATGTAAGAGGAGCGAATGATGAGGTGAAAGAGAGAGAGATTGTCCAGGTGCTTGAGGGTGCGAAAGTGGATGTATGTGGAATAACTGAAACAAAATGGAGAGGAGAAAGTGTGAGAGAATGGGAGTATGGATGGGGTATATGTGCAGGAGTAGATGAGAATGAGAGGGCAAAGGAAGGAGTGTGTATAGTTGTGAGTAAAAGATGGAAGAAGAGCATAAAACAGTATGGATCAGTTGGGTCAAGGATTGTGTGGGTAAAGTTGAAACTTGGAATACAAATGTGGGCGATTGTGTGTGTGTATGCGCCAATGCAAGATCGTGCTAGAAGAGTGAGAGAAGAGTTCTGGACAAATGTGGAAATGTGCATGGAAAAGTTTGGAAGGAATGAGAGAGTGTTTTTGATTGGTGATATGAATGGTAAAGTTGGTAATGTGAAGGTGGATGGAATAGTTGGTGAGTGGGGTGTGCCTGCCGAGATAGATGAGAATGGGAGTGCGTTAGTGGACATTTGTGCTGGGAGGGGGTTGGTGATAGCCAATACCCTCTTCAGGCATAAAATGATCCACAGGTATACATGGCGAGTGATGAGAAGGGTGGGTGGTGAACTGAATGAAAGGAAGGCAATGATTGATTATGTGTGTGTGGATGAAAGGATGCGAAGATGTGTAAAGGATGCAAGAGTGTATAGAGGTTGGGGGAGTGGACTTTCTGACCACTACTTGGTGTGGCCAGAATTAGGATGCAAGTGAGATGGAGGAATAGAAGAAGGGAAAGACGAGAGGAAGGAGTAGTTGCAAGGAGAGTGGAAAGGTTACAAGAGGATGAGAAAAAGGCAGAGTACAAGAGAGAAGTGGAGGAACGATTGGGCAAATATGAATTGGAGCAGATGGGAGACGTGGAAGGTGTGTGTAAGATATTTACAGAAGAAATATGTGCAGCATGTGATGTGGTGTGTGGAAGGAAGAGAAGGCGGAGGGGGGTGCAAGGAACAGCGTGGTGAACTGAAGAGGTGAAACAGGCTGTGGCACAAAAGAAGAAAGCATACAATGAATGGGTGAGAAATAGGGGCGTGGAAGAAGTTGAGAGGCGGAAGAGAGAGTTATATGTGGAAAGGAAGAGAGAGGTGAAAAGATTAGTAAGAGAGAGTAAGAAGAGAGTGGATGAGGAATTTGGAAGGAATTTGAGTGTAAAGTGGAGGGACTGTAAGAAAATGTTCTGGAGAGAAGTGAAAAGAGTAAGACAGGGTGGAAGTGAAGTTAGCAGGGGAGTGAAAGATAAAAACGGTAGATTACTAGTGGAGAAGGGAGAAAAAGTGAGCAGATGGAGAGAACACTTTAAGGAATTGTTGAACGTAGATGATGGAAGTAATGCGAGTATAAGTGGGTGGGGAATGGCTGGGAGAAGGAGGTAGGTGAGAAGACAGGAAGAAATTAGTAGGATAGAAGTTGTGGAAGCAATGAAGAAAGTTAAATTGGGGAAAGCCCCAGGAATTGATGGAGTGTGTGGTGAAATGCTGAAGCATGGAGGAGAGATAGCAGTAGAATGGATGTGGAAGATGTGCAGATTGGCCTGGGAGGAAGGTAGAGTCCCGGAGGATTGGAAGTCAGGTATAATTATTCCCTTGTACAAAGGAAAAGTGGAAAAAGAAGTGTGTGGTAATCATAGGGGCATTTGTCTTCTTAGTATAATAGGAAAAGTGTATGGTAGGATACTTATAGACAGAGTGAGAGAAAGAACAGAGAAATTAGTTGGAGAAGAACAGGGAGGCTTTAGGAAGGGAAGAGGTTGTGTAGATCAGATATTCATTCTTAGATCTTTAGTGGAAAAGTTTCTAGAGAAGGGAAAGAAGTTGTATGCGGCTTTCATGGATTTGGAGAAAGCATATGACAGGGTGGATAGACAAGGATTGTGGAAAGTGTTAAGAATATATGGAGTAGATGGGAAGTTGTTGAATGCTTTGAAGAGTATGTACGATGGTGCGGAGGCTGCAGTGCGTGTGGATGGTGAACTAATTGAGTTTTTCTCTTTGAAAGTTGGTTTGAAACAGGGATGTGTCATGTCTCCATGGTTGTTCAATCTGTACATGGATGGGGTAATAAAAGAGGTACAAGGTAGGGTAGTGGATGTTGGAGTGGCCCTGGTGAGGGAGGATAGTGTTTGGAAACTCCCTGTACTGTTGTTTGCAGATGATACTGTGTTGTTGAGTGAAGACGAAGGGGAGCTGCAAGGCTTGGTGGATGAGTTTGGGAGAGTGTGTAAGAAACGGAATCTAAAGGTGAATGTAGGGAAGAGTAAAGTGATGGTCTTTGAGAGAGGTGAAGTTAGTGAATGTACAGCGAGGTTAGATAGTAAGGAATTGGAAAATGTGAGTACGTTTAAGTATTTGGGTAGTGTGATGAGTAAGGATGGAGGTTTGGAGGGTGAAGTGCTTGAAAGGGTACAGCAGGGAAGAAAGGTTGCTGGCTCCTTGAAAGCAGTGATAAGAAACAGGGAAGTGAGCATGGAAGTGAAAAAGTTACTACATGACAGTATTGTGATACCAACTCTAACGTACGGAAGTGAAGCTTGGACAGTGTTGGAAGGACACAAGTCAAGAGTGAGAGCAGTGGAAATGAGTTATTTAAGAGAAGCCTGTGGAGTCACGTGGAGAGACAGGCTAACGAATGAGGATATAAAGGAGCGTTGTGGTGTGGATGTGGATGTGATAGGAAGCGTTAGGAGGAACACACTGAGGTGGTTTGGCCATGTGGAGAGGATGGAGGGTGAAAGACTGACGAAGAGAGTGTATGTGAGTGAGGTGGAGGGGGGAAGAGGGAGGGGGAGGCCGAGGATGAGATGGAGGGATGGGGTGAAGAGGTATATGAGAGAGGGGGGTGTGAGTTGGGAGCAGGGCAGTGAAATGGCGGGGGACAGGGCGACTTGGAGGCGATTTGTTTGTGGCCACCCCAAACGGGATTGAGGCGTCTGGCAATAGATAGATAGATATATCTACAGTCTTTATCCATAAGTTTCCTTCAGTAGTATTAGTTTATTGTCACTGTAGGGATTCAGTTTCTTTCAGTATAATACGTAGCATTCACTTTCTCGTCCTGTATACTAGCATTGAGAGTGAATGTCACTTTCAGTTTCACTCTCATAACTCATAGTATTCAGACATGCTAGAGCGAAACTTTCACTTTCATTACTCCTAGGGTATATACTGGTATTCTTATAATACTACTCATTTACATTTCTATTTACGTTCTCTAGTTTATTTACGTTATTTACATTTCTATTTTATTTACACTGTGTTATGCACTGTCACTTGAAGTAACTTATAAAACTATTTTCCACTGTTCACGTATATTTACATTCATTACTTTCACTTGCTGTTTACACATTATTTACAATTCCACTTGCACTGTTTTACTCAATAGAAAGATCGTAGTCACTCTTTTATCAATTGTCAGCCCTTTACCTCTTTCCACACGAGGTTTAGTAGGGGGTAAAGATCAAAGGGCCCTTGCTTGGGGGTGAAAAGGCCCTGAAGCTAGCAAGAGGGAACAGACGTACCCCCATACTGGAAGATGAGAGCGAACTGATAAGGGTGGGCCCGGGTGGTGGCCTACCTAGAGAAATCAGTACTGCCAACGTTTAGCCTCTTAACACAGCTAATGTATAGCAGTGAAATGATTGGCAGGAAATCTAGACAATACATTATAAATTAGGTAGTTCCAGGTGAATGTAAACATCACTTAGGCTTCTCCCTTCCCTCCTTATATGTATATTCATTACGAAAATAGATTACATGGCATATTTCATGGGGAAATAAACAGTGAAAATATTAGCGAACGAGTGCACGTGAGGTGTTGTCAGGTGATAATTAGCCAATTCCAGGTGTATGGCACTCTTACTTACCTTATTTCTTTCTTGTATATATTATTTGGTATAAGAATAGGGCATAGGGCTTATTTCAATGGATGAAATCAGTGAAAAATTCCAGGGAAGATTTACTTAGCATAGCACGGCCAGGCAGGCGAGAGGATAGGGTAATGGAGGGGGGGTAGGGAGGGGAGTCAAGAACGAGGAGAAATGGCAAAACTGTCAACAATGGATGGGAGTACAGATGAGATTAGGAGTGCTGACTAGTGTTGGACATTGTCAGTACTGATAGATGATACAAGCCCCCACTTGGAAGCCCGGGTGAATTCAAAATAACACAGAATCACAAAAGTGACGCCCCGCAGTACGATCCCTTGCTCCTAAGCGTCACGAAAGTGACGCCCCGTGGTTAAGGGGTTAATGTAGTGAAGTCATAACACAGAACAGTACCAGAATGATAGTCAAAACAATTTAAAAACTGTTTATGCAATCCAGACTAATGTCTGATATATCGGAAAAAGTCCAGATTAACAGGGTGAAGTCCGGATATCGCTTTTATCGGAAATTCACATTTTTCGGAATGGTTTGGGCCCCAATGATTCCTTTATAGTGAGGTCTTATGGCTCTCTATTGCATTTTGTTTTTCTCTTGGAGGGAACTGTTATTGTGGGCTCATGGCCTTTGGTTCCTTCTTCCTCACATAAAAAAAAAATGATTACCACTTACCACTCAGCATTGTACATACTTTCCTGGGTAAAAACCATCAGGCTAGAGACCCAATGTAGAGCCAACTGAAGTGGAAAGAAGAAGAATAAGCTAGACATATATATATATATATACAATAGCAGTAGCCGTGTGTGTGTATTTTGGGCAGCCAAAACTACATATTCAAATTGCACCAAAATTTGCAGAAAAATTGCAAAACAATCGCTGATTTAAAAAAAAAAAAAATTGGTCTTATCACGATTGAAGAACTTTTACTATATTTAATGAGCGATCACATTTTGACCGAAAAACGCTGTTCCCGGAGCCCAGCATAGGATCTTTGTAGAATTTTTTGCCCAGAGGTAGAACTAAAATAAACTGTAGCAGTAGCCGTGTGTCTGCGTGTGTATTTCAGATTTGCGTTTGGACAACTTGTGTTCCATTCCCAAAACTGCAAATAACACGATCAATTGGTTAGCTGCGAAAAATCCAAGTGACAACATTACGCTAGAACAGCACATAAACGTGAGAGCCCACCGCAGGAGCATGTTCGAGAGGCACTTCATATATATATATATATATATATATATATATATATATATATTGTTACGGAACAGAGAAAGATAATGCACACTTTAAGTGAGAATACTAAAAATCACTACTGTCCCGTAAAGTTCCAGGTTCAAAACAAAAGAGTTAGGTAAAATTACAAGTTAAAGTTTAATCCTCAAACCAACAACAAAACATTCAGGACTCATAAGGATAATGTAATGGCAAAAAAAAAAAAACTGGTTAAATATATGGTTAACTGCAATAGCCTCTATTAACACGAAATTAGCAAGAGTAAATTTACCTAAGTCAGCCCTGATAAAATGAAAATACACTGGGTAATGCTCAGTTAATGCAAGATAAATTATTACAGATACAAATTATTATGAACAATGGCTAACAATAAGAACCTTACATGAATCACAAAAACCTCACTAGGCCCACAAATTAACAACTCATGCTACACAGTACAAGAACAAAATGCAATAACACTTATACTCAAATTACACAGCTGCTAGATGGTTGGAGACTTCCTGAGCACTCACAATAATAACTGTACAGGGGAGGACAGAGATGTGAACAAAATGAGGAGTAGATCTAAGTGGTAATTAATGTGGAGACTGAGCTCATTATATAGGGGCCGGCAGAGCCTGATACAACTTGCAAGAAGAACGTGCAAATGAAGCCATGGGGACAAAGAGTTGACAATCCCGCTCTGAACAACAGAAAGAACGACTTACTCTACTATAACGGTAGAAGGGGGGGAGTGAGGTAGAACACGCTCGTGAACAAACAGGCAGCACACTGTATGTTAGAATTACACAAAGGATGATGAAATCATAGGCTATGTAACACCTCCCCACAAAGAAAAAAGAAATTTACAAAGGAAATTTCTTATTACTCTAAAACAAACTGTCTAAAGTCTAGATAAGCAATCTGCAATAACATTTTCTTTCCCCTTGACATGTTGTATGTCTAATGAATACTCCTGAAGAAGTAGACTCCATCTTGTCAATCTCTGATTTTTATCTTTAAACTTACTAAGGAATTTCAGTGGGTTATGATCGGTATAAATGACCATGGGGTCAAAACCAGAACACAAATAAAATGAAAAATGCTGTAAACCCAAAATCAAGGCCAAAAGCTCTTTGTCAATAGTTGAGTAGTTCTTTTGAGGTGGAGTGAACTTCTTACTGTAATAAGATACAGGGTGTTCAATACCCTGATCATCCTCTTGCAGCAAAACAGCCCCAGCTCCTGTCTCACTTGCGTCAACAGCCATCTTAAAAGGCTTAGCAAAATTTGGAGTAGCGAGCACTGGCTGACTTAATAGGATAGCTTTAAGTTTGTTGAAAGAGGATTCACAGTTATCGGTCCAGACAAATTTAACTCCCTTTTTCAGTAGGTCTGTAAGTGGTGATACAAGAATTGAAAAGTTAAGAACAAATCTCCTGTAATAACCTACCATTCCCAAAAATCTTTGTAGCTCTTTCCTACTTTTAGGTCTGGGAAGATCACTTATAACCTGAACCTTAGCTGCTGGTGGTGCAACATGTCCATCGCCAATTACATACCCAAGGTACTGAACTTTAGCTTGACCAAACTCACACTTTGACAAATTAGCTACAAGATTAGCCTGAACCAAACGCTCAACAAATTTACTGACATGGCATAGGTGATCTTTCCAGTTGTCACTGAAGATTAATACATCATCAATATAAACAACACACCCTGCCAAACCCTCTGTTACAACATTCATGAGCTTCTGAAATGTGGCTGGTGCATTCTTCATACCATATGGCATTACAGAACATGCAAAAGTCTTTCCTAGTGTTACAAAACATGAGATCTCCCTAGCACTTTCAGTCATAGGTACTTGCCAGTATCCCTTTAACAAATCAAACTTACTTATGTACAGCTCCGGACAGATGAAACGGCCACACCCCATCCACCAGCGACTTGGTTTGGGTCTCAGTGGTTCTGGTAACAGTTGCAGGTGGAGGGAGGGGGGATGTGGGAGGGTGAGGAGGGGAGAAATGTGGGCGGAGTTATATAGGGGGTAGTGTGGGAGGGTGAAGAAGCAGCACAGTCTGGCTGGTGGGAAGGGGAAAAGAATGGTTGGGTAGCGGAGACGAGAGTCTGCTAGAGGGTAAGACAGGTGAGTGTGATTAGATGAAAAGAAATTACAAAAAATGAATTATTATAATATCCGCTGCATATATTGCATTTTATCTACTAATTAAAAACACTGTCTATAATTCACCACCGTATTTTGGTACCCTACTAATTATTATTATCTTTTGGATATTAGGCAATAAATAAAGATATTGGACGGTCTTTCGGACCCGAACCAATTCCTTCATAACTTTTTTCTTCAGCTATGTCCGTATTCCTATTATCCCTCGTGCTTGAAGTCCCCCTTTTTATCGCTTTCTCCTACGCCCTAAATTTTTTTTAGGGATAAGGCAGTTTAACTTTCTCTTTAAATAACCATATTTGTCAACAAATATTCCTTTCATTAATCTATTTAATTACCTGTTCTCTTTCAATATGCATTTGTCTAATAATGGGTGTTACACCTTAATTGGCGCCGCTATTTGACGTTTTGAATAAATTTGGTCTAAATTTACGCATATATTGCAGTCTCTCTCAAGTAGGCTGGCAACCTCACACATCCTCCCCCCTGCTTTCTCCTGCTCTCGCTACCCGTTCCCTCCTTTCCTTTTGTAGTACTGTTTATCTATTCTTTCTCATATTATTAACCTCATTCCTTCTTACAAACTTTTAGTGCCATAGGAATTTCTCCCTAATCACCTACAGTCCTACTACATGAAAGTGGAAAAAACTGCCATCGGGAAAAGAATAACTGGAAATTTATGGCAAAGGTTACGATATTAGTTATTTAGAATGAAAGTGTTGGCAGATGCGCATTCTTGACATGATTATCGCAGCCACAGCATTTCGCTTCATGAAACAGAAGGACTATAGGTTTCATGCATTACCTCCTTACGTCCAGCATTACTGTGCAGAACGCCATGTATAACACATTAAGGACCACAAGGACAGTACTGGTAGTCATCGTGATTCTCATGAATCTCTCCATAGGCTATTGAAAACAGTGCTTTATGCTCAACTTCAGAATTATGTTCTCATCATGGCAGTGATAGGCAAAGATAATAAAAACAATATATACAACCAAATTATCATTTATTATACAACAAAGCTCAAACTGCCTCCGTGCTGCAGTCTCAAGGGTGTAACCAGCTCCCACAATCACATGTAACCTGAAGAAATTAAATACATGATCCTATATATATATATATATATATATATATATATATATATATATATATTAATAACCATGAACAACACTGTTTGATCTAAAATTTATTGTGTTGGGTAAAGCAGAGGACACTAACTAGCATGGCAACCTACCACACGGAAACCACCATGTTGCACTACACGCCACAGAAACCGATGCACAGACCATGATATCAGCGAAAATACTATGAGAAGAGTATTGCACGAAGCAGGGTTGCATCACAGGACCCTAGCAAACGTTATGTTGACAAGCCTGAGGATTTTTGGAAGTGTGTCACTGAAGGCGCAACTGCTGGAGAAGGAATAATAGTCGGTCAGTATTATTTCTGAGGTTTTCGCTTGTATAAACTAAACTATTCAGTCATACATGACCATAAAAATATATAAATAATTACTGCAGGGGGACAACCAGTTTAGTTACAACGTCAGCGACATCAATAAAATAGTTACTAATAAGAGTCCATGCAGAGTAAATTACTTTGGGTATATAGGGTTACGCAGTGTTTGAATTAGTGACTGTAAAACATTTTCCCTAAAACAAAGAAAAACTTTAAATACTAATGGGATGGAAAGATCACGCTGGCATGAAGTCAACAACTTTAAATAATACCCACACTAGACAGACGTTGATTTATCCCTTGGGAATCCTAAAAGTGGTAAATGTAATAACTCTACGTGCTTATACATTCAAAATGCATATTCACTTAGTATGTGTCACTGCTACCATACCAACCTGAACTATGGCACACAGACTGACAAAGACAACCTACCAAATCTTATCCCTAGCGAACAAGTTATTTAATGATCTATTACTCATACATATAGATATCATCTTTGCATATTTCGCACCATCAATTTAGGCTCCCCCTACGTAATCAATATTTATCCTACCATTTTTCAGTTAGTAACCCTATAAATGAACGTCTATAAGGCAACCACGCATTTCACATGCTTGTTCTTTAGTGTAGGCTATTCCTCAGTTGCACTGAAGTAAGACAGGCATTCATGGTATGTCATTAACATTTCCCAATATTGTTAAGAACCTCTTGTTAGCATAAAACAAATATGCAGTTATACCTTGAAGATTATTAATGCTAGTCTCCTTCTTTCAACAGATACAACCAGGAAAACGTATTTCATGTGGCCAGGAGTGGACACGTGAACGTAAATATTTGGGGGTGGGTAAGCTGGCATGGGATGGGTGACATGCACCACATAGAGGGTCGGTTCAATTCCGAGAAGTATATTGATATACTTAATAACTTCTTTCTGCCCTCATTTTCTGCCAGCAACCATCCCTTTCCTTCTGGTCCAGTATATTTTGTCCAGGACAGATGCCCCGTTCACCAGGCTCGCGTGGTCCAGGAGTGGTTCCAGGAGCACCCTCGCTTCCAGCTTCTGCCCTGGCCCAGTAAGGGTGCGGACTGCAACCCCATAGAAAATATCTGGGGATCAATGGTAACTTCGTGGGAGCCCGAACAGGAACGCACACCCCAGGAGCTACTGGACCACACCCGGCGAGTATGGGAAGTCTTCCGGGGTAAACCTGACCATGTGAAATGTCACACAGGTAATATACAAAGACGTCTTCAGGCTGTTATCGAAAAGGGTGGTTGATGGACAGGATACTGAGAGGTAGTAAGTGTTAAGTCTCATTGCTCTCATTGCTCTTGTTATTCTATGAAATATATATGTTGTTAGCTGTGCAAATAACACGCACACAATATTATATATATATATATATATATATATATATATATATAATCATACAGGCTCTACACTTATGAAATTTAACATCGAGTAACCCTATATGCCCAAAGTAATTTCCTCTGCATGGACTGACGTTGTAACGAAACTGGTTGTCCCCCTGCAGTAATCATTAATATACTTTTATGGTCATGTATGAGTGAATAGTTTAGTTTATACAAGCGAAAACCTCAGAAATAATACTGACCGAGTATTATTCCTTCTCCAGCAGTTGCGCCTTCAGTGACACACTTCCAAAAATCCTCTGGCTTGTCAACATAACGTTTGCTAGGGTCCTGTGATGCAATCCTGCTTCGTGCAATACTCTTCTCATAGTCTTTTCGCTGATATCATGGTCTGTGCATCGGTTTCTGTGGCGTGTAGTGCAACATGGTGGTTTCCGTGTGGTAGGTTGCCATGCTAGTTAGTGTCCTCTGCTTTACCCAACACAATAAATTTTAGATCAAACAGTGTTGTTCATGGTTATTAATATATATATATATATATATATATATATATATATATATATATATATTTTAATGCGAGGAAGAAGGAACCAAAGGCCATGAGCCCGCAGTAACAGTTCCCTCCAAGAGAAAAACAAAATACAATAGAGAGCCAAATTCAAGATCCGATCATTTTGAGATGCCTGGACACACTGCGTTTGAAAGACTGGAGATCATAGGCAGGAGGAAAAACAGAGGGAGACAGTTCCAGAGCTGATCTGTTGCATGAATGAAAGACTGGGAGTAACGGTTAACTCTTGCATTAGAGAGTTGGACAGAAAAGGGATGAGAGTTTGCTGCCAGACGGGTGCTACGCGCCCGTCGTAGAGGTGGAGGAATGCAAGCAGACAGTTCAGAGGAGCAGTGACCATTAAAGTAGCGATAGAAAAGAGATAAAGATGCAACAGTGCGGCGAAGAGACAGAGGTTGAAGGGAGTCAGTAAGAGGAGGAGAGTTAATGAGACGAAAAGCCTTTGACTCCACCCTATTGAGAAGAGCTGTATGTGGGGAGCCTCCCCACACATGAGAGTTGTACTCCACACAGGGGCGGATAAAACCCCTGTATAGAGTCAACAATTGTGCAGGAGTAAAGAAAGAGCGGAGTCGGCTTAGCAAACCCAATCTCTTGGAAGCAGATTTTACAAGAGATGTAATATGATCTTTCCAAGATAAGTCCCGAGTAAATGAAACCCCAAGCATGTTCAAGGATGATGCAGGATTAATCTGAATATTATTAAACATTAGTGGGTATACCTGTGGAAGATTTTGTCGGGTTGATAGGTGTAAGAACTGAGTCTTAGAAGCATTATAGACAACCATATTATTTTTACCCCAGTCAGAGATATGAGCCAAGTCAGACATTAGGTGTGCCATAGCCTCATCCCTTGTTTCTTGAAGTAACTGTTGAGATGGGCGTTGCGGGAACCGAATGGAAAGGTGAAGGGTGGAGTCATCAGCGTATGAGTGGATAGGGTTAGATGTACAGCTTAGAAGATCATTGATGAATAAAAGGAAGAGAGTTGGTGATAGGACAGAGCCCTGAGGAACACCACTGTTGATAGATCTAGGAGAAGAACGATGGCCGTCTACGACAGCAGCTATAGAACGACCAGAAAGGAAGCTAGCGATTAAGGTACAGATAGAAGGATAGAAACCGTAGGAGGGCAGTTTGGAAATTAAAGATTTGTGCCAGACTCGATCGAAAGCCTTTGAGATGTCAAGTGCAATGGCAAAGCTTTCGCCAAAGTCCCGAAAGGAGGATGACCAGGAGTCTGAAAGGTAGGTGAGAAGATCGCCAGTGGAGCGTCCCTGACGGAACCCATACTGACGATCGGAAAGAAGGTTGTGATAGGAAAGATGCCTTAAAATTTTTTTATTAAGAATTGACTCGAAAACTTTTGAAATACAGGACGTTAAAGCAATTGGACGATAGTTGGAGGGTTGGGAGTGGTCACCCTTCTTTGGGACTGGCTGAATGAGAGCAAACTTCCAGCAAGAAGGAAAGGTACAAGTTGACAGACAAAGGCAGAAATAGTTTGCCTAGGCAGGGTGTAAGCACAGAAGCACAGTTTTTGAGAACAACAGGAGGGACCCCATCAGGCCCATATGCCTTGTTAGTACTGAGGCCAGTAATGGCAGAAAATACATCAACTGAAGAAATTTTAATGTCAGCCATGAGGAAGTCAGAGGGGGGAAGTGATGGAGGAACAGCACCGGAATCGTCTAAGGTGGAATTGGAGGAGAAAGTCTGTGCGAAGAGATCTGCTTTATCAGTAGAAGAAATAGCTACAGAACCATCAGAGTAGAAAAGAGGAGGGAAGGATGATGAGGTAAAGTTGTTAGAAAGATTTTTGGCAAGGTGCCAGAAGGAGCGGGAAGAATTCGAGTTGGAGAGTTGAGAGCATTTAGTATGGATGAAATTATTTTTAGTAGAGCGAAGAACAGACTTAGCACGATTCCGGGCAGAAACGTAAAGATTATGTGATTCAGGGGTGGGTTGGCTCCGGTACCTTTTGTAGGCCTTCTCCTTGTTGCGGACAGCATTAGAA
This sequence comes from Coenobita brevimanus, assembly GCF_032717465.1. NCBI lineage: Eukaryota > Metazoa > Arthropoda > Malacostraca > Decapoda > Coenobitidae > Coenobita > Coenobita brevimanus. The sequence continues at coordinate 22,177,956 of NC_136975.1, forward strand.
CAAGCGTGATTAAACCAAGGCTTTCTTGCGTTAGTCAAAGGATATGAGAAAGGAATGTATGCTTCCATGCCCGAGAGAATGACCTCCGTAATGCGCAAGGCACACTCAGATGGCTCACGGCCATGGAAGCAATAATCATTCCAGGGAAAATCAAAGAAGTACTGCCTGAGGGCCTCCCAGTCCGCTGCTCCAAAATGCCAGAGACGACGTTTCCCTGGAGGGTCCGCAGGCCGTACTGGAGCGATAGGACAGGTTAAGGTAATAAGGTTGTGATCGGAGGAGCCCAACGGAGAGAAAAGATTAACAGAGTAAGCAGAAGGATTAGTTGTGAGGAAGAGGTCAAGTATGTTGGAGCTCTCTCCAAGGCGGTCAGGGATACGGGTAGGGTGCTGTACAAGCTGCTCTAGGTCATTAAGGATAGAAAAGATGTAGGCTTGTTCACCAGGTGGATCCGTGAAAGGAGAGGAGACCCAAAGGTGGTGGTGAACATTGAAATCTCCAAGAATGGAGATTTCAGAGAAAGGAGAAATGGACAGAATGTGTTCCATCGTAGAAGTAAGATAGTCGAAGAATTTTTGATAGTCAGTAGAATTAGGGGATAAGTAAACAGCACAGATATATTTAGTCAGAGAATGACAGGAAAGCCGAAGCCAGAGAGTGGAGAATTCAGAAGAATCAAGTTCAGGAACACGAGAGCAAGATAAGTCGTTGCGTATGTATACACAACAGCCACCTTTGGCTTTGAAATGAGTATAGAGAAAGTAGGAGGATACAGAAAAGGGTTTGCTGTCAGTTGCCTCAGACAGCTGAGTCTCCGTTAGAAAAAGAAGGTGAGGTTTAGAGGAGGAGAGGTGGTGCTCAACAGAGCGAAAGTTAGATGAAAGGCTGCGAATGTTGCAGAAATGAAGAAGAAGAGAGTCAGACAGTGGTTCCAGGCACCTCGAGTCGTCACCGGGAGAGGGGCAGATGGCGGGGGCATTTATGGTCCCCCCCCCTGGGGACTCCGAGGCTGGGTGAATTGACGCCATTTTGGTAAATTTTGAATAGGAAGTGTAGTGTGTACTGTGCATGTAGTTTGGTGAAGATAGATAGAGAAATTTGTACTGGAGAGCATGCTAGCCTACTCTCTGTGTAACTGAGACACTGAAAAAGTTCAGCAAAGGGGGATGGTCAGGAACTAGTCCTGAGGGCTGATGAAACGGGAGCTCCAGCACTCCCTGTCATCAGCTTTCCATCCACCTCGGGAGTACTGCCCTGCTCGACTGGTGCTACAGTCTACTCCTCATATATATATATATATATATATATATATATATATATATAGGATCATGTATTTAATTTCTTCAGGTTACATGTGATTGTGGGAGCTGGTTACACCCTTGAGACTGCAGCACGGAGGCAGTTTGAGCTTTGTTGTATAATAAATGATAATTTGGTTGTATATATTGTTTTTATTATCTTTGCCTATCATTGCCATGATGAGAACATAATTCTGAAGTTGAGCACTGTTTTCAATAGCCTATGGAGAGATTCATGAGAATCACGATGACTACCAGTACTGTTTTCAATAGGCTATGGAGAGATTCATGAGAATCACGATGACTACCAGTACTGTCCTTGTGGTCCTTAATGTGTTATACATGGCATTCTGCACAGTAATGCTGTGGCTGTGATAATCATGTCAAGAATGCGTATCTGCCAACACTTTCATTCTAAATAACTAATATCGTAACCTTCGCCATAAATTTCCAGTTATTCTTTTCCCGATGGCAGTTTTTTCCACTTTCATGTAGTAGGACTGTAGGTGATAAGGGAGAAATTCCTATGGCACCAAAAGTTTGTAAGAAGGAATGAGGTTAAAAATATGAGAAAGAATAGATAAACAGTACTACAAAAGGAAAGGAGGGAACGGGTAGCGAGAGAAGGAGAAAGCAGGGGGGAGGATGTGTGAGGTTGCCAGCCTACTTGAGAGAGACTGCAATATATGCGTAAATTTAGACCAAATTTATTCAAAACGTCAAATAGCGGCGCCAATTAAGGTGTAACACCCATTATTAGACAAATGCATATTGAAAGAAAACAGGTAATTAAATAGATTAATGAAAGGAATATTTGTTGACAAATATGGTTATTTAAAGAGAAAGTTAAACTGCCCAATGCCTAAAAAAAAATGTAGGGCGTAGGAGAAAGTGATAAAAAGGGGGACTTCAAGCACGAGGGATAATAGGAATACGGACATAGCTAAAGAAAAAAGTTATGAAGAAATTGGTTCGGGTCCGAAAGACCGTCCAATATCTTTATTTATTGCCTAATATCCAAAGGATAATAATAATGAGTAGGATACCCAAATACGGTGGTGAATAATAGACAGTGTTTTTATTTAGTAGATAAAATGCAATATATGCAGCAGATATTATAATAATTCATTTTTTGTAATTTCTTTTCATCTAATCACACTCACCTGTCTTACCCTCCAGCAGACTCTCGTCTCCGCTACCCAACCATTCGTCTCCCCCTCCCACCAGCCAGACTGTGCTGCTTCTTCACCCTCCCACACTACCCCCTATATAACTCCGCCCACATTTCTCCCCTCCTCACCCTCCCACATCCCCCTCCCTCCACCTGCAACTGTTACCAGAACCACTGAGACCCAAACCAAGTCGCTGGTGGATGGGGTGTAGCCGTTTCATCTGTCCGGAGCTGTACCTAGCCTTTCCGATCTTGTCTATGCAATCTTCCACACGAGGGAGAGGGTAAGTGTCTGTTTTGGTTATCTGATTAACACGTCTGTAGTCGATGCAAAGCCGCTGTGACCCACCTGGCTTAGGGACTAGAGTGACAGGAGAACTGCACTCGCTCTGACATGGCTCAATCATCTTGTGGTCGAACAGGTAGCCAAGCTCCTTCTCGATGAGAGGAACTTTCACTGGGTTCACACGGTAAGGAGGCAATTTAATTGGCTTTGCGTCTCCAACATCGACATCATGCATCAACACAGTGGTTCTTCCTGGAGTGGCACGGAACACTTGCGGGTACTCCTGCAGCAATGCCGAAAACTCCTGCCTTTCCTCGGGAGCTAGATGAGAAAGCTTAGTCTGGAGATCATTCATGATATCAGGATTCTTCCCCAAACTATCACTCAGGCTCATGCTGCATGGGAGAACTTCACTTGCAGACTCGGGTGGAATAGCTACAGTGCAGACAGGGTTATTTTCGTCCCGCCTGTGATATAACTTTAGCATGTTGATGTGACAAAGTTGCTTGTTCTTTCTACGATCTGGTGTGGCGATGACATAGTTGACATCACTGAGTTTCTTCTCCACGAAATAAGGACCACTAAACTTGGCTTGAAGAGGTTGCCCATGAACTGGTAGGAGAATCAAAACCTGATCTCCTGGCTGAAAGTGGCGTAACCTGGACTTCTTATCATACCAAGTCTTCATCTCCTGAGCAGCACCTAAATTCTCTCTCGCCAGCTGTAAACCAGTGGACAGCCATTCTTTGAACTTCATCACATACTTCAGCAGGTTGACGTCATTTTCCTCTGACAGCCAGCATTCCTTGAGTAGCTTAAGGGGTCCTCTTACCTCACGGCCAAACAGTAGTTCAAAAGGTGAGAAGCCCAGTGATTCATTTGGAGATTCTCTTGCGGCAAATACAACGAATGGAAGACCTTTATCCCAGTCTTTCTGATGTTCCAAACAGTATTTCTTGAGCATCGATTTGAGTGTTTGATGATATCTCTCCAACGCTTCTTGGGTCTGGGGATGGTAAGCTGAAGACGTGATCTGGGTGATGCCCAACTCTTTCAGAGACTGCTTGAAAACATTTGACATGAAATTACTTCCTCGGTCTGACTGTACCTCCTTGGGCAGACCAAACTTTGTGAAGAACCCTAGCATTTCCTTAACCACGTTCTTTGCTGAGATATTTCTAAGTGGAATGGCTTCAGGATAACGAGTAGCCATATCAATCAGGGTCAACATATAAGAAAATCCTGAAGAAGCCTTAGGAAGAGGGCCCACAATATCCACCAACACACGGGTGAATGGCGCCTCAAAAGGAGGAATGGGAACTAGAGGTGCAACCTTTTCGGTCTGATTACACTTCCCCACAACTTGACAGGTGTGACAAGACTTACAATACCAGGAAACATCCCTGAAGATACCTGGCCAGTAGAAGTGTTTCAAAATGCGTGCCACAGTCTTCCTCACTCCAAGGTGTCCTGGCAAACTGGAATCATGAGCCACTCGAATGATATCCTGCCTACAAACACGAGGGATGACAACTTGATGTACAACCCCCCATTCACAGTCGGCTGATACTGCTGGGGGTCTCCACTTCCTCATAAGTACTCCTGACTTTATATAATAACAAGTAGAAGCACCAGCTGACTCTTCCTCACTGCAAGCAGAGTTAGCTAGACCTTTCAACTCAGGGTCAGCAACCTGCAACTCAACCAACTCTTGACGAGACAAATTATCAACACTACTGGGTACTGCCTCATCTGGTGAGTGGTCCAAATTAGCAAGAAAAGTGTCAGCTAGGATAACATCATCATCATCATTATCCTCTAAGTCACCAGTAACTTTAGACTTAGCCCTAGTGACAGGACATGCAGGGAACACATCAGGGACATCACAATCCTAAGACGCAGCCACTGGCTCACTAGACAACTGAGGAGCTGGACACACTTAACTTCCACCAATATCATTTCCAAGTAAGAAAGTTACACCTGACATTGGGAGTGTCTCAACCAACCCAACCATAACGGAACCATTAACAAAACCAGACTCTAAATTCACTCTGCACAGAGGGACAGAGAAGTAATTATTCCCTACACCTTGTAAGATTTCAGTTTCATCAGAGGAATTAACATTAGAGCCTAGAACACCTGTATCACGATATATTTTAACTGATTCCCTGTCATTATTGTCCAGAGGACTGACAAAACCATCAGACAGGAAATTAGCACATGAACTCTTAAAAGTG
>NC_136975.1:22187947-22202947 GCF_032717465.1 Coenobita brevimanus
CACCTGGTGAAGAAGCCTACATCTTTTTTATCCCTAACCCCTTAACCACGGGCATGTCAGAGGCAGTCCGTGCAGCTCATGTGGGGATATTCGCACTCCAACTGACTTTTTAAGAATATTTGCCAAATATCAGTTATTAGTCTTAGAATATTATGATTAAATATGCATATGGCACATACCTTCAGCTTTCTCCTGGGATGTTTGTTGAGCCTTCATCGACAACCGTAGGACTTGTGGAGACTTCTGAATTTGGGTAACAAAGTCTCCACTTTACACTTCCCGACACCCCATAATATGATTACCACAGCCTGATATTATCACTAGAAACGCTATTCTATGATTATCAAGTAGTTTGGAATCCATACTCAAAAAAAAAAAAAAAACACTGTGAAAGCAATGTAAATTACGAGCGTGTACTAGCTTGCCACCCGCGCTGTTTCCCCGCTGGTATTCTGTTATATATTATTCATAAACATACTCACACTTTATATTTCTATTACTTTATTACACCTATATATATCTACAGTATTTATCCATAAGTTTCCTTCAGTAATAGTAGTTTATTTTCAATTCAGGCATTCACTTTTTCGTTCAGTAAACTAGCGTAGAGAGCAAAGCATTCACTTTCACTGTCATTACTCGAAGTATTGTACTCATATTCATATATTAGTAATTATTTACATTTCTATTTACATTTTCTATTCTATTTACATTATTTACATTTCTATTTTATTTACACTATGTTATACACTGTCATTTGCAGTAACTAAGGGCTCCTTTCCCTTGGAGCCACACTGTAGCACTCATACTGGGAGTTTATCACCATTTTCTTCACTGGCTCTTCACACGATTCACCAGAAAGATTGTAGTCACTGTCCATCACTATCATGGATAAATTAGCCAGTTCACATTCCACAGCAGAGTCACTTAGTCCTTTACCCCTTCCCACATGAGGGCTAGTAGGGGTACAGGTCACAGGGCCCTCTAGAAGCGGCGGAAATGGAGGGGCATGAGTGCGACGTGGTTTCATCTCGGGAGACAACACTAAACTGAATGACGAGGCCGATATGGGGCCGCCAGGGGTTGACAAAGTCAGCGTGGTGACAGCTGCTATTTTATATGCTGTTAAATGATTGGCAGGAAATCTAGACAATACATAATATATCAGGTAGTTACAGGTGAATGTAAATATCACTTAGGCTTCTCCCTTCCTTTCTAATATATATTTTTATTAGGAGAACAGGTCACACGGCATATTTCAAGGGGAAATAAACAGGAAAAATTAGCGAATGAGTGCACAAGGGGTGTTGCCAGGTGATAATTAGCCAATTCCAGGTGTATGGCACTATCAATTACCTCTTTTCCTTTTTATATATATTATTTTGTATAAGAGTAGGGCATAGGGCTCATTTCAATGGATTAAATGAGTGGAAAAATCCGGGCAAGATTTGCGTAGCGTGGCACAGCTGGGGGAGGTGGAAGGAGAAGGTAATGGAGGGAAGGTAGGGAGGGGAGTCAAGAACGGGGAGAAATGGCTATATTGTCAACAATGGATGGGAGTACAGATGACATTAGCAGCAATGACTATTGTTGGACACTGGCAGAACAGACAGATGATATAAGCAACCACTTGAAAGCCCGGGCGAATTCAAAATAACACAGAATCGCAAAAGTGATGCCCAGCAGTGTGATCCAATGCACCCGAGTGTCACGAAAGTGATGCCCCGTGGTTAAGGGTTAATGACCTAGTGCAGCTTGTACAGCACCTTACCCATATCCCTGACTGCCTTGGAGAGAGTTCCAACATATTTGACCTCTTCTTTACAACTAATCTTTCTGCTTACGCTGTTAATCTTTCCTCTCCACTGGGCCCATCTGATCACAACCTTTTTTCTTAACCTGTCCTATCACTCCAATACAGCCTGTGGACACTCCGAAGAAACGTCGGTTGTGGTACTTTGGAGCTGCTGATTAGGAGTCCCTCTGGCAGTAATTCTTTGATCTTCCCTCGAATGATTGTTGCTTCCATGGCCAGGAGTCATCTGAAAGTGCCTCATGCATTATGGAGATTATCCTCTCGGGCATGGAAGCATACATTCCTTTCTCATATCCTTTGATTAATGAAAAAAAGTCTTGGTTTAGTCACGCCTGTTCTAATGCTGTCCGCAACAAGGAGTGGGTCTATAAAAGATACCGGAGCCAACCCTCCCCTGAATCTCATCTTTTTTATGTTTCTGCCCAGAATCATGCTAAGTCTGTTCTTTGCCCTGCTAAAAATAAATTCATCCATACTAAATGCTCTCAACTCTCCAACTCGAATTCTTCCCGCTCCTTCTGGCACCTTGCCAAAAATCTTTCTAAGAATTATACCTCATCATCCTTCCCTCCTCTTTTCTACTCTGATAGTTCTGTAGCTATTTTGTCTATTGATAAAGCAGATCTCTTTGCTCAGACTTTCTCCTCCAGTTCCACTTTAGATGATTCTGGTGCTGTTCCTCCTTCACTTCCCCTCTCTGACTTCCTCATGGCTGATATAAAAATTTTTTCAGCTGATGTATTTTCTGCCATCACTGGCCTCAATATTAACAAGGCATATGTGTCTGATGGGGTCCCTGCTTTTGTCCTCAAGAACTGTGCTTACATCCTGCCCAGGTAAACTCTTTGTATCAGCTCTTATCTTCCTACTTAGTGGAAGTTTGCCCTCATTCAGCCTGTCCCAAGGAAGGGTGACCATTCCCAACCCTCTATTTCCCAATTGCTATAACATCGTGTGTCTCAAATATTTTCGAGTCTATTCTTAACGAAAAAAATGTAAAGCAAATTTCCATTCATAACCTTTCTGATCGTCAGTATGGGTTCCGTCAGGGACACCCCACTGGCGATCTATTCAGCTCCTCCTGGCCATCCTCCTTTCGGGACTTTGGCGAAAGCTTTGCCATTGCACTTGACATCTCAAAGGCTTTCGATCGAGTCTGGCATATATCTTTAATTTCCAAACTTCCCTTTTACTGTTACTATCCATCTATGTGCCTTTATCTACAGCTTCCTTTCTTGTCATTATATAACTGCTGTTGTAGAGGGCCACCGTTCGTCTCCTAGATCTATCAACAGTGGTGTTCCTCAGAGCTCTGTCTTGTCATCAACTCTCTTCTTTTTATTCATCAGTGACCTTCTAAGCTGTACATCTAACCCTATCCACTCATACTCTGATGATTTCACCCTTCACCTTTCCATTCGGTTCCCGCAACGTCCATCTCAGCAGTTACTTCAACAAACAAAGTGATGAGGCTATTGCACACCTAATGTCTGACTTGGCTTGTATCTCTGAGTGGGGTAAAAGTAATCTTGTGTTTTTAATGCATCAAAGACTCAGTGCTTACTCCTATCAACCCGACAAAATCTTCCATAGGAATACCCACTAATGTTTAATAATATCCAGCTCAATCCTGTATCATCCTTGAACTTACTTGGGTTTTCTTTCTCTCGGGACTTATCTTGGAAAGGTCATATTACATCTCTTGTAAAATCTGCTTCCGAGAGATTAGGTGTGCTAATCCAACTCCATACCTACTTTACCGCTGCACAGTTGTTGACTTTATACATGGGTTTTATTCACCTCTGTGTGGAGTACAACTCTCATGTGTGGGGAGGCTTCCCACATACAGCTCTTCTGTGGAGTCAAATGCTCTTTGTCTATCTCTTCCTCTTACTGGCTTCCTTCAACCTCTGTCTCTTCGCCGCACTGTTGCATCTTTATCTCTTTTTTATCGCTACTTCAATGGACACTGCTTCTCTGAACTGTCTGCTTACATCCCTCCACCTCTACGATGGCTGCATAGTACCTGTCTAGCAACAAACTCTCATCCCTTATCTGGCCAACTCTCTAGTGCAAGAGTTAACCGTTACTCCCAATCCTTCATTTATGCAACAGGTTTACTTTGGAACTGTCTCCCTCTGTCTGTATTCTGTATTTCCTGCGTCTTATACTCTCCAGTCTCTGAAACGAAGTGTGTCCAGGTATCTCGAAATGAACGGATCTTGAATTTGGCTCTGTTTTGTGTTGATAAAAATTTTTTTCTGGGAAGGAATTGTTTTAAGGTTCCTGGCCTTTGGTTCCCTCTTCCTTGTATAAAAAGAGAAAACAGACCTTGACCTACTTTGACCAATTTTGAACACATATTAGACATTCATCCCTACTACCTTTAAAATTTTGTGATGATATCTTGAGCGGTTGCTAAGTTATCATGGTAACATAGACGTAGACAGACAGACAAATAAAAAATAATACCAGCTTTGCTATCGTGGTTGGTACATATGAAAGGAAAGATGAAAGAAATAGAAAGAAAAGAGGGTAAACAAAGATGAAGTATGCCAAATCTGAAGGAAGAAGTAGAGGACACGACTTCCAGTCAAGTGATGATGGCTGCCACCACCTATCACCAAACCGAGCTGATATTAGACCTTACACAAAAGTAACTCATCACTGCCAGAGCCAGTAAATGGGGGAGAGATAATGAGATGAAAAGCTTTTGACTCCATCCTATTGAGAAAGGCTGTATGTGGGGAACCTCACCACACATGAGAGTTATACTCTACACAGGGGGCGAATAACATCCGTGTATAAGTCAAAAACTGTACAGGGGTAAAGAAGGTAGGGAATCAGCTTAGCACACCTAATTTCTTGGAGGCAGATTTTACAAGAGATGTGATATGATCTTTCCAATATAAATCGCGAGAGAATGAAACCCCACATATGTTTAAGGATAATGCAGGATTGAGCCATTCCATCACAAAATGTTCGCAGATGCTATTATCTTTCTTTCCACACTACTATTGAGATGACAAGGACCAGTTATAACCAAATAGTAAAAAAAAAAAAATATGTTTGCATATTTTTGCGTGTCGCGATTTTCTACGACTTCGCGCCATCCCGCCGTGCGCGATAGCCAACATTTTTTATGGTATTTTTCTGACACTCTCTGTACTTACTGTGACCTAATGCAGAAAGAATTAGATCTCTGTCAATTGCCGGTCACTTGAAAGAAACGAACAAACGCATAGACATTTTAGCTTGCCGCAATTTCAAAAAATTTTGCGCCGTCGCGTCGCGCGCGATCGCCATTTTTTCTAACATTTCCTGGTCACACCCCGACCTAATGCAAAACGAATTTCGTCGATATCTACAGTATTACTAGCATCGTGAAAGAAACGAACAAACGCAATAACAGACACACACTGGTTGACCTTATTTAGACTGTGTTGTGCATCACAGGTTGTCATGATGTAATACTAATATAATTATACCATGTAAAATATACGATAAACAAGTAAACCCTGATGTAGAAAGTATTGTTTTTTCTTTTTTTACTTCTTAAGTTAATCTGTTTCAGTTGTCTGCTAGGTGCACGAGTGAAGGCAGACGAATACACAAGCAAACTTACTTAGGACAAAAACATGTTAGTTTATAAATGTAGTCTCTTTTCACAGAACGTTTTCCATTCCCTTCAGGCACTAAGATATCTGCAAAGATAAAGTTATATGAAATTCCAAAGTTCACCTCACTTACATTTCTTCAGACTTTACGTACTAAGAATTCTTTCTGAGTATTAGTTTTTTTTTTTCTTCATTATCCATTCTAGTGTGAAGTGTGTGTGTGTGTGTGTGTGTGTGTGTGTGTGTGTGTGTGTGTGTGTGTGTGTGTGTGTGTGTGTGTGTGTGTGTGTGTGTGCTCTTACCTAATTGTTCTTACCTAATTGTATCTTTACAGGAATGAGTCAAGCTCGTACTGTCCCGTGTCTTAAACCATATTTATCGTACATATCCTTAAATTTGTGAATTGTTTTGGCACACACTATTTCATTCGGTAGTGCATTCCATTGATCAATTGCTCTGTTTGGGAAACTGAATTTCCTTACGTCTTTATCACCTCTCTTCTTATGCAGTTTTTTGCAGTGTCCTCTTGCTGATGCTTCTCCATATGTTAAGTAATCATTTATGTCTATTTTCTCCTTTCCTGATATGCACTTATATAGCATTATCATGTCACCTCTTTTCCTTCTCTCCTGTAGTGTTGGTAGATTCAGTTTATTTAGTCTTTCTTCGTAGCTTAGGTCCCTTAAGCTTGGTATCCATCTTGTAGCGGCCCTTTGAACTTTTTCAATCTTGTTTATATGCTTTTTGAGATGAGGACTCCAGACTACTGATGCATATTCCAGGGTTGGTCTAATGAATGATGTTATTATCCTTCTTAGCATGTCTTCATTTATATATGTGAATGCTATTCTCATATTTGCAAGCAGTGTATACATGTTCCGTACCTTCTCGCTGATGTGGTCAGCCGGAGATAGTCTGTTATTGATAATCACACCTAGGTCTTTCTCTCTTTCTGATGTGTATAGGGTTTTATTTCCTAACTTATAATCCCAATCAGGTCTTTTTCCACTTTTACCAAACTTAATTACATGACACTTGTCCACATTGAATTCCATTTGCCATGTACTACTCCATTCATGAAGTTTATTTAATTCTTCTTGTAGCTCCCTACAAGAGTCTGTGCTAGTAATTCTCCTTTGTATTTTTGCATCATCTGCAAACATATTTAGATAGCTATAATTTCCAGTGTTACTGTTTATATCATTTATATACACTAAAAACATGATTGGTGCCAGCACCGAACCCTGTGGTACTCCACTAGTCACTTCTTTCCATGATGAGTAGTTTCCTCTTAGTACTGTCCTCATTTCTCTTTTTATGAGAAAGTCTTGCATCTAACAAAACAGTTTGCCTCGAATTCCTCCTTGATGGTACAGTTTCCATAAAAGTCTTTGGTGTGGTACTGTGTCAAAAGCTTTCTTGAAATCTAAATAGATACTGTCCACCTATCCTTCCCTTTCCTGTATTGTGTTTGTTACTCTGTCATAGTAGCTCAACAGATTAGTAACACATGATTTTCCTTTTCTGAAACTAAACTGTCTTTCTGTTATCATACTGTGTTCTTCTAGATGATTTACCCAAGCTTTTCTTATAAGTTTTTCTAATACCTTGCTTACAATACTGGTTAGTGATATTGGTCGGTAGTTGAGAGGATTTTGTCTATTTCCTTTCTTGAATAAGGGGAATATATTTGGTTTTTTCCAAATATCAGGTAGTTTCCCTTGACTCAAGGATTTCTTGAAAATTAAAAATAATGGTTTACTTAACTCCTTTGCACATTCTCGTAATACCCAACATGAAATTTCATCAGGACCACTTGCTTTTCCTCTGTCTAATCTACTTAACTCCTCCTGTATTACTTTTTCTGCTATTTGTATATCTGGTAGTATGTGTGGACATGCGTGTTCCACATAGTCCCTCTCAAAATTTTTTTCTTCTGTAAAAACTAATTGGAAATTCTTATTTAGTGCTTCACAAATATCTTTCTCTTGTGTATAAGTGATTCCATCGTCCGTAATGGATTGTATTATATCTTTTACTTTGGTTTTGCTTCTGATATAGCTGCAAAACAGCTTTGGTTGATCACTACTTTTATTTATTATATCCTCCTCAAACTGTTTTTGGGCTTCCCTCCTTATTCTTGTATAGTCGTTTCTTGCCTGTTTGTAATTATTATACGCCCTTTCACTATTGTGTCTTCTGTATCTATTCCACAACAAATCTCTTCTTTCTTTTGACTTTTTACATTCTGTCTGGCAATAGATAGACATTCCGTATTGAACCATTTTTGTATTTTCTTATCTGCTTCTTTGTGCTGTGGGATGTACTTCTGGACTCCTATTTTATAAAATTCACACAATTTTTTCTATACAGTATTTAAATCTTGTCCTCTAAGCTCATTTTCCCAATCAACTTCTAAGAAATACTTCTTTAGGTCTTGATAATTTCCCTTTTTATAGTTTAGGCTCTTTTTGTAACTGTCATTGCTGTTTACTATGTCATATGCTATCCTGATGTTATAATTTAGTACTGCATGATCGCTTTTGCCGAGTGGAGGGTGATATATTAAACTGTCAATGTCATTTTCTTGCCTAGTAAATATTAGATCTAGCACTGAAGGTACATCAAGTCCTCTTTTTCTGGTGGTTTCCCTCACATGTTGCGTTAAGAAAAACTCTTGTACGAGATCCAGGAGCTTTTCATCCCAACAGCTTTCTTGGCTATTTATATCTTAAGTATTCCAATTTATATTTGTATTGAAGTCCCCAGTTAGTATAATTCTTTCCGATTTCTCTTCCATTTTATGTAGCAATGATCTTATACTCTGAATTGTACTCTCTGCCAGGTCCTCATATTCATCTCTTTCCCATGTGTTTGATCTGGGTGGCATGTACAAATTGGCTACAATTACTTTACCTTCAGATGTGTCGATCTCTACTGCAATCAGTTCTACTTGTGATGGTATATCTAGGTTTATTTCCTTGACTTTTAGATTTTTCTTAGTTAATATTATAATTCCTCCTCCTTTTTTTAAATTTCTGTCTCTTCTCCATATATTGTATTCCTCTAAGTTTAGTATGTCATTGGATATCCTTGGTGTTAATTTTGTCTCAGTTAGGCATATTATTTGTGCATTTTCTCTGACATAATCATTCATCTCTAGTAATTTAGATACCATTCCATCCACATTTGAGTACATCAACTTTATCATCTTGTTTATATACTTTTCATGACATGGTTCTACTACCTTCTTCCTTTTTCTTCCATCCTGTTTGTGTACCACTTCGTACCTGCAATCCTATTACTTTGTAAAAAAGTTTCTTCTTCTCCTCTTCTGATCTTCCCTCATTTTTTGTTTTTGCTTCCTCCCTTTTCTCTTTCAGTAATTCCAGTTCCTCTTGTGTTAGGCATCTTTTTATCCATACATTTTTGAACTCCTCTTTTTCCATAAGATTCTTTGCATTTTTTAGTATCTCTTCCACAGTGTTTACACTCTGGAAAGTCACCTTTAGAGGTCTTGTCTTGCTTTTCTCTTATTTCCCTAACCTTTTGTGTTCCTCTATGTCTTTACTACAGATTTCCTCTGATACTTCTTTCAGTAAGCTCATTACATTTGCCATCTCCTTTTTGTCTCTAGTGATCTTGTTTTTAACTTCTTCCTCTTCTATACCAGTGATTACTATTGATTTATTTATCTCTACTGAATCTCTGACTAACTTTGGATTGTTTTGGATTATTCTTTTCACTTCTTTTTAATGCTTTTTTCCTCCACCCTTGTTTCTAAGTCTTTCTTTACTTTCACCATTGCAGCATACGTGGTTTCTACATCATTTTTGTAGCTTTGCGCTTGCACAGCTTCATTCACCTGTGTTATCTTCTCCTCAATATCACTGCTCTGGTCCATAAGACTGCTTGCTTGCCTAATTGTCTCTGTGTTATTTTTGAACTCTTCCATAACACTTTCGTGATTGACTACTGTACTTGCCATTTCACTCACTTTCTTCCTAAGCATACTCAATTCCACTGTTTGTTCACTGATGGTTGTGTCTTTCTTATTGGCCTCCCTTCCTAGTTTTTCTATCTCTTCCTTTTGCAAGTGCATTTGCTTCTTTATTTCATCAATTTCATTTTTGAAAGCCATTTCTAGTTTGTGTACACGTTCAACCAGTCTATTGTGAGTCTCCACTTCAACCAGTTCGTGGTAGAAATCATCATTTTGCTTTTTACTTTTATCCCTTTTCTTTTCCAAATTTGTTTTACCGAAGTATGTATCCATTTTGTAATACTAAATGAACAGAGTATGTACTTACAGAGTATGTACACTTTCCCCATGTTGCTGTAGTCTAAACAAACCCAGCTGACTCAGCGCATCGTAGTTCTTTGTTCTGTTTGAACCAGTCTTATTTAAACTTATTATTTCTTTTCCTTTTAATAATGAAAAATCATTTAGTCTAACCTGGTACAGAGCTTGACTCATTCAAAGATACTAATTTAGGTAATTCCACTGGCCGTGTTGGTCTGGTACTGAGCGCCGATGACGGACGTCTACCTCCGATGACTCCCTCTGTGTGTGAGTGTGTGTGTGTGTGTGTGTGTGTGTGTGTGTGTGTGTGTGTGTGTGTGTGTGTACCAAGTCAATTTTGTCTCAGCCCCACCTCCTAACCCTCACTATTCGGAATGTGAACCGTTGTTAATGTCTATCTATCTATCTATCTATTGCCAGACGCCTCAATCCAGTTTGGGGTGGGCACAAACAAATCGCCTCCAAGTCGCCCTGTCCCCCGCCATTTCACTGCCCTGCTCCCAACTCACACACCCCTCTCTCATATACCTCTCCATCCCATCCCTCCATCTCATCCTCGGCCTCCCCCTCCCTCTTCCCCCCTCCACCTTACTCACATACACTCTCTTCGTCAGTCTTTCACCCTCCATCCTCTCCACATGGCCAAACCACCTCAGTGTGTTCCTCCTAACGCTTCCTATCACATCCACATCTACACCACAACGCTCCTTTATATCCTCATTCGTCAGCCTGTCTCTCCACGTGACTCCACAGGCTTCTCTTAAATAGCTCATTTCCACTGCTCTCACTCTTGACTTGTGTCCTTCCAACAATGTCCAAGCTTCACTTCCGTACGTTGGAGTTGGTATCACAATACTGTCATGTAGTAACTTTTTCACTTCCATGCTCACTTCCCTGTTTCTTATCACTGCTTTCAAAGAACCGGCAACCTTTCTTCCCTGCTGTACCCTTTCAAGCACTTCACCCTCCAAACCTCCATCCTTACTCATCACACTACCCAAGTACTTAAACGTACTCACATTTTCCAATTCCTCACCATCCAACCTCGCTGTACATTCACTGACTTCACCTCTCTCAAAGACCATCACTTTACTCTTCCCTACATTCACTTTTAGATTCCGTTTCTTACACACTCTCTCAAACTCATCCACCAAGCCCTGCAGCTCCCCTTCGTCTTCACTCAACAACACAGTATCATCTGCAAACAATAGTACAGGGAGTTTCCAAACACTACCTTCTCTCACCAGGGCCACTCCAACATCCACTACCCTACCTTGTACCTCTTTTATTACCCCATCCATGTACAGATTGAACAACCATGGAGACATGACACATCCCTGTTTCAAACCAACTTTCAAAGAGAAAAATTCACTTAGTTCACCATCCACACGCACTGCAACCTTCGCACCACCATACATACTCTTCACAGCATTCAACAACTTCCCATCTACTCCATATATTCTTAACACTTTCCACAATCCTTGTCTATCCACCCTGTCATATGCTTTCTCCAACTGTAAAGGATTAATTACGAAGCTGCTAGAGAGACCGCCTTAACACTGCCGAAATCAATGTAGTCCAAAACGTTACAGAATCTGGCTGGAATGTCATCTATACGAGCAGAAAGTAATGTTATATTCCTCCCCTCACTTCCCAGCAGATTTTCCCAAGGTACCGTATATTAACTCATCTAAACGCAAGTTGTGTATAAGATTGCTTTTATATATACATTTATAAACTCATTTAAGCTTAACTCGTGCATATGACTCCTGGTGTAAACCTTTCCGTTCTTAGTACAGCTTCAGCTGGTCGATTTTCATCCCTTGCAGCACTTTTACAGAATTCACTTGGGGAATAAGACAGTAGTGAAGTTTTACATGCTTTCCATAATACCAATTTGTGATAAGCACCATACTGAATTGTTAGTATCGTTTTCAGGCACAGCAGGCAGGATGGAGGGACGGCAGTTTTAGGACATGCTTAACAGTTCGGCCGACATCAGAAGTCTTGCTGTCATTTCTAGCTTATCTCTCCACAGATTTCGAAAATATATGAGGATAATGAGACACTGATAACTACTTTGACTGCAGATCATTATCATCCGCTTTGTTATCCTGTGGATTCAAATACCAATTTTCAAGGTTCATGGGAAAAAAGCACTACACTCTAAAGGACTTTCGATGTCAGCTTCATATATTAAATAATTTATAGTCATATAGAGAGGGTTATGATACAGTGCGATAAAAAAAAATCCTGTGGTAATAAGGAACTACTTTGAGCTAGTTTATCTTGTAAATCCTTTATAAAATACTTAACCAAGGTTAATCTCTTCACGCTTGCTCAGATCAACAATTTATCGTGTGTGTGTGTGTGTGTGTGTGTGTGTGTGTGTGTGTGTGTGTGTGTGTGTGTGTGTGTGTGTGTGTGTGTGTGTGTGTCCCTCCACAGAATTTTATGCAGCTCATAATTAAGGGGTTGATAGGTTTGATACTCTTAGGCTCCTATGACTTTCTTTCGACTGAATAAAATTGTTTGGTATTCGCTTGCCAGATTAGCAGAGTTATTCCGACCATTGGAGAGTTAATGGGAGTAGATCGTAGCCCCAGTCGAACAGGGCAGTACTCCCGAGACGGATGGCAAACTAGTGACGGAGAGCTGGAGCTCCCGTTTCATCAGCCCTCAGGACCTTTTCCTGACCATCTCAATTTGCTGAAGGTTTTTAGTGTTTCCATTAACACAGAGAGTAGGCCAGCATAATTTCATTATACCTCCTCCTTCAGGCATCTACACCACACTACATGCACATTAGATCTCACATCTGTTTTCATCCCCCCCATATTTTTATGAATGGAGGACGTCTGTAATGTGGTGTATGGATTTTTTCATTAGTATTTCCTTTTTCTATTCATCTGTAGATTAAAAAAAAAAAGTATACAGTATGTGTTCAAGATGGATATGATCCTCTGCGGTTAACTGGAATAGCATACTACAATTACCTCACTCATGATAGGGTTGATGTTTTTTAAACTCTCCGGCCTATAAATATCACACAGCTGAATACATTCGTGTAGTAACAACTAGCATAAAATGCAAGAGAAGATGCGACAATTAAAGAGTTTATTCTTTATCTAGGCTACGGATACTCTCTGAGGCGACTAAAATTCCCTTGTTTAAGGTTGAATAAAATGCTCGTTTGAAATTTTAAACCACTGCACTCTGATTATCCCGTTCTAATGCTGTTCTTGTTACTTCCAGGGATTTTAATTTTGTCTGAGCGAGACTACTTGAATACTTGAACCCCTCCAGAACGAGAAGCGTTATGTAGTGTACTATATCGTCGTCTTCAGTAGCAGCAACATCAACATAATCCTCTTCCTCCTGCCTCCTCTTCTCCATCTTTCATCATCATCATCATCATCATCACGATCATCATTATCACCACTCAATAAAATTATATTAAACAATTACTTGCCCTTCCTGCAGTACACTTAGGGACCTGGTTGTAAATTAGACGGATTCGCGTCACACTCAAGAGAAGACTAGAACAAAGCACAAATTGATCGGTGGCCTTATTAACCCACGGCCAATCAAGAGGAACTAATCAAAGTCTTTTTCTCCTTCTTCATCTGTATCCTCATATAACCACACAAACATGGAAAATTTTATAAGGGGGGTTGAAGTGGGACGATTACGTAAAAGAAAAGCAAGTACAATCACCGAAAGTTCCTGCTATAAGGCAAACGTCTCACAATCATTCAACATACACTTCAACCTGGTAATAAACAACAAAGTTGTTGCCTATAGTCTCAAAATATTTGTCTGGCCTAATTTTAAACTTATTACTTATTGCACCAACCATTTATGCATGTTGCCTATTCTACCAAATCTGTTGTTCCAGTACGTGAACATAAAAGTAATATTTCCCAATATTAGCGTTCAAACAATCCCTTTCAATTTCTTTTCAGTATATCTCGTCAGAGAATCGTTATGTAATCGTATTTCGAATAAATTATCATATCTAAAACCATCAAATCTATTAGGTATTTAACCCTATGTTTTAGTAACACATTCACTAACCCCGGGTGTCTCACACCCGAAATTGGAAAATTGGAAAAAATACAGAATAGTGCTTTAATATAATAAATGTAAATGAATAAACTTTAGGTTTTGTACTTTTAGTTAATATTACAAAAAAATAAAAATCATATTATTTTATTATGAAAAATGAGTAATGATATCAGTGACTAAAAGTAGGGAAATTTTGGCTAGTTTCACGAAAAAATCATGCACACAAAAAAAATTCCTCATATATTTTTCGAAAACCTCCCAAGTCCTCCCAGGACCTTTGGGCCACCACTGAAGGGGTTGCCATTCGCCTGCTGCTGAGGTAAGAACCCGATGTCCACTTTGCTGTTCGACCCTTGCATGCCCGATGCAAGGCCTACAGCAGAGACCAACGTGCAGAGAGCAAAGGTGTATCAATCCTCTACCATAACTGCCTGCCAAATGAAGCTGCGCCAGGAGTGGTAACCTTGGGAGCATGGGAACCGCACACAATGGCAATGACGTCATGTGGGTCAGGTGGGATCACCCGGGGTTAATGTTCTAAGGTATACTTACTTAATTCTTCGCTAAGCCATTTTTTTTTTTTTTTTTTTTAAGAAACATTATTTTCGTTTTTTGGTCCTTCTTAATAGGAAAAATTTCGCAGGTATGAGATGATTGTGGCTGTGCGCTGCATTCCATCGAGTTTGTTTTTATCCATGAAAAGGTTCAAGAACCATTGCAGCACAATATATATTTGAAGTGTGGGTACGCATATGATGTATAGAGCTTAAAAACGTCATTAGGCAATTACCATTAAAGTTCCCTGCAATGAAGTTGTACATTTTGTTTGCCTTGTTATTGGTTGCAATTCCTCGTTTTCGGTTTCTGAGGTTGTTACTGATAACCCCAAATCCTCCTCGTTTTTCACTTCCATCAGTGGGGTATTTGGACATACAATATTCTTGTGTATATTTTTTTTTTTTAGCTAAAGCTCATATATGTTATTGTCACCAAAGTTCATTATATTTTTGTCACCAAAGTTCGTCATCTTACATTTATCTACATTAACTTTCACCTTCCATTTTTAACTACAATTAATTGATTTATCTAAGACGTTTTGTATAGGTTCATACTCTGGTTTGGCAATTACCTTGTTTCCAATCTTCGTGCCATCTGCAAATTTCACTGCCCTAAAAATGCGTCCATTTTCCAGATCA